>NW_006295816.1:2626827-2627259 GCF_000327345.1 Myotis davidii
AAGTTCTTGCGTTTTGACAGGGCGAGCAGCTCTGTCCACCTGGAGTTTGCTTTATCTACCCGTTTGTCTTGGGACCACAGTTATGGGAGCAACACCTTTAGGGAGATGAGAGCCACAAGCAAGGAAGCAGCAACACCTGTTAGGCAGTTTGTAGTGTCCGTTGCACGTTGCTCGGTGAGAAAAATAGTGCTCTCCACTAGATGCCCTTTTGGCCCTGCCTGTCGCTGTGAGCTGTTCTGAAAGTGTTTAGCGTTTCTCTGTAAACGCCCTTTTATTTGTTCTGGAGCACGCAGTCCCTTACATTTCTGTCTCTCTCTCTCCTACATTTCAGTGAGCGGTTTCTGGTGAGACTGAACAAGAATGGTGGGCCAAGGAACCCAGAGAAGATAGAACGAATGTGTGCCCTTTTTACAGTATGTGCAAATTCTCTTT
>NW_006295816.1:2627308-2648691 GCF_000327345.1 Myotis davidii
CTATGTGGATGTTGTCACCCTAGAAACAAGCATTTATTCTATTTCCCCACACACTGTGGAGAATAGGACTTCATTTATGTTTCTATCAGGTTTTAATGAAATATTTAAAGAAAACTGAAATTAGTTTTTAATTGAATTTTTTATTAAAAAACTATAATCAAGTGCCTTTACTGATGTAGATTTTATAAGCTATTTAATATAATAGACACTTAAAATCTGAGAACAGTCTTTCTTACTATTCTTATTCAAGGCCACTGGGAATTTCTCTCATGTGTAAGTATAGTTTCTCAAAAGACATCCGTCAGATTTATAGCTTTGTTGTGTTTTCAGTGCGTGCATATAAAGAGAGGGAAACTGGATAGTCCACTTTCAGATACAAACAGAGGGGCTTTCCACACAGCCATGCTGTGCCTCGCGGTCTCTGAGCCCGCGGACTCATCGCTCGGAGGCTCGGGCACCTGCTTGGGGGACAGCGCTGGGCCTCACAGCCGCACTGCCTGTGTACTGTTCAGGTTGGTTCTGAGCTACCAAGGCTTCTCACCCACTTAACAAATGAACCGGCCCATTTGATTCATTGTGTGCTGAAGAAGAAAACAAGGCTGTCGGGATTCTAAACCAGCTGCGACTCCTGTGGGTTCTGTGACCTGCTCCAGTGATACCTATACATCAGAACCCACTGGCGCAGGGTCTGCCTGCGGGGCGTGCTCGGTGGGCAGTGCCCAGCTGTCTCACAGTTCGCAGTGCGCCTCTGACATACATGGCTCAGCTAAGTGATGTTTCGTCCATCTTGGAGCTCAGCGTACAAACCTTAGGCGATACTGCAGGGAGAGAGGGCAGGAGATGCTGACCCATGAAGACGGTTAGGGGAGTTGAGATCATTTTGTCTGGGAAGGCTGGCTGGAACAGCTGGAAGAGCTGAGATGCCCCTCTGTCTAGAGTCGGTCTCCATCGTTTTAGGAGGTTTTTCTAGATCCTGGTTTTCTGATCTTTTGTTTTGTTTTGTTAAAGCAGCAAAAGAAAGTGTTGAATCCTTGCTCTTTGGCATTGTGGGAGCAGAGCTGTGTGCATGTGCTGTCCTTGAATACGATGAGTGCAGTTCTTATCTCTTGAAGAAATTAACTTAATTATGATATTTGAATATAATTACAGTGAATCAAAATTTTCATTTCACAGCATTTTAATGATCTATATGGGCCCAGAAGCCTGAGCTGTAGCTCCAACTTGACAAATCAGGGATGCGCGTGGCTCTCAGGATGTGTGTTCAGGCCGCCAAGGTGCGGAGGCTGGGCTGCTGCTAAAAATGGCATTTCTGTATTCCCTTTGAAGGACAGCCCTGCGTTTCTTTTAAAAGATCCGAAAAGTGATTTGAGGACTTTTTTTCGAAGCACAAGATTTTTGAACAAGGCTGTCATAGCCAGGAGTTTTGTGTTTTACTTTAAGCTATATGGAATAATAATTTTGGTGGGACTGTCTTCTTGAGTTCCTCCTGTAGGCTAAAGGAGTTTTCCAGATTGGCAGATGTGCTACAGAGTTTCCGAGTAAATACAAGGAAGTGCAACCACAGCTGTGGTTGATGCCAACCTGTTAACTTGCCTTAGCGTCAGGGAAAAGGGGACCGTGCACACTGAGTGGGTAGCAGGGTTACTCAAGCAGCCGTCAGAGCCACCTTACAGACAGTCACGTTATCCACGGCACAGCCCTATTCGCCGGAAAACCTGTCTTTTTCTGACTTTGTTAGATTTCAGAGCTTCCTGTGCAGGAACAATTTTATCCAAGAAGGAGGTGTTTCGTGTTTGTGTGGGTGTCTAACACAGGAGGGTTTGCTGGCTTTCGTGGTAAGCTGTGGCTGTGCGTATGAGCGAGTGGGGCCTGTCTGTGTATTTACTCCTTACTTTTCACCCAGCGCCTCACACGTAGCGCCCGACAGATACTAGGACGGTAATAATGATCCTTACATAACTACAGGAATGTGTGCTTGCTTTTTGTTATATTCGAGTGACCAACTCAGACAGTGAACTTGTCCTGCTTCCCCTGCATTAGTTGGCATTATATTTGCTACATTCACTTATACTCTTGCACATTTCAAAGTAGAATTTTAGGTAGTGGAATTAAGAATGAATTTGATTATGGGTATAATGATATTGCATATTAAAGCGTTGCCTCCTTTTCTGCAGCATAAGTATGAACAAATTGGCTTTGTTTTGTATTTGTAAATCCCATGATCTCTACTGAAAAAGGCGCAGGGAAATGAGTTGGCTTTCCATATTTAAAATAGAATGTTAGCAGCTGAATCGAAGACACGGAGCCCCGAGTCACTGCCCTAACTGGGCAGTAGCTTCTAATGAGGTGGGTTGGAGGGTATGGTCCAGTGACTAAATCTAAATTCAAACCTTGCTCATCAGCTGAACGGTGGTTGTGAGTATTTAATATGGATAGCCACACTTGGTATTTGGTTTTGAAGAGTTTTACATTTAATAACTCTGTGGTAACTATGTTTAACTATGCATTTACTTTTATTTATTTACTTTTTGGATTTTTTTTATTGACTAAGGTATTACATATGTGTCCTTATCCACCCTCCCCCCCACCTATGCATTTACTTTTAATAAGATAGCTTTTATATTAAAATTTGGCATTGAAATTATGTGGGACTCACGAGTAATAATTTTACTCAAAATATTTCCTTGCGCCGATTATTATCGTATATTGATTGACCTCAAATGAATACCATAAAGAGTTCTGGGCGTCATGCACAACATGGTCAGAAAGAGCCCCTACTTGGAAAATACTGGTCATTATATTTCAGGCTTCTTCCTTTTATTCAGTCAGAGCCGAGGGAGAGGCCCCTGGTCCTGTGTGTACAGCCCATCTGGTTAGCTCTCTGGGTGTATGGGGTTGATAATTATAGTGTCATTTGATAGTTCAGACTAACATAATCCGGGCTATACAGAAGGAACCGTTTCACTTTGAAATGTGTCAGCTATTTCTATATCCTTCGGTAATAGTCATGTTTCAGTCCCCCGAAACACATGAAAATGGTCATCTGTTTTTCAGTTTTTATTTGTTATTTAGTTGCCATCTTAATAAGTGTCAAAATACAGTACTATTTGAGGGTATAATTTTAAATCCATTTGTAAATTAAAGGAATTAGTGAAATGGAGCCTGAAACACCCATTTTAATACCAAAAGACAAATAAAACTTTCATGTAAAAATATATATTTGTGATTCCAGAAATACCAATTTATGTTAAACTGTGTTTTAGCCTCTGTCATTGCCAGCGTATTTTATTATCCCCTCAAGAATTTGGCAAAACATTACAGCGTTCTGACCGTGTAGAATCAGGAAGCTCAGTTTCGCCATTACACATGCTTCTTCACGTCTCCTCTCCTTTCCTGTGCTCAGAACCACTGTTCGGGGCAGAGCTGGGACTGGGGCCAGGCGAGCACAGCAGAGGGTTCTGAGAATGACACCCCCTTCAGTTTTGAACCTTAGATGCCTTCTTTGCCTCACCCTAGCCCTGACCTGGCAACAGGGTGAAACTCACTAGTCTGGTGGTTACCAGAGGAAAGGGGTGGGGGTGGTGAAGGGTAAAGGGGGCCAAGTAGATGGGGCTGGAGATGACATGACTGGGTGGTAGGCACACATGCAGCATAAGCTCATGTATCAGAGAGATGTGTATCTGAAGCCTGTATGACCCTATTAACCAATGTCACTTTAATACATTTAATTTAAAAACTGTTAATGCAGTCCTCATTTAAAAATAAATAAAAATAAAGCAAACATGGGGGCTCTGGATCGCAAAGCTCATTCAAAATGATGGCTGCCACTTGGCTGTCCCTTTTCCCACTTTATTGGAGACAAGCATCTGGGACCAATCACAAGGTGAAAGGTTGGAAGGAAATGGAACTAAGGGACCTTTTCCTGGAAGGAAAAGGGAAATCAGGGGAGCCTGTCTCATAAGGACGGAGGTCACTCCATCAATCATTCATTCTCCACAGTGGCTGGGAGGGAGCAGTGAGTTGATGACCTGGTGAAAGTCTGAAACGTTACTTCAAGTGCAGTGTGTTAAATAAAGTATAAATGCCTATTCCTAAGTATTTTATTTCCAAATGTGTTCTAAACATAAATAATGTATGAAATTATTTTCATACCTCTAGTTCTTAAAGTTTCTGATTCTGAATCAGACTTGTTTACTTAATGAAGCCCTTAAATTTTTTCAGATGAAATTATTTTCAGCTTTATACTCAAGTACAAATGATATATATCTAAATTTAGAAGTGGATATTAATTTATTGAGATTTCACTAAGGTCAAATGAATCTTTTTCAAGGGCGCATACCTAGTGTGCAATAATAATAATGTGTGGACAGTGGAATAAATGTAAAGTATAAAGTAGTAAAGAATAAACTTTTAGAATTTCAGTCATTAGTGAGCTTTTTTGGTGTTTTCCCACTTTTGTGCATTGAACATTTCTTTTATTACAAAGTTGTTATGTAATATTAGGCAACATCATGAAGATTTCTAATGTGAGAACTCTTGTAGATATTTGTTAGGTGTTTGACGTAAGAGCTGGAAAAGTCTTACCAATAAAATAAACTTCCAAAGGCTTATAAGATATGAGCCATTCATTGATGCAGGAATCGTATAAACACTAAACTGTGATGAGCTTGAACCTCCCTTCCCCACCAATCACATGCGCTAAAAGTCATAAAAGTAAACCTTATGAGGTTCAAAATGAAATTTTAATTATTTCTGTGTATTCATTGCCTTAATTAACTTTTTTTTCTCTTTTCTTAGGATCTGAGCAGCAAAGATATGAAGAGAGATTTGTATATAGTTGCCCATGTGATACGAATAGGTACTGTTCACCTTACTCATTCCCGTGACTAAGACCAGGCCAGCTTGGGATACGTATCTGCCTGAGCTTTGTCTCCTCCCCGCCTCTTCCCTGCGATGCCAGGCCTTGGCCTGCATTGGAACTCTGTCTTCAGTTCAGCTGCTATGGAAGCTGAGTTTGCTATAAATGAATATATTTTTTCACGTAAAATCTTTTTAAAGTATGTTTTCATTGATTTTTTTTCAAGAGAGGAAGGGAGAGAAAGAGAGAGAAACATTGATCGGCTGCCTCCCGCATGCCCCCTACTGGGGATCGAGCCTCAACCCGGGCATGGCCCTGACTGGTGGCCTCTCGGTGCTTGGGACGATGCTCAACCCTCTGAGCACACTGGCCAGGGCTCACTTACAAGTTTTTGTTCCCTATTAGTTTTGGACCCAAACCCTTTATTTCGAGTGGTCTGCTTGTAGGCATTCTCTTTACCAGAGTGGCCTGCCTCTGTCAGTCCTCTGCCACAGAGGTCTTAAAGCAGCTGGCCAAGGTTGCCCACTTCACAGGGGGTGAATGGCCTTTGCTGTGTTTTGTATCCAAAGTATAGATCTGCGCGATTTCCCACCGAGTTAGAGTCACTGTTCTTGTTGCAGCAGGTGGGTGGCATCTCACTTCTGTGCCACACAAGATGAAAAAAGTGATGTTTGCTGCTGTTCTGTGGCTGGTTTGCCTCTCCTTATTTCAAATACATGACATAATCTGGGAGGCTCTGACTAACCAAGTCTTCCTTCATAGGTTGGATTTTGGCAAATTTTGTCAGAGGATGTGTTTGAATCCTTTGCCAACAAAACAGCCATTTTGCTGTGGTTTTGTTTTGCTTCACTTGATAAAACATTTGTTGAGGATCTGGTATTACATTTGCAAGTCCTCTTGTCACTGTAGGCTCAGCCCCCGTGAGTAGGAAAAGCAAGGTTTTATCCACTTTGTGAGGCAGTCTTGCTCCTGTGCTGGTTCAGGAGTGGCTTTGGCAGCTAAAATATGGAACTTCCTTAATAGGCCTAAATTTTAATCAATCAGCACATTGGTTTTTCCAAGAAGTTTATAAAACCTTGGTTTTTATTGTCACGTGATTAATTAATGGCCCTTTGGTGTTGACGTGGGTAATAAGAATGATTGGTTGAATGTGATGCAGGGGAAGAGCCTGGCCACAGGCCTGGTTAGCATCCCTCACATAAATATCCCAGCGTCCTTATTTAGTCCTAAGTTAGTCTTCCAACTTGGAGCATCTCTAAGAGGCCTGCAGTTCTGGCATCCCTGGCTGGCAGTCGGGCTGGAGAGCGGATGGAGTTCTCGGTCTGACTGGGTTTTGTGCTGTGTGCTAGGCCGGATGCTCCTGAATGACTCGAAGAAGGGCCCTGCTCACCTGCACTACCGGCGACCATACGGCTGTGCGGTCCTAAGCATCCTGGACGTCCTACAGTCGCTCACAGAATTAAAGGAAGAAAAGGATTTTGTTCTTAAGGTTTACACGTGAGTACTGCATATCAGAAATAGGAATGGTTTGTAACAGAAGACATCCCAGCCCTGTCCTCAGGGCAGCAGTTCTTAGGCTTCGTGGGGCATGGACTCATCAGGGCACGGAGGGTAGAGAGCCCTTCGAAAGTCGGGGTTTTTGATCTAAGGTTTGGGATGGGGCTCCAGCAGCTGTATTTCTAATAAGCTTCCAGGTGATTCTGAAGCAGCTGAATTGGGAGCCTTTTTTCCTAACGTAAAAGTCTGGTGGTCCACATTTTCTCTTCTAGCCTGGATTAACCAGCCATCTATATATATATAAAAGCTTAAGTGACTGTTACGACCGGTTGACCAGTCGCTATGACATGCACTGACCATCAGGGGCAGACACTCGATGCAGGAGCTACCCCCTGGTGATCAGTGCACTCCTACAGTGGGAGCGCCACTCAGCCAGAAGCCGGGCTCACGGCTGGCGAGTGCAGCAGCGGTGGTGGGAGCCTGTCCTGCCGCCACAGCAATGCTTCCTAGCAGCGGTGGCCGGCACAGCAGGCTGGCTCAGGCTGCTCCTCAGCTGCCTGCTGCTTCACACACTGCCACATCCCTCGGGGGATGTCAGACTCCGGTTTAGGCCCAGCGGGGATCAAGCCTACACTGGCAGTCGGACATCCCCTGAGCGGTCCCGGGTCAGGCGGAGGGACCCCACTGGTGCACGAATCTGTGCACTGGGCCTCTAGTATTATATATTTACAGAAAGGCTAGTCATGCAGTTTTTCATGTGTTTTGGAAATAAGACAGTCTTCTGTGTCTAATGCTTGCCCACAGCTATGGTAACTGAGCTGGTTTCAAAGAAAGTGCATGAGTCAGGTTGCCCTGCTTTGAAGAAAAGCTAGGTTTTCTGAGGAGCTGGCGTTTCACCCTCCACTCCCACCGCCCCGGGTCTGTAAGCCCCGCCCAGCAAGGCATGTGTTATTTTCGTGTTCGCCAGCCCAGGGACCTGTCCTGCAGAAGCCGTGCGTCACATCCTGACTCTTGTTAACAAAAAGGGGAAACTAATGAGACAGATTCCAGGCACATTATCTGGCTCTGCTGCTAAGACTTAGGCATGAATAGCAATGCTGAGAACATGGTGAGTTTTCAAAACAAGTGTAACGCTGGGAAGATATTTTTAAAAATCTGTCCTGTTTTGGTTTTAACCAAATATTGTTTTTCTAAGTTAAATCTGTCAATCACCATGTTAATATAGCTTCACCGTAACATTGTATGGATATTTTTCTGTTCAGTCTGTTCTGTCTGGTTTAGGCATGCAGTGAACTTAATCCACAATTATACTTAATTTTGGCCTTTATATAATGAGCCACATTTTAGTAATTAAACAAAGAGCCATACCTCCTTACTACCTGTTTCCCTTAGCTCCATTCAGAGGCATGATTTGATGAGATGAGGCTCTTCTTTTGGAATAGTAACTTACAAAGGGAATATTGGTGGGTTTTTCTCTTCCTTTTATGTGCCCATCACACACTTTCTCATATACCAAATCTCTGCATTGATGGGGGCTGGGATCCGCTTTTTTTTTTTTTAATATATTTTTATTGATTTCAGAGAGGAAGTGAGAAGGGGAGAGAGAGAAACATCAGTGATGAGAGAGAAAATCATGGATCGGCTGCCTCCTGCACACTCCACACGGGATTGAGCCCAAAACCCTGCCTGTGCCCTGACTGGGATTCAAACTGTGACCAGGTCGACATTCAGCCACTGAGCCATGCCGGCCGGGTGGGACCTGCTTCTTGACACGCCCTTTTCATTTCGAAAAGGACTAAAACCGAAATCCAAACTTACATCATCACCATCTTGCTTCACTCTGTCCAAGAGGTGTCCAGGCAGCACGGGAGGCTGGCATCTCCGTGCGTGTATGAGCTGTTCTTGCTTCAGTGCCGATTCGCGTCGTGCACAGGGGCCTGCACGCATCCCTCTGGAAATCATGCTGTCAGGCGTAATTGAGCTAATCGCTTCTAAAACAGCAGCTCTCAGCGCCAGCCTGTCACTCTGCAAGGAGGTGGGTTCCGATGTACCTTTTGCTTAGCTGCTGCTTATGAGCTGTGTCTGCTGGATCACCTCTGGAAAACTAAAGAGCAGTGTGTTTATGGAGAAGGTAGTTTGAAGTGTTTGAAACACCGAGAGTTAAAATGGAGGATAATTTTTCCACTTGAAAATATTAGGAGACTTTCAAACAGACCCCCAGCTGCACATCTGTGTAGTTGTGCTGACGTGCAGACTGAGGGTTCATCTTTTAATCCCACGTCAGCACAGTGCAGCCAGCCCGCAGACGAAGTGAGTTCCAGGGGACATGTTGGCTAGATTGAGTTGAAGCTTAAAGGTTTGCTGACGGCTACAGTTATTAGTGCTTTAGCCTTGGCTAGGACAGGCTTTTGCAGGGGTAAAAATCTCTTGTAGAATTTTAATCAATGAATTGGCAAAATATGTCAATTTTGACATTATCGTCATTTCTTTCCTTATTCAGAATCGGCCTCAAACAGAGATTTAATGTTTCTTGCCATGGTCACTGCTCCGGCTTTATGGCTGTTGTTTAAGATAATGTGTGTATGGGAAGGCACCACATCCTTTTAAGAAAATTTCAACAAGAAACAAAGGCATTAAAACTAGGTCACGTCTAATGAGCCAGAAATCTTAAAAATCACCAATGTAACCACGCTGTGTTGTTTAGTCTGATAGAGATGTCATACTTTCCCTCTGGGCCACAGGGACAAGGGTCACAAGCAGGCACAGGGCTTGTTGAACCTGGAGCCTAGAACATAAAAGGAGAAGTGGTGTCAAGGAACTAAAGCCAACACCATTTCTCATGCATCTTAAGATTGAGGGTGAATTATCAACATCAGTAATCATACTTTAAGTATTAATTTGATTGGATGACATAATCGTGCCTGATTATAATCACAACTCATTTGATTATGTAATAAATGCTTACATTTATAATTTTTCCTTACAAAACATCCTCATGATTGGGTAAAAGGTGCTGATGACACCACATCCACTTAGCTTCATGCGGTTTGAGGAGCTCCTCTCGGCGTTCTGGAAAGGGAGGTGTCTGAAAGGCCAGAGGAGAGATGGTCATGGCTGAAGCACGGCACGAAGAGGAGGGGTCAGCTGTGGCAGACTTTAAGACAGCAAACTCTCCGGGCCTGGTGACAGCGGGGGGGCTCTGCTTGGTGAACCAGTGGGTTCCACTCGGTGAGAGGGAGTCTCTGGGAGCAGACGGGTGGCGGAGAGAGGACCAAAGCGCTCGGAGCCATGTGGGCCAGGAGCTTGGGGATGAGTCTGGGCTGCAGACACTGCTTTGTAGTTTGGCACCTTCTGGGGTGGCTGAGACTATAGTCGTAGGTGGGATTGCCCAGGAAAGCTTGTCGGGTAAGAAGGGAATGGGCTGAAGGCAGAGCTGTGAAGGCCACCAATAGTTAAAGGGCAAGCCGTCCATTGCCTGGCATCTGAATTGTATGTGTTGGCGGGACGGGTACATGTGAGCGAAATAATACACAGTCACCGCTGATGTGGTCAGCAAAGCACTGGCTCGCCTCCACGGCCAAGGCGCAGTGAGGGCCTGTTTGGGAGGGAGGGAGGGAGTTAATTTTCAAGACTCTTTTGAAATGAGGGGGGGAGGGGGGCAGTGCGTTATTTATGACAAACAAGTCAGAGTTCCATTAAATTCCTCCTGATCTTGTGGACCTAGAAAGTGACAAGAGACTGACAGAAAGACCACTTTGAATCCTCCAGCGGGCACTTCCCTGACGTGTTGACCGGTTGGAAGATGACTGTGTGCACGTAGGACAGGAGGGATGCCCATGCTGCTGCCAGCCTCTCGCTGGGCACTCTGCTGGGCACTCCCCGCTGAGTTGCCATCATAGCGGTCATTTGAAAGAACACTCTCCCGCCCTTTGTTTGAAGGGTCCTGGGAGCAGGAAGTAGCCTCCCGGAACTCCTGAGAACCTTGTCTTGCCAGTTCTCTGCAGGCTTATTTCTACTGACGGACTGTCCGCAGAACCAGCGACTGAGCAGCACAGCTAAGCTAGTGACAACCTCCTCTAACGCGCGTGGCCTCTGCACAAGCCCTTTCACTTGGGAAGCGGTTGGCTTCACACTGCTTTGTACACGTGACATACTTACTGGGGCTTCTTCTTGGGAGCGGCTGGGCTGGACTCCACCCCCTGAGCAGCCATGGGAAGACCCTGGGGATTTTCCTTTGTCCCTGGGTCCTGCTTTCTGGGGTCAGTGGGTCCCTACCTCCCGCTCCAGCAGGGGCAGAGGTGGGGCCAGGACTGTGGGGACTGCCAGTGTCACATGGACTTTTCAAGGGCTCACCCTGATCTGATTGCAGGTGTTTCATTGACGTGCTGTGTTAGGGTGACGAATTGCTCGTCCCTGCTCCTGCTGCACCAGGGGTGGTGTGGCTGCAGCCCTTGAGCTGCCCTTAGAGGGGACGACCCTAACCTGCCGTGCTTGAGTGCAGTGCAGTGTTGGTCCTTCATGCTCCTTGGTCCCAATCCAGAAGCCCCGGGGAAGAGCGCCATTCTCCCATCAGTAGGCGTCCGCCTTCCCTGCTAAGCCCTCCTTCCCCTGAAGCAGAGGGTTTCACAGGGAGCCAAGCCCACGACTCGCCCAGATGGCTTTTAAAGTGTTGGTCTGGCTGAAAGAGAGCACAGGCAGATCTCCACGTGGCCCTGTGCTCAGCAGGGCCTCCTCTTGGGGCACCATGACAGCTGGCTGACAGAGTAAAGCCGGCGCCAGGCATGTCCGTTTCTGAGCAGCAGAGCTCACCGGGAGGACCTGTGTTTCCTCCAGCAGGGACTTGCCTCTGAGCCCAGCTTTTGTTGGTTGGTTGTTTTTGGGGTGTGTGTGTGTGTGTAAGAAACTAGAAAAGAAGAAAACTTGACAGGTGGGAAAGTGCTACTTCAGAAAAGAGGGTATTTTGCCTCTTGAACAATATTTATAGGGATTTATTTTAGAATTTCCCAAGTGTGAATTGTCTGTGTGTCTCAGCAGAAAACGAGCCTTGTCTAACTCAGTGAAACAGTTGCTTCCTTTGGAAAGTGAGCGTGAAGTACCCTTCACACTTTGTGTCACACGCCCGGCTGGGGCGTCAGCAGGTGTGTGAGACCCTGGAGAGCTCTAAGCCTGTCCTCCTGTTCCAGGTGCAACAACGAGGGGGAGTGGTCGCAGATCCACGAGAACATCATCCGCAAGTCCAGCGCCAAGTACTCCGCCCCCAGTGCCAGCCACGGTGACGTACCTCTCTGGCTGCAAATACAGCCGCGTGTTGTATTTGCAGTTGCTAATCTCGCACCTGCTCGATTGTGCTGATCAGCGGCCACGTGTAAAGTTCAGTTCCCTGCAGACATTTCTTCTCCTCCCCAAGGACTCTATTTCTTTTTGTGATAATTTGAGACCTTTCTTAATTACAAACAACATACATTTTCAGTTTTTTCTCTGACCGATTCCGTGTGCTCTGATAAGGAACGTGAGTTGCCTTGTCAATCCCGAGTGAGCAGAAGTGTTGCAGGGTCTGTCACATGTGGAGTCTGTCTTTTCCTGAGCAGAGATGACACTCCGCCCCAAAAGAGACAGAGGTTATTATCACTTCTCCTCTTCCTGTTTAGTGTGAGCCTCACCAACAAGGCCTGACACAGTGAGAACCAGTGACTGTTCTGCCACCGTCAGTCATCCTGGAGCTAGAACAGATTCCAGCGGTTGCCCACCGGTGGGCCGCGGCCACTGGCAGTTCGTGAGGTCCAAAACGGTGGCGGCCGCTGGAATAACATCTTTATTACAAGGAGGTTTCATCTTAGTTCAACTTCTCCTTCTCCTTTTTCCTCCTTTTCTTTTAAAGCCCTGTTTCTATAGTTTCTGTCTAAATTTTGGTGCAGTTCTGCACATTATTATGGTTGTTTTATAAATCGAACATTAATTGCTTGATTAAATTAGAAGCACTACTTAAAAGCCTATGAACTTTTATATACCCTAAAGGCAGCTCTCAAATTTACATGCAACCATGTTTCTCTTGACAGTTTTTAACCTCTAAGTTATTTCATAATCTCTTACATAACCTTATTTGTTTTAACTTTCATAGACTTGTAAATAAAAAGTTGGCCCTAAATGGCAGTGGAAAGCCACTGGAAGGCCTGGCAGTTCCCAGAGCTGTTGAGAACTTGACCCCCTCTGTCAGGGTCAGCAGATAGTCCACTCGGAGAGCCCTCAGAGCTGCCCCACACCAGAGACTGCAGGGTTGAGACCTCAGCTGGGAGTCCCTGATTCCCTAAAGCTCTGTAGCATGGGGCCCTCAGGGCCTCTCACTGTTGTTGTAAGTGACTATTTCCCTAATGGGTGTGCCTGGATGCCAAAGAGCTCCGTGCCCGTGTGGTAAGTCCATATTCCTCTCCTACAACCGGGCGGAAGCAAGAGGCAGTAAAATCTTGTTTTTCAAGTATCAGAACTTACTAGCATTTGGAAAACTACCCTTCACATCAATACTTGTCATGTTCCTTGTTTTATTTACTTATTTGATTTAGAAAGAGCTGCCCTTGACTGTAATTTCTTGAGACATGATATGATTAAAACATGGAGAACATTTTAAGTGTGAGATGGTGGTAATAATACATGAAAAGCAGCAGCTGAAAGAGCAGTTTTACCAATGCCATCCCCTCACTGGGTTATGGTGCTGACTTTTGTCTTACTCCCCAGAATGGGCAGGGACTGTGCCATCTTCAGTATCTATGGTTTTTGTCCAGAACTCACAGACAAAGCATGTTCGCCCAGCCCGTGTGGCTCAGTTGGGCATCGTCCCATGCACCAAGAGGTCATCGGCTGGATGCCTGATCAGGGCGTATGCCTGGGTTGTGGGCTTGATCCCCAGTAGGGGGCGTGTAGGAGGCAGCCGATTAATGTTTCTCTCGCATCAATGTTTCTAGCCCTCCTCCCTCTCCCTCTCACTCTAAAATCAATAAAAACATATTTTTTAGAAAAAGAAAAAGAAAAGCTCTTGTTCCTCTGGTGCTGGGGGCGCCGCAGCCTTCAGGGCGCCTCAGCTAGGAGGCCATTGTGAGAGGAGGGCTGCATGTTTTGTGGGGAAGCCAGAAGGAAAGACGAGCTGCTGCTTGTTGAATTGTGTGTCTGACTGATTCTTGGCAAGGCCTGACTGGAAGCTGGCTGAGATTCGGAAATTACCTTTTTCATCTCTTTCATTAAGTAAATGAGGAAACTGACGCTCAGTGAAATGACTTCGTGGCTGAACAAGAAAGCCCAGGTTTCTAAACTCCAGGCCACTGGCCTTTCCGCTGTCTTACCAGCTTCTGAGCTGGGTCTTCCACGCTGGGCTCTGGGGTCTTCATGTCAGGGAATCCCACAGGTCGCGCGAGGGGAGTAGTTCAGGTCTCTGATAGTCGCTTTATTTAAAGAGACTTCCGTATAAAAAATTGACTTTGCTGTAACTGTCACCCATCTTTGTTAAATGTCCTTTTTGTTTAAGAAGTTGTAAGTGCTTTCCCTTCAAGTCAAATCATATGAAAATGCAGAAGGAATTGCTACGTTGACTTGCGAGCTGAGAGTTAATGTATCATTTGGCAGGAACTCTCTTGGTGCGGCTTTAATGTACGTGGCTCCTCCTGTCCATCGTTGGCCTCTCATGTATGTAGCCACAGACCTAACTCCAGTAGGCTGTCCCTAGGGGTGTGGGTTCCTGTTCACCCAGAGAAAGCGTGGATGGCTGTGTAAAGACACTGCAGGTAGATGAACGAGGGGGGGCGGGGCGAGGGGAGGGTGAGTACCTCCAGGCTGCTCTCTACAGAGATCGCTGTGGTCTGGATTCTGGGCCCCAGCCTTTCAGGTTCAGAAACTAATTGTACTTGAGTCTACCAAGCGGTCAGGCTGTAAAACATTACTGTAGGGTGTTCAGAACCCCACACGGATTATCTGCCCAGAATGCGAAGTGAATGCCATGGGTCTGCGCTTAGGCACTGGATCTGGTGTTAATGACACTGGCCCATCATGGACATCATCGCAGGTTTCTTGGGGAGCGTGAGCTTATTCACTGAAGCAGTGAGGTCATCTTGAGGTTCTGGCTGGGCTGCGTTTCCTCCCCTGGCCCCGCTGTGAGCATACATATTCCTAGTGCCTGACCTCTTTCTCCACTTCTCCATCCTCTCCCCCTCCCACTCTTATTCTGCAGCTTCGCTTGTCACTGTCTCCTCCTAGCCATAGCTCTCCTGATTGTCCTAATTATCAGCACAGCTCCCCCCACCCATTTTAGATGTTCATTTCCTGTTCAACTCCCAAGTCTCTACCTCCCTGAGGTTGCTTACTGCTGACCAGCACCTCAATGTATCCGTCCACAGCTCCCCTCCTTCAGGCTTGGAGGCACTTCCGAACTCCCATCTAGGCTTGACCCACAGCCTTCCAGCCAATGGTTGCGAGGGACCCCTTGGGGGGCAGGGTAGGGGCAGTTTCCAGAAGATTCTTACTTTGTGCAAAACTCCAGAGGTACAGGTAATGAGCCAGAAGGCAGCTTGCCTGAGGGGACATTACAGATTCTCCCAAGTTCTGAAGAAAGGCCTTGGGATCATCTGGAGGGTCTGAAACTCAGAGTCTGAGACATGGCTGACCTAGCCTCACAGCAACACCCCTTCTTTTCCTTGCACTGCGGGGGTTCCCTGTCGGAGCCATGTGGTGTCTGCTCTGCTGCTCACTTTACAAGACGGTGCCAGGTTAAACGGGCACACTGCTTCCGACACTTGGGCATTCTCCTAGCATAAACCCAGCATCTCTTAGTGTGTTCGTTTCCAGCTGGTGGGACACCCTGACACAAGGTCTTCTCTGGTCACACTGTCCTAGGCTACTGTTGTTTCCGTTGGCTTCTCTGGGTCCCTACATGTACAGTTCATGTGTCAACCCTCCCCTTCAATACCCAGTAGGACCCACCTGGCCCTGGGCTGAATGCTGAGTCTCCGGGAGCCCCGTCTGTGTTTAATAGACGAGTTCTCTGGGTCATTGAGGTCATCCTGACTTAACTTCCTTTAGCTTTCTGGAATGTCCCTTCAGAATAATAACATTTTCTGCATCAAGATTTTTCTCAAGAAAAATGCTGAACTTTGCACGTTTTCCTCTGGAAACAGTGTGGCCCTGCTTTCCCAGCTCCACAGGACAGGAGAGACGTGGTCTGAGGGAGAAACTGCCTTTGTTTTGCAGGCCTTATCATTTCTCTTCAGCTTCTTCGCGGAGACATGGAACAGATACGGAGAGAAAACCCCATGATATTTAACAGGGGATTGGCAATTACAAGGAAATTGGGATTTCCTGATGTCATCATGCCAGGTAGGTAGAACCTCTCGGGGCTGGGTGGGAGGAGGGCTGGGGTCAGTCCCGTGCTCGTCTCGTCAGTGGTTGCTGAACTCTGCTGTGGGGGAGCCTGAGCCACTAACAACCTCTGCGTCCCAAGTCAGCTTGCTACCCGCCTGCAGCCAGCGGCCCGAGGGCTCTGGTTGGTATTGTTCTTTCCCAGAAGCCCCACCTCCTGGTGGCCGGGGCTGAGTTGTCTGAGTGGAGTGGGTGCAGCAACCCCCAAAGAAACTCATGCGAGGCCTTCCACACTCCTCTCTCCCGGTCCACTGCTTCGGAGGGAGTGGCTCACAAGCACTTCCTCTTTAAGGGGAGGAATAACCCAAATGTGTGCCTGTAGCATTGCTGGGTCCGACTTCGTGTGGGAATAGCAGGTGCATTTTAACGTTTTAGAAAGTGGATAAGACAGATGGTCTCAGTCCGGTTTTGTGGATTGGATTGTGCGACCTGGCCAGTTTCTCAGGAATATCCCACCCCCCACCCCTCATCGAGGGCCCAGAGGAGAGCCAAGGCAGAAAGTGGGGGCCCACTGACCTCCAGTGCGGGTCCAGCAGGTCAACCCCAGGTTCATATTTCCTAGTCAGGCAGATGCGGGAACAGCTGGGAAATGGGTCAGCCAGGCCATCGGAGCCAGCGGGGCTGCAGCAGTGAGGGAAGGTAGAGGGGTCTCGGCGATGGCAGGCGGTCTGAGAACCAGAGCAGATGCGAGCAAAGCGAGGAAAATCAGAACAGACAAATTGCTGGTTATCTGGACAGATGACAGGAGTTAGGAACCTGCCCTTCCCACTGAGTGTGAATGATCTGCTACAAGCTCGTTTGCTTTCGTGTAGAGGCCAGGCCAGGCTAGACTGAACTGCCTGTGGGCACTCAGTTGTAAACATCCCGTCTGGAACTCTTCGTGGCAACCCGAGTTCTCCTGATGTAAATGTTTGCCAGCACAGCCCCAAGCGGGGTGTGGCCTGCGCACAGAGAAGGCCCATGTGCCGGGTCCCAGCTGCCTCCCACCTCCCACCTCCCACACTAGGCCCAGACTTGTTTTCTGCTCCTTTGATGCCGCTCCACAGACCCTGTGCATGCAGAGCGAGCTGCAGGGAGAGCTTCATCTCTGCTCATGCCCGTGAGGAGGGTCCTCGGATGGGAAACCTGGGCCGCTCAGCCAATCCACCTTTACCTTTAAATGCTAAGGAGGCTTGGTGCTCAGAACGACTTAGGGGGGCTGCTGGAGATGTGAGGCCTTCGCGGGATGTTTCTCCTATCCTGTCTGGGACCACTTCTCAGCCTCTATGGCCCTGTTAGCGGGAAAAGAGCCCGGGGTAGTCCCTGGCTTCTTGGCAACGTGTCATGGGAGAAAGCTGGTGGTTACCCAGATCTTTTTAAGTGAGATTTCCAGGCTTCGGAGGTGGAGTCGTCTATTCTGAGAGATGTGTTTAAAGCCCTCCCTTCCTTTAACGTCTAAGATCTGGACATTTCCTTCCTGTTAGTCTTCACACTTTAAAACCCGGTGAGCAGACCCTAGAAAGGAACAAGCGGCAGTGAAATGTTGTGAAGCAGACTTTGCTTTCCAAAGTGACATTGTCCAAACCTCGTGTGGAAAGAGGTCCCGGTGGAGCGCTCTGCCTCTGCATCCCGGCACACGGGTGTGGAAAGGGCTGCGGGTATCTAGACGTCGCTGTGGAAATCGGCCGCAGCCGCCGGCGGTGAGACAGGCTGAGGTTCAGGAGCTTTCCCGCCCCGGGCAGCTGAGCGACCACAGCCCCGGCACTGGCCATCCTGAAGGTCCAGGTTGGGCTGTGAGTCAGCCTGCTGGGTGCTGAGGCTGACAGGAAGCGGTTCACAGGCAGAAAGCAGTCCTCCTCCTCTACCCTTCCTCCCCTGAGGGGAGAGCTTTTGAACAGATGACCACGCCCAGGGTTGTGAGCTAACAACTGCCAGCCCCTTACGCACCCCGAGACACCAGAGTGGGTTTGCGTCCCTGGGCAGGTGGCAGGTTGGCCTGCAGGCCCTGCTGCAGCAGCAGGAAAGGTGCTGGGTGTGTCACGTTGCAGGCAGCCCGTCTTGGGAAACCGTGACTGTGCTAACACACCCTGCGGTGAGACCTCCAAGCCTGGCTACTTGCCCCCCTTCTGCGGGTCTGTCCTTTTCCCGAGGAACATCGCACCGGGGCTGCAGCGGCCTCGCAGCCCTCACAGTGACCAAGTTACACGAAGTTTCAGCTTCTTCTTGACACATGATGTATGGGAAATGAGCAAAGAAATAAATTGTCAGTAACTGTGAACATTGCAACACTTACGGCTGAGCAATTAGAGTAAACATAAAAAACCAGAATTACTCCTAACCTGTGACCCTTACTTTAAGATGCCAGCAGTGGGCAGCGCTCATTTGGAGAGCTTTTCTCAGGGTCGACTGGTGCGTCCTTGTCAAAGCGTATTGACAGCTCGCAGCTCCAAGTCACAGAGCAGCAGCTGCAGTGGGAGCCCGACAGGCTCTAGCCACACGAGCGGCGCGCACCATTTCCAAAAAGGTCTTTCTGATGGTCTCCCATTCTTTTCACGGTGTGTACATGCACCACGTGACTGCTGTGAGCAGGAGATGTCCTACTGTGTGCCATAGCCGAGGCCCTGACTTCTAGATTATAGAACAAATAGATATGGGCGGTTAAGCCAATTTTTGAAACTGGGCACTTACAGCCTGTAGTTTGTGTCAGATTTCTGTGGCAGTTCCTCCTTCCCTCCAAACTCACTCAGTTCAGCACAAAAGCGAATACGTCTGCGGCACTTTTGCTCTTTTCCTAGATCTTTTCCAAGAAGATGGGCAAGAAAGATGGGAACAGGACAGGTGTTCCAGGTGAACAGGCTGAAGTTAGCACGGTTCCCAGGAACGCACTTGTCAGATTAGCCCTCAGAAAGCTTAAAGAGAGCTGTCGGCCAAGACAGTAAACAGAAAGGGACGCTTTGAAACCCCTGCTCGAGAAAAGGCTGTGCCTTCTCCAGACCGCGCCTGAGCCCGGCCCGGGCGCCGCTCCTCCAGCCTCTGCTGCTTAGCTTCCCTGCGGCCACTCCAAGTCCTCCGGGCTCTGTGCAGATGACAGCGTTTTCACAACCTTGAATTTTTAAGGCTATTTACTGTGAGCGATATGGTCTGTGCTTTTTATTAGTTAAACGGTTTTCTGTCTTGTCAGAAGAAATCTGCCCTTTTACTGTGTCCTGAGGACTGCGCTCTCCCTAAAGCGTAGTTCTCTCACTTAGTGTGCATCAGAGCCGCCTGTGGGCTTGGAAACAGAGTGCCTGGCCCACCCCGAGAGTTTCTGCTACTGGAGGATTTGGGGTGGGCCCGGCAGTTGGCATTCCTCACAAGCACTCAGGGGGTGGCGATGCTGCTTGAGGGATGCTTGCCCTCCCGAGTCAGACCTGGCACCGTACTGCTCCTCTGGGCCACCCTGAACTTGCCCTTACAAGGCAGCGCTGCGGGCATGCTGAGCCTCTGGGGGCCTGTGGTTCCTCCCGGAGCTCAGGAACCCTGCCTGTGCTTTGACCCCTGGTGAAAGTGCCTGCTTCATCGCGACCTGCAAGTGATGTTTATTCTCTTTTCCTGTTTGTCTTAATTGTTCTTGTTTCTCTCTGTGCTGTCCCCTCATTCTCGCCCCTTTCTTTCTGGTGCAGAGATGAAGATAGTTGGGTGTAAGTTCCTGCTTTTGTGTGTCCTGTCTGCTTTTTGCCTGCTTTGTTTCCATCTTCATTTGTTCCATGGAATGTTGCAATACTGGGGTGGGGCGTCATGTACATTATTAATCCTTCATCAGCCTCACCTTTTGGGGTAACTGACAAGACATAAGAAGAGAAGCCACCAGCCCAGCCTAGAAGACTGCGTGTTACTCTGGGTGAGCACTAAGATCTGAGGAAGCGAAGGAGACCTGGGAATGTTTAGAACCCCTTACCAAGCCCTAGGTGACAGCTCAGAGAGAGGTTTTTTTGAGGCAGGTCAGCTCCTCCCATTGAAAAGAAAGTGAGCGGGCTTAGTCCAAGCCCCAAAGAACCAGAGGGCAGAAAGCTTCTCTTTGCAGCTCTGCTGGGCACACCCCACACAAAGGCAAGCACAGAGCCCGGTCTTTGAAAGAAGCTCTCCTCACGAGAGCGGTGGGAGCCCCACAGTGGTGCAGAGGCCCCGGGCCGTCTGCTGTCAGACGAGGCCTTGGCGATATGCTTAAGGAATGGTTTAGGAATGGTCACCTCTGGCCCACAACAGGTTGAAAGATCATCACATTGTCAGCCCAGGAAAGAAATTGTCATATATAGTGAGGTCACTGTGCCCATCCCTGTCGTCCCATTATAGCAGGGGATGTCCCTGACTTCATAACAATATAACCAGTAGACCTGTGACACTGAAGACATGGTTAGAAAAGCGAAGAGCCTGCCGGGCCGGCGTTGTTCAGTGGTTAGTGTCTACCTACAAACCAGGAGGTCACAGTTCGATTCACAGTCAGGGTACATGCCTGGGTTGCGAGCTCTATACCTGTTCCTGCCGGAGGCAGCGGATCAATGATTCTCTCTCATCGTTGACGTTTCTATGTCTCCCTCTCCCTTCCTCTCTGAAATCAAAAAAAAAATTTTTTTTAAATAATAAAGTAAAATTCACGTGGATTACCTTGAAAGTAATTTCCAGAGAGTTCTGGTTAAAACCAGGGTAATATTTAAGCAAAGCACCTATTCTCTGTGTTAGACGTTAAAATTCTCTAGATTATTCACTTTTTTTTTTTTTTTTGCCAAATCAGCCTAGAAATTGAATAATTATTTAAACTCCATAGAAAAGCTAATGTGTAACTAAAAGGTTTCTTATCACAAGAAGGCTCTGGCATGTCTGTTTCAATTGTTAAAAATTAAAGGTATAACCGACTTTGATTTATCCCATTATAATAGCAATAACCCACAGTAACTTTCCCAGTTAGTTTTGAATCTTACTTTCCGGACTGATTTATTCAGCGTCTGTCCTGACAGCAGCAAGTTGATAAATTTCAGTTTCCCTTCTGCTTGTCCTCGGCCCCGCAGCCGGAGTGCTCTGTCAGTGATGTGGTAGGATTCCAAGTGGAGGCTCCACTTGGCCCAAGAGGATCGCCTGTGCGGCAGCAAAGACAGGCCTCACAGCGGCCCGCCTCCCCAGCATGGCAGCCTCAGGGCTCCTTGAGGAGCTAATTAATTCCTTCTCGTGGGTTGCTCTTCCCTACTTGAAAGTCTTCTGAGAGCTTCATCATGCGACCAAATCGCCATGATTGCAGTCCCGAGATAGGGAGGTAACCTGACGAATAGAAGGTCTGATCATGAAGGCCTCAGAAGCCCCAGGTGTGTGCCAGGCCTGGTCTGTCCTGTGCCATGTGTACGAGATCCACAGACACTCCCGCAGTCAGAAAAGAGGCCCCCGGCCATGTCAGACGCAGCCAGCAAGCTCACCTGCGAACCAAAAGCAAAACCTGTTCATTGTGGTGCCAAGGTCTGAACCAATCAGATGGGCCGTGTTTCTGAGGACAGCGGGGAGACGGGCTGGGCTGGCTTCTGAAGTCCGCCTGTGCCAGTCAGTCCTCCTCTCAGTTCATCCCTGGAGGCTGCAGGGATCTTCATTCGGCCTCCCCACTTTCCTTTGCTGCTTTCTTCCTTGGAAG
>NW_006295816.1:2648815-2668870 GCF_000327345.1 Myotis davidii
GTTTTTTCAGTCAGAAGCCCTTTAGAAAGTGTGAATAGAACTCACCGTGTCACGTATGGGCAACCTTAGAGCAGCTTCATGGGCTCTTCTCACACAGGAACAGGCATTCCCACCCCGGAGAGGCAGGCGTCACTCCGGGCGTCTCGGACGGCGGTTCCAGCTTCTGCCTGTCTCAGGCAACGTGGGCTGGAGCCAGGGCCCAGGGAAGCAGCCAGAACACGGCAGGTGGTCCCTGGGCTCCAGCACCGGTGCCTCTGGAGGAGCGTCACCTGCTCCCAGGCACTTGTCACGCAAAGTGACCTGCCCAGCGCAGAGCAGGCAGTGGGCCTGGGAGCTCGGCCTCAGCCAGACTCGGCGGCACTGAGGGCTGCAGAAAGAAAACCTAGAAAATCGAAAGGAAACTTTTCTTAGGGGGAGGAGGAGGGGCTAGTTAAGACATAGACAAGACCTGATTGAAGTGGATTCTAGAATCTCTGTGGCGGCTGAGAGAGCAGCTGCCCTCTGAGAAGGTGCTCCGCCCTTCCCGCCGCACAGCTGCGCTCAGCCCTGCGGAGCAGATTCCGAGCACGTGGCCGAGCACCTGCGTGCCCCTCCCCCGGTGCTGTCGGGTGTCCATCGTTATTAACCAGCTTGGAATGCCCTGAGCACCCACCCGAACCCCGGAGGCGCCATCGCTAGCCTGGTCCTCCATGCACAGGGACAGTGTGGCTTCTTGGGTCATGGAGACACGCATTTCTTCCCCCACAGGCGACATCCGCAATGACCTGTACCTAACCCTGGAGAAGGGGGATTTCGAGCGAGGGGGAAAGAGAGTGCAAAAGAATATTGAAGTGACCATGTACGTGCTTTATGCAGATGGAGAAATCTTGAAGGTAAGGCTTGCCAGCCAGTTTGGAACGGAGGCTGACCCTGAAGTGGCCCTCCTGTTCCATCCTGTGGACGTTTCCAGGACCCTCCTCGGGCAGGACTGAGCTCGGATCACCCGTGTGCATTCTGCTCCGCCTCTTCCTTCGCCGGGGAGCCCCCGGCACACCCTGCTGACACTCGCAGTGTCACAGCCTCTAGCGTTCTTCCTGGAGTCTGCCGACGCCTTCCTGCTCCAGCTTAGACCTGCTCCCTCATTTGTCCCACTGTGGCTTCTGCCCTCCCACCTCGCATCGAGCTGCCTATTTCCCGTAACTTGCTAGATCCCACCCTTGATCCTTGAGCCACTACAGGAAGTTCCACTTGCTCTTGGTCCAGGGCGAGACTTAGGGCCTCACCGGCTGGTGCCAAGTTCCGGGACACGGAGCAGCAGGCCCAAGCCCTGCGATCACCTGCGGCCAGTGCACGCAGGGATCCTGTCGCTCATTGAAAGTGAAGACCTGGCTGCTTTCCTGTTGTCAGTGTCAGTTTCCCCTCAGTCATGTCGGGTGCAGTTCCTCGCGACTCACATGGCCTCGTTTGCAGAGCACTTGATTGCACTGCAAGTCAGTCTTTCAGACCTCACTCTTGTGTGTTGACAGCAGCCCTGTGAGGTGGGCAGAACAAGAACAGTCATCCACATTTTGCAGAAGAAAAGGGTAAAATTAGCCAAAATCACCTCCCACCACAAGAAGAAATAAAGGAGAACGTTGAAACATTGGTCAAAACAGTGATTTATCACTTTGAAAGCCCACCTCCGGGATTCAGGCATGTCCATTGTTTGCATGGGAGTCCAACCGAGGTCAGCAGAGCTGTCCGTGTTCACCCCCTACCCGTGCGGCTTCCTGCCCTCCAGGAAGCCTGGGCAGCCCCGGCGCATCTTCATGGCATGTTTGGAAACCCGGGTCAAGTTAA
Organism: Myotis davidii; assembly: GCF_000327345.1. Lineage (NCBI taxonomy): Eukaryota > Metazoa > Chordata > Mammalia > Chiroptera > Vespertilionidae > Myotis > Myotis davidii. The sequence continues at coordinate 2,650,634 of NW_006295816.1, forward strand.
ACCTGCCTTCCCCGTTGTAGCCACGGACAGCCCACTGGGGCAGCCTAAGGTGCCAGCGCAGCGTGGGGCTCCGGCGGTTAGGGAACCAGCTCTCTCCACTTGAGCACTTCATTATCTTCGTGATCTGGCCGTGTGCCGGGCACAGTTGAATTCTCCCGTGGAGTCCACTGTTTGCTTTCTCAGTGAGGATGCGGGGCCCACCGCAGGGCGTCAGGGACCCCACTAGGCGCCCGGTTTGTTGCAGTGCGTGCGGTTACCTCCGCCCCAGGGCAAGCGAGCACGGTGACTGCGAGTCCTTGCACCGTCCACACAGTTGTTTCCAAAAGCAGTGAATTTAGGCCCCATGAAGTTCCTCCTCTTACAGATCTGCCGGGCAGGGAGATGAACCTGCACGAGAGACGGTCCCAGAGGCGGAGACATCGGGGCCCTCAGGAAATGACACCTGATTTTGCTTCTCTCTTCCAGGATTGCATCAGCTTGGGTTCTGGAGAGCCAAACAGAAGCTCCTACCACTCGTTCGTCCTCTACCACAATAACAGTCCTCGCTGGGGAGAGATCGTCAAACTGCCCATCCCCATCGACCGCTTCCGCGGCTCCCACCTGCGCTTCGAGTTCAGACACTGTTCCAGTGAGTGAGACATCCCACATTCCTTAGGGGATGTGAATATAACTCTTCCCACCCCGGAACAGACTTGAGAGGGTTCTTATTATTGGGGCAAGAAAACGAGGAGTTGTGAAGAAATGGCCATTCAGAGATGGGATGTCATCAGAGGCTGTTCTCTGGACAGTGATTTTTAAATCGGGGGGCTGGCCCTAGGTGGTTTGGTTCAGTGGATAGAACGTCAGCCTGTGGACTGAAGGGTCCCAGGTTCGATTCCAGTCAGGGCACATGCCCAGGTAGCCGGCTCGATCCCCAGTAGGGGACGTGCAGGAGGCAGCCTAGCAATGATTCTCTTTCATCATTGATGTTTCTCTCTCTCCCTCTCCCTTCCTCTTTGCAATCAGTGAAACAACAGAAACCCAGGGGGTTGGGTATTGTTTGCTCCTGGTGTCTGACCTGGACGCTGGGAGGTTGCTTGTGTCACTCCCTGTGGGTGTTCCCAGTGTATCAGCTGCTTCCTAGAAAGCCTCAGGCTGACCGAGACCCGCAGTTTGGTCTCTGTGAGTCTAGAAGCCTGGGCCCTGGGATATCCGTGGACACACAGCCCCGTGCAGTTCTTACCTCTCCTGCAGTCAGGTTGATAGTCAATGAAAGTGAGGGACAAAGAAGTAAAGAGCCAGGTGGCAAGCACAGGGGGTTGAAATTTAAACGCACATTGGCGGCTAAAGCAGCTAACACTTGGCTGTGGTTGCAGCGAAGGACAAAGGGGAGAAGAAGCTGCTCGGCTTTGCCTTCTCGCCCCTGATGCGGGATGACGGGACCACGCTCTCCGATGACATCCACGAGCTCTACGTGTACAAGGTGCGGCTCAGCGGTTGAGCATCGACCCGTGAACCAGGAAGTCACAGTTTGAGTCCCGGGCAGGGCACATGCCCGGGTTGCGCTTGATGCCCAGTTGGGGGAGGCGGGGGCATGCAGGAAGCAACCGGTCAATGTTTGTCTCTCATCATTGATGTTTCTATCTCTCTCTCCTTCTCTGAAATCAATAAAAAAATATATATATATGTAAAAGGCATGTCAGCCATGCTGGGGAGTTTCTGGACAGAGCACAAACATCAACCAGAAACCCCCGTGGCGTGGCCAGGAAGGACTCTGTGTTCTCTGCTTCTGCCCGCAGTGTGATGAGAACAGCACGTTTAACAACCACGCCCTGTACCTGGGCCTGCCCTGCTGCAAAGAGGACTACAGCGGCTGCCCTAACATCCCCTCCAGCCTCATCTTCCAGCGCAGCACCAAGGAGTCTTTCTTCATCTCCACGCAGCTCTCCTCCACCAAGCTCACCCAGAACGGTAGGTGACGGCGCCGCAGGGCTGCCCTCCCCACCCTCCGGTGCTGATACATGTTAAGGGGGACGGGAATTACTGCTGTCCTGCCGCAGTGAGGGGATCCTTGTCATCGAAGCTGAAGGAATCACTGGCAGTAGCAGCCTCTGGTGTTTCCCTTGTGTTTGGCAGCTCCGGAGCGCACACCCAGAGTTCACAGATGTGTCTTTGGCCTTGATCTCAGCACTGAAGAGGCTGTGGCCACGCTCACAGCTATTTCTGTTCCCTACCCCCGCCCCAACCCCGCTATCCGTGTCTGGGAGAGTGGGTGTTGCTTATCCTTGGCTCAGCCAGGGCTCACCACCTGCCGGCTTGCTTTCTAGTGGACCTCCTTGCTCTGCTGAAGTGGAAGGCCTTTCCAGACAGGATCATGGACATCCTGGGGCGGCTGCGGCACGTCAGCGGAGAGGAGATCGTCAAGGTCTGGCTTCCCCTTAGGTCCCATGCCCTGTGCTGCCTGCGCTCCTGTAGGCCTCCTTTCCCTTCCTTGGGGTCTTTCTTATTTCCTTACTTTGTAACCCTCTCACCACCCAGCCTGATGTCTTTCCGCTGTCTGAAACAAGTATACAAGACGAGTGTGGATGGGAGAGTTGGAAGGGGTTGACCTCGGCGAACGTACCTCAATCAGATTGAGGACGTTTTCAGCAAAGGCCAGCCTGGGAGTACCCTAATGAAGTTAATAACAATGTACCTACCTATATAGTTTGTTTAAAAAATTTGGCTCTAAAAAGAAATTTCAATCGTTGTACTGTTGATATTTGGCTCCGTTGACTAATGAGTTTGCCGACCACTGGTCTGGATTCTAGAAGAACTAAATCTGCCCCATCTCTCCCTTAGCGTCCATGGCAGGGAAACTCCTTACTCTCTGCCTCCACCACTTGCCCCAAGTTCCTTTGCGACATTCCCATCTGATGGCCGAGCAGGCAGCAGCGGCACCGCCATCCCCAGCTGTCTCTCTGGGCTCCTCCGCGCTGCGCAGAGTGTTGGCCCCCCTGGTTCTAGCTCAGGAAACCCCAGGCACTTCCCCACAATGGACTGAACTGCACTGAGGAAAGTGGGGGTGCTTTTGGTGATGAGCAAGAGCAACAGAATGTAGGACAGAGACGGAATCTCAGGAGGCTGCCTGCCCACATGAGCATTCTTGGCTCTGTCGTCACAAGTATCAGACAGCGACGCGCTGTCTCTACTTCCCTGTCACAGCTCCGTTGACTCCATAACACACAGCACAGTATCTGCAAATCAGGAACAGTGTGTCCCTCTGTGCACTTGTACGAAGTTGTGGATGAGCTCCGTTTTAATTCTACGGTCAGGGTAGCATACATTTTAGAAAGACCTCTTAACAAATAAGCTCATCCTCGTTTTTGAAATTTAAGATAAATTCATACTCAGGGCATTTCTCCTTCTGAACACATTCACAATATCATGGAGTGAACAGACAGTCGGAGAGCCTGTGATCTTTTAAGCTGGTTGTGCTCCTCACAGGAGAACATTTCTACCAGCAGGTGTGGTCTCAGCACCAGTCATTTGTCTCAGGCCAGCCAGTGCGAGTGTGGGGAGAACACACTAGCGTTTCACTCTTTATTAGAAGATTTCACACCTCACAAAAGTAGACAGAATAGTATAAAGAGCCCTGTGTGTACTCAGCACCCGCGCCAGGCCATGGCAAACCCTGCCCATCCAGTCCCTAGCCACACCTCCCACCTTACATCCTTTTGAAGGAAATTGCGAGCATGGTTTTATTCCATTGCATTCTGACCAGCAGAACGTCAGCGTTGATCTGTAAAGACCACTGCATCCCAAAGGGCGTCTTCTTCCCCTTGGTGTCTGCATCTCAGGAAGGTGTGTGCCCTAAACACAAGCAGCAGCAAGAGGCAGTGCTCCGGGCCCTTCCCCCAGTGACGGGCCTCGCAGGCTGCATTCTCCTCTCTGGGCACTAACTTCTAGATCCGAACATGGCTTCCGTAGGGAGGGTGTCCCTGCCACATCCTCGCCCCAGTGTCCTTTGTGGAGTTAGGCCCGTGGAGAGCAAGGGACGGCTGAGCTGCTGAGGTCCCAGGAAAGTGAGCTCTTTTTCTCAAAATGATTTGCATTAGAATCACCTAGATTGTCTTGTTCTAAGGCTGCTCTCCTCTGTGGATGTCCTAAGCTTTTAGGTACTTGTTCTTTCCTTACAAGGTTAGCACTTTCCCAACAGGAAGCGCCTCTCTGTTCCTCTGGGCTGTCAGCACATACCCAAGTCCACCTCGTGAACCCTTTAGCCTATTTGTAAGTGGTGGTTTGAGACCTTAGGTCTTTGATGTTGTTTATTGGGAGGTAAGCGCATTGGTGCCTGGAACAGGCCCCGGGACCTGAGCCCTGACGTCTGTGCTCTTGCAGTTTCTGCAGGACATCTTAGACACACTCTTTGTGATTTTGGATGACAACACAGAGAAGTACGGCCTGTTGGTGTTCCAGTCTCTGGTGAGTCTCATCCTTCCAGGCTTTTCCTTCTTCCTGCCACATGCTTTTGAAAGGAGGGAAGTAAGTTATTAGAGTGAGTCAGCACAAGGTTTGGATGTTTCCAGTACAAAAGGGACTGAGGAGAATCACCCAAGACCAACCAGCCGACCAGGCAGATCCCTGCGAGATCAAATGGGCAGAATGCAGCATGGTCAGGTCCAGGCCTCAACTTTGTGGTTCCGATACTCGGTCTCATCACAGCTGCAGAGTTGCCAGGCCCTGAAATAGTGGCCTGCACTACCCAAAGGCCCAGAGACCATTACGGGGAGCAGGCGGTCCACTTCTTCACACACACATGGCTGTAAGCCCCAGGACAAGCAGAGACGCACTCCTGCTGGCCCTCCCTCTGTGAAGTCGTTCGGGAGCGAGGAGTCGCAGGAGGCTGTTTAGTGAGAATGGACAGTGATCAGGCTGTTTCATGCACTTTGCTTAACATGTCCAGTCCCATGGGAGGCTGTATATTCAAGCAGAACCAGATACTCCAAGTCTACCCGATAGACGAGGGCAGAGACAGAATGGCACTGGCATAGTTGCCCCTTCGGCTTTTCTTTGTCCTCGCTGCCTGGCGGGCCAGCCCCATTTCTGAAGGGCACAGCCTTTCTTGGCTAATTTGGCTCCGAGGACAATCCTTGCTCCCTCTCTTCCCAAGTGTCTGAGACGCATTAGTATTTATGCACCTGCACGAGTATTGTTTTGCCTTCTCCTGGGTCGTGTTGTGTACCCAGCATTGTTAGGAAGAGGCTCGGAGCAACACTGGCAGACAGTGGAGCCAGGTCTGGGTTGGGAGTCCAGGAGAGGCAAGAGCAGAGCAGACAGACAGCATCAGACTCAGGATGGAAAGCACACGTTCGCCGCCCACGGGGAGCACTAGATAAAACACTGACTGTTTGCCATTCCTTGAAGAAGAAAGAGTTCTGTTTAGTGCGGGGGATAGGGCTGAGGCCTCCAGTGAACCCAGGTATCTCCGCCAGGTGTTCATCATCAACCTACTCAGAGACATCAAGTATTTCCACTTCCGGCCTGTCATGGACACGTACATCCAGAAGCACTTTGCTGGAGCCTTGGCATACAAGTAAGTTCCTTCTGCATCCTTATCGGGGCTTGAGTCCTTCATTGAAGAGCCACCACGCTGCTTTCCATGGTGGCTGCACCACTTCACATTCCCACCAGCGGCGCGCGAGGGTTCCGGTGTCCACATCTGTGGCAACACTTGTTGCTTTCTGTCTGTGGTTTTCTTTTTTCTTCCTTTCTTTATTTGTTTATTTATTGTATTTGGGATTTTTTTTATAGGAGCCTTTCTAAAGGTTGTGAGGTGGAATCGCACTGTGGTTTTTATTTGAATGTTTCTAACAATTAGTGATGTGAGCATCTCTCAACATGCTTATTGACCATTTGGAGAAAAGGCTATTCGTGTTCTTTTCCCATTTTTGAATCAGGTGGTTTGGTTTTTGTTTTTGAGCTGTGGGCATTCTTTATATATTGTGGCTATTAACCCCTGTGGGTATGTAATTTACAGAGATTTCTCCCATTGCCTTTCACTCAGTTGCTTGTGTCCATTGATGCACAGTTTTCAATTTTGATGTAAACCAGTTTACCTGTTTTTTATTTTGTGTCCTGTGCTTTTGATGTTAGACCCAAGAAATCATTACTGAGTCTAATGTAATTAAGTTTTACTCCTATGTTTTTGTCTAAGAGTTTTAAAGTTTTAGCTCTTACATGTAGGTCTTTGACCCATTTTGAGTTAATTTTTGTTTATTGTATAACATAAGAGCTCGACTTCATCCTTTTGCATGTAGATACCCAGCTTTTCTAATATAGTTTGTTGAAAAGACTGTTCTTTCCCCCATTGAGTAGTCTTGGCTCCCTTGTTAAAAATAATTTGGCCATATACATGCAAGGGTGTATTTCTGAGCCAGTACCACACTGTTTTGATCACAAAACTTTGTACTAAGTTTTAAAATCAGGAAGTGTTAGTTTTCTAAATTTGTTATTTTTCAAGATTGTTTTGGCTATTTGGGGTTCCTTGAGATTCCATATGAAATTTTTTCTCTATTTCTGCAAAAAAAAAAAAGAAGCTACTGTGGGTTTTCAGCTGACATTTTAAACCATAGTTTCTTCATAGGTGTCAAAGCTGCCAAAAATATGTCTTGCTTTTTCTATGGAAGGAATTAGCACAATTTTGCAAAAATATAAGTAAAGCCCAAGGATGGTGAGGCTGTGGAGTCACTGGAACTTTGACACTTTATGTCACTTTGGAGAGCAGGCACTGTGCGTTTTACACGTGTCACCTCATTAGTATTCTCAATGCTTCAAGATGTACAGTTGTTTTCTCCATATTTTAAATGAGAGAATACAGCACGGAAGGACCGAATAACTTGCCCCAGGATACTGAGTTAGAAGCTGATAGGCTCTGTGTGAGCCCTGCTGTCTCACCAGGGCCTACACTCTTGACCTCTGTGCCCTGTTGCCATGTAACCGTGCAGGCCTTCTGACCCTGTAATCCTGTTTCACTGACTGACCTGGTTCCTGAGGAAATAAAGCAGAGGGGATGAAGGTTGAGCGAGGAGGGGCACATGGGACTCTGCACCTTTATTCAGAGTCTTCTAGTCACTAGTCATGGCTGTATGTTGTAGACACAGCAGTTTTAGACAAAACAAAAATACAGACAGCCCAAGACTTTGGGAAAACTTTCTCGTAATCAAAGAAGAAATGTGTGTCAGGGAGAGTGATAGGAGTGATTGTAATTGCTGCTTGAAATGTGGCAGCTCTTACGGACTGCGTGTTGTCCGGTCTCAGACAATCCGAGCGTCTCCCAGCGGCAGTGGGCCTATCGCTCCGTCTAGCTCAGCAGCAGGTGTTACTTCCTGTGTGGCTGATTCGGGGCTGAAAACATTTCAGGCTGCATTGCGTGTGGATTAAAGTGGGTTCCTGGGACTGCTCTCTCCCCCAGGGAGCTCATCCGCTGTTTGAAGTGGTACATGGACTGCTCGGCAGAACTGATTCGGCAGGACCACATCCAGGAAGCCATGCGGGTAACTACTGGCTGACTTCGAGAAAAGTTAAAAAAAAAAAAAGGAAAGAAAGAAAAGACATGCTTGTCTCCAAGTTGGAATTGTCCATCGCCTGATTTTAGTGTAGAATTCGCTGTCCCTTTGCCCTTCGTTCCCTGCTGTGTTAGTTCCCGACCATCTTTAGCACCTTCCCATCCCTCTGTGCCCACACCTCAGGCCTTGGAGTACCTCTTCAAGTTCATCGTGCAGTCCAGGATCCTGTACTCGAGAGCCACGTGTGGGATGGAAGAGGAGCAGTTCCGGGCCAGCATCCAAGACCTTTTCCACTCCATCCGCTTTGTTCTCAGCCTGGACAGCAGGAACTCAGAGACACTCCTGTTCACTCAGGTCTGTGGCTGCAGGGGAGCGTTGGTGCGGATTCTGGTCTGTCTGAGTTGGTGATTTCTTTGTCCTCTGGCTTCCAGGCTCCTGTGTGTTGGGTAAGGGGTGGTTTACAAGAAAGTACCTACTAGAACGGAAAGCTGCTTTTACTTCAAAACCAGCTGTGGCCCAGCTGCCAAATATAAAGCATCCCAGTGGCTCATGGTAGAGGAGCACAGCTGTGTCCTCAGGCGTCCTCTTCATTTACTTGTTGTCCTTTTGTTGTTGTTAATCCTCCCCCAAGGCTATTTTTCCCATTGCTTTTCAGAGAGTGTGGAAGGGGGGAGGAGGGCGGGGAGACAGGGAGAGAGAGAGAGAGAGAGAGAGGTGAGAAGACACATCGGTTGTTCGCCTGAGCATAGACTGCAGCATGGCAGACCTGTGTCCCAGTGGCATAAACTCCCGCTCGCTCCAGGCCAGTGTCTGCTTCCTGATGAGCCAGCCAAGAGAAACAGCCTCCCCCACAACCTGCCTCTTAGGCGGCGTGCCCTCTTGCCTCCTGTCTCTAGGTGACGTTCCGTTTCCCTTTGTACGTCTTGGGTTAATGGTGTAAGAGGACTGAGAAGTGGGAAGCCTCCTTCATGCTACCCGCATGTAGAAGAGAGAAGAATGAGAACCAGTGTTTATTGAAAGCCTACTGTGTGCCAGGCCTCCTACTAGAAACAAACTCCATACACCTAGTGTTTTCCTCAGACCCATGTCAGGAGGTAAATAATAGCATCGTCCCCGTTTTACAGATGAGAAAACTGAGGATTAGGCAGTAACTCACCCAAGGTTCTGTGGCAAGTAAGTGGTAAAGCTGGGATTTGAACTCAGGTCTGTCTAATTCCAAAAACCATTGTCTGTCTCCTACACTACTCTGCCTCCTGAAGGCTCTGGAATTATTATCAGATTGTCCTCAAGGGGCCACCCCATGGGTCTTCCAGAGCTGAGATTCTGGAAGAGACGTCTCCAAGAACACACACTCCCCAGGCCAGCTACAGCTAGGTCACTGAACTCGATGCCAACATCGTCGAAAGTCCTCAGGAGTTCATGAATAAGTCCATGCATTCTTCATCCTTTGGCTTTACACTTGAGACCGCCAGGCATCACATATGAAGGAAATAAAGCCTTCATATTAGTGGGTTCAAACAAATGTCTCTATCCTGGGAAAGGTCCCGCTCTCAGCTGGACTGCGGGCTGCAGGGCTCTGAGCAGAGTTGGGTGAGCGCTGCGTGCAGGTGCTCGGCCCTTTCCGCCGCGCTCTCCTTGAGACGCTCTTGGCTTGAGTTCGAAAGGTCAAGAGCTTGATCATAGAGACAGAAACAAACATTTGAATCCATTTTATAAGCAAAAACAACATGGATATTAAGCCATGTTGAGCTGACTTCATTTTATAGTCCCTTCTCTTGCCAGCAAATGCCCTGGCCAGTGATGAAAGCTTCAAGTGGCCTGGCCCCAGTCAGTTCTCTTGTTTTGATTTCCATTTTGGCTCTCCCTGCTCCATGTCCTAGATTTACCACTTACCTGCCACAGAACCTTGGGTGAGTCATTGCCTAATTCTCAGTTTTCTCATCTGTAAAATGGTGATGATGCTATTACTTACCTCCTGGCATTGGACTGAAAGGTCAGGGGAGAGCCCACCACAACAGGGCCTGCAGTGCCTTCTCACCCTCTCACCGCCTTTTATCTTTGTCTGAGTGTGCACGATGGAAACACACTGCCTCCGAGCTAACCACAGCCTCACTTGCTTCTGCAGGCCGCACTCCTCAATTCCTTCCCCACCATTTTTGACGAGCTGCTGCAAATGTTCACCGTGCAGGAGGTGGCAGAGTTTGTGAGAGGGACCCTGGGGAGCATGCCCAGCACTGTGCACATCGGGCAGTCAATGGATGTGGTGAAGCTGCAGTCCATCGCCAGGACTGTGGACAGCCGCCTGTTTTCTTTCTCAGGTAAGTCAAGTTGGGATGAGAGTCAGAGTCACCTTTTCAGGGTGCTAGCCACGTAATCACAGGATCAGTTTTATCAGCCATCACGTAAGAAGCCAGTAGCCCTTAGATGCAGTCGTTTTAATAAACTATAATTATAATTTTTGGCAATAAAAACTTTTAAGTTCAAGAATGCAGACAAGACATAGGACTACTGCCTCACTCACAATTTATTCTTAGAGACCCACATGGCATGGCCTGCAGAGCAACTCCAGGCCCATAAGTCTAGCCTGCTGCCAAGAATGGGCCTGCCACATCCACAGCAGGGGGGGCCATGGAGGGAAAGGAGGGGGAGCAGAGAGAAGGGTCCGGCCCAAGGGGAACAGATAAGCTGAGGAAATAAAAAGAACCCTCTGTGCTTTCCCAATTCCTGGTCTCATCAGTCAGATAGATTGCTTTTCCTCCCTGTGAAGGAGCCTCTGGGATTAGACAAAGAGATGGATAGGGAGCCCCCCACACCCCCAGACCGGTCAGGGCAGCCTAACAAACACCACCAGCAGGCCAGGCTGGTGTTCAGAACGAACCGCCAGCATCAAACCCGAAACCACATTCAACATGAGCAGCTTGCAGCGGTACCAGGTGCTCCGTGGCCAGATGTTAAGGTCAATGTGAGCCTGATCCTTTAGTAGCACGAGCATAGGAGAAACTTCTAGGGCACAGGAACAGTCGGAAATGCTAGCAGATCAATTACTGAATTTTTATCATTAGAATTTTTTATAATAAAAAATGTTAAGTTTGACTTTTGAAATATAACAGCAATAATTTCACAGCCCAGCGCTGCACACATTTGCAATACTAAACGAGTGTTCTCTTGAACTTAGCTCATTAGTGGCGTCTTGCTGATGGAAAGCTGCCACCAAGAACATCCGCTTTTCTTTCAGTCTCTGTTCAGGGTAAACGCTCTCCTCACCAGCTGCTGGATTGAAGGTTTGATCAGGTTGGGACACTGTCACTGAGGCCAGCGCCACTCTTGAGCTTTGTGCTGAGCAAGATGCTTTCTCACTGACACACTTCACTTCTAGTATTTTTGCATGTACTTGCTCCTCCCATAATCGTGTAGAAAATTTGCTCTAAAACTTTATTGGGTTGTTGTTTTTTTTCAGTGTAAATTTTTATATTTAGAATTAGGCAGCTGGACTAGATGATCCCAGTTTTGTTGCCATCATCGTCAGGAGCCAGTGGAACATATGCCTCCTCCCCTCCCTCAGCCTGACCAGGGTGCCGGCGTGGCCACATCAGTGTCACAGAGCTTCTCCACAGCCTCTCTGATCTGGTGCTTGGTGGTCTGTGTCTTCTGTCTTATGGCTGACGCGGTGGTCCGGGAATGTGATGGCGCACCGCACCGTGGGCAGGCTTGTCTCTCCTGGGGGCGCTCTGCTGAGGCTATTTGGGGCCTTCGGAGCCTAGTGTCTTTGGCTGTTGGAAGGTGGGTGACGTGCGGGCCTTCTTTTTTGTGTGGCTGTGGACGCCTTTCAGCGCTGCTTTCTTTGCCTTCAAAGCCTTTGCTTTGGCTTCGGCTTTGGGAGGGTGGGGCAGGGGCTTCCTTCTTAGCTTTCGGTGCCATCTTCCTAAAAAGCGATTAGGTTTGGAGATGACAAGCCACTGCGTCTTCATTTGCATCTCACTCCCATTGAATGCCTGAGTTGTAGGTCTTCCCTGAAGCAGGGTCATTTAATCAGCACTCATTCTCAGAGCACATTGGTCTGATCCTCAGCAGATTCTAGTAAAAAAACTACTGTTTCTGCGGCAGCTGTTGGTTGTGTCATCCTGCTTGGCTGGTGTTTCGGTCTACAAATAGATTATGAACTTCTCTTTTAGCCAAGCATCTTTTTATTTTTTATTATTATTTTTAAATATATTTTTATTGATTTCAGAGAAGAAGCGGGGAGAGAGAGAGAGAGAGAAACATCAATGATAGAATCATTGATCGGCTGCCTCCTGCATGCCCCACGTTAGGGATTGAGCCCACAACCCGGGCATGTGCCCTGACTGGGAATCAAACTGTGACCTCCTGGTTCATAGGTCGATGCTCAACCACTGAGCCACCCGGCCGGGCATCAAGCATGTTTTTTAAACATAGGAGAGCCGTCAGTCCATTTTATTGGAACACATTCTAATAAGTATTTGGCAAGGCAGTCCCCAAATCTCTGTGTCATGTGATCTGTCTTTGGCTGGCAGAGATTGTCTTTCTGAATTTCATCTGGAACACTTAACTATGGTGAAATGTGAACAATCAATCCAAAATGCTATGGCTCTTTGTGTTACTGGTCATCTGACTGAATCGTGCTGGCCAGGCGTGGTGGGACCTTCAGGGCCCAGAAACACTTTACACTGTGTTATCACCACACTGTGAGTAAATGCAGAGGAGGCCATTAGCACCTCGTTCTACGGTCCTCGTGGTGGGGTGGAGCCCACAGGGAGACAGCTGCCTAAGGTCTTAGAGCAGTGGTTCTCAACCTTGGCTGCACATTAGAATCGCCTGGGAATCTTTTTAAAATCCTGGTTTCTGGGCCTCATCCACCGGAAATTCTGTTTCTTTGTGATGGGGTGGGACCACAACATTAGTAACAAAGAAACAGAATTTCCGGAGGATGAGGCCCAGAAACCAGGATTTTAAAAAGATTCCCAGGCGATTCTAATGTGCAGCCAAGGTTGAGAACCACTGTCTTAGAGCGAATTAGTAGAGTAGCCTTCCTGAATGCAGGTGCTGAATAGTCACCTCCTGATGACAGTGCTGTTTGAGTAACAATGAGGAGAAAAGAAAAGCAGGATTGGCGATAAGGATTAGCTAATTATCAAAGGCTTAGGACAAAAGTCCTGCTTCTGTCCTGTTCTTGCTGTGCTCACACCTAGCATCCCACAAGCCTGAGGGGCCGTGAGGAGCTAATGGCTGCACAGAGTAAATGCTGGGGGCGGTGTGCCAGGACACCTAGCCAGGCGTGGGAAGAGGGACCGTTCAATCCGATCAAGTGCGCAGGTTCAGTCAGTGCAGCTCGTAGAACTGGAGTGGCATTTCAGTGGCAGGCTCACTAGAAGCTAAGCCTTTATTTGGAGTCTAGTCAGGAAGGAGCTTTCATTTGGAAGCGCTGTCTTCACACTCACCCTGCACACAGTGCCACAGACACTAAGTCTTGACCAGAGAAAGACAGAGAGAGCTGGAAGGGTAATGCTGGGGGATCTGAAAGTGCTTGGAAGTGGGTTTCTAGGCCTGCACAAGAGAAGGGCGTGGCCTCCAGCGTGGCCTCAGCCCCAGCCCCAGCCCCACCTGCCACTGGCTTCAGCAGTGGCTCCTTCCGGCTGAAGGGCTCCTTCACCTTTGTGTTTCCTCCCCCAGAGTCCCGCCGCATCCTGCTCCCTGTGGTTCTGCATCACATCCACCTTCACCTGCGGCAGCAGAAAGAGCTGCTCATCTGCTCAGGGATTCTCGGCAGCATCTTCTCCATCGTCAAGACCAGCTCTCTGGTAGTGGCCCCCCACCCAACCCCCCTCAGCTCTGCCCCGGACTGGGGTTACCCCAGCCAGAGGCAGACCAGCAAAGAGCGCTTTGTATACTGCTCAGTCAGAGAAGCTTTCATCAGTGACAGGAAGGTACCGAGTGAGTGGAGGCCTGTGTGTGCCCAGCAGGCTACTCAACACAATTCAACTCAGTCTTGCTGTTTTTAAAAGTTTCACTACCGTAAAGCCACCCTCAGTCCACCCAGAAGCATCGTTGTCTGCAGAGCAGAGAGCCCAGTCCCGGGCCGCGCCCTGTGCCATCAGCGGGTTGGTTCTGGGCTCCTGAGTGTCCTGAGGGTTCTGAGGGCCCTGAGGGTGCTCGGCACAGACGGGGGCGGGCAGGCTGGGAGGCAGCTGCTCATTCAGACTTTGTGGCAGCTTCCTGGCAGCCTGATCCCACCCGTATGGCATCCTGCGCCTGCCAGATAGGCCAGGGTGGGTGAGAGATACAGCAACTGCTGCCACAGGCGCCCTGAGCCTCGGCTGGCACAGCTGTGCTTGAGGAGGGAAGTTTCAATGCTTGTGCCTATTTTCTTTCTTTCTATCTTCTTTTAAAAAAATCTGTGGTGGAAGGGGAGGAAGGGAATGAAAAGACACGTATCAGGCATGAATAATTTATTTTAATGATATTTACTATATGTATTTATGATAGTAGAAGAAAGTTATATTTCTTATAGGAAATTTGGAAAATATAGGAAAGTATAAAGAAATAAAAACAAAGATGAGTTTTTTATTACATCACCTTATTAAATTGAGATAAGATTCCTAGAAAATAAAATGTCAAGTGCATTGAAAATGACGGCCAGTGGCCAGGTGATAAGAACACACGGTTGAGCCAGCCATGCACCGGAGAGGTGCCCGAAAGAGAATATGCTTGGTTTGTGCAGGACACAGGGACCCAGTGGGGTGCTCTGGTATCCAGACTTAAAGTACCATCTGGTGCTGGCACAGCGTGGCAGAGCCTCTGTGAGGGTCCTATGGTTCGCTCTTGGCTCCCGGCAAGGCCTGGCAGCTCCCCTTCCCCCCAGGCCTCAGAGAGGCCACACGGGTGCATAAGGTCTCCTAGTGACCAAGGTCAGACTTGGCAGCTGGGAGGCTTATTGCTAAAAAAAAATTTTAAAAAAAGGAGAAAGATTGAAGGATAAAAGAAAAGGAAGAGGAGGGACAGATAAAAGCCTAAAGGAGATGGTCTGGTTGTATTTGCGGGGCTAGAGAGTTTGGTCCAATTAATCGCTTACAATTTCTCAAAGAGGCATCACAGGGAAGAGTGTGACAGTCAGTCCAGCAGATGAGAGACAACCTTGGGCCCAAGAGCTGCTCAGATTCTTCGTGTGGATCGGGCCGGGCACCATGGGGTCGATACTAGCAGGCGGTAGGGGAGGAGTGCGATTGCAGCTGCGTGAGAGCAGAGGGATTCTCTTCCTTGTTCGCCTCTGTACACTCCGGTCCTCAGACAGTGGCTGGCACGTGATAAATGCCTAGTGAGTGATGGACATTTGGACCAGTAATAACCTAAAGAGGCTGGAGAAGGGGCCATGGGGGTTCCTGTGAGATAATGGGAGCTGAGCTAGGGGGTGTGAGATTGAATGTGGGAGCTCTGTAAAGGGACAGCACATGCTCGTCCTGAGCTCAGAGCCTCGTGGCTGGGAGGCAGCCTTGTGAGGAGGCATGCTGTGTTCTGGGGGCTGCTCAGAAAGACGCAGACCCAGAGTCCTCTGGGGGGACCAGCGCCCATGAGCGAGAAGCTGAGGAGCTAGAAGGGGTTCCGGGCACACCTGGCAGCAGCCCGGCTGGCAGAGACTGAAAGCAGCCAGAGAGGAAACCCTGAGAAGGAGACCGTATTCAGAAAGACCAAGACTCTCTGTGTGCATTGGCAGTGGTGGGGGTGCTGCTCACATAGCTGGTCGGCAGCACTGTGCTTTCTCCTGACATTGACAGGGAAATGGAGAAAACCCCTAACTCAGGACCTCGTTTCTGTCCTGTGTGCTATTAACATGTTTGCCTGCAGTTCAGAATTGTGGGTGTCAGGTGGGTGTCAGGTGGCGCTGGGTAAGGCCTGGGCATCATCGCCCAGTGTCCCACCTTCTCAGAGCCAGTGCCAGGGTTCCCTTATGCTCCCGTGTGGAGAATCCAGTCCCGAGACCAGTCCCGAGTGGCTGACCTCGTGAGTGCTGCTGGCTGCATCGCCGGCCCGTGCTAACCGTGTGCTCTCTGCCGCCCGCTCCAGGAGGCGGACGTCATGGAGGAGGTAGAGATGATGGTGGAGAGCCTCCTGGACGTGCTCTTGCAGACTCTGCTCACCATCATGAGCAAATCGCACGCTCAGGAGGCGGTAAGAGGGCAGCGGTGCCCGCAGTGCACAGCCGAGATCACTGTTAGTAACTAACATCAGGTTTCCTATTTCTTGTCTAACCCGGGGCTCCTCCACACCAACACCATTTCACCGCACACCTCCTCCATCTCCGCTGCCCCGCATGGCGTCAGCATGCTGCGTTCCCCCCCCCCCCCCCCCCCCCCCCCCCCCCCCTCCACCCGGTTCCCACTGCAAACTCTGCCCATACCTCCCCCCACAACTGTAAGCGCCCAGTCACACCGCAGCCCCCAGGTTCACACCGCAGCCCGCTGCAGGGCAGACCAGAGGACGTGCCTGGCCCGTCCCCTGCACGCTGCCTTCGTTGGCCTTTGCCTTTGAGCCAAGTCAGTCCTCTAGTGGGTGAGACAGAGATGCGGTGAGATGGGTGAGGCCGCAGGTGAAAGGCAGACTTCTGGGAACAGCTCTCCTACATGCTGTGCCCAGCAGAAGGGCTTTCTCAGAATTCGCTTGAATCTGCAGGTCAGTTCTTTCTTCTGTAATGTTCGTACCTCAGTGTCGGGCCTCAGGAAGAACGCAATGCGGTAGGATCGCGCTGGCACCCTGGACAGCGATCTCCGCGATGGAAGGAGAAGAGAAACAGGGAAAGCCTCTCGGGAGGCCAGAGAGGCAGCCCAGAGCCCCCTCTCCTGTGCCCGGGTTGGAGCGGGATGACATTGCCTGGGACCTTCCAGTCGGCAGGTGGCAGATGACAGTGATCGCTACGAAGAAAGCCCTCTGTGGGGGCAAGCCGCGCTCCACGCGCCGGGGCGGGCAGAGGGCAGGCCAGCGCTCCGGAGCACTGGGCTGGTGATGAATGTCCACTCCCGTCAGTGACCCTGTTGAGGGCGCCCTCACTGTAGGCAAACACACACCTACATGTCCTGTTAACCCGTTCTCGCTGACAGTGACACAGTGTTTGCTGTGGGCCCTTTACAAATATTAACTCATTTATTAGCAATACTCATCGAGCGTTTCATCTTAGGTAGAGTTAATGAAGTTGACAATGACTGCAGTTTAGAGAGCACTTTTTATGTGCTGGGCCTTTCACTAAATGCTTCATGTGCGCTCATCTCATCCTTACAGTAGATCTAGGAATTTTGGTTTATTATGCCCATTTTCCAGATAAAACTGAGGCTCACATACTAGTACGTGTCTATATCTTGCATACATGTATGTATAATAGTCTTGTGGGTCTAGAAAGGATTTGAGAGACTAAAAAACTGTTGGCAAGTTCCCATGAGTTTAAGACATTTGAAAATTGTCCAAATGAAGTCATTTTGCTCTATTTTTTTCTGAGGAGGCATTCTTCCACAAGGAGGCTGTGCCCACTGCCCACCACCCACCTGCTGCCCACTGCTGCCCCGCTGCCCACAGCTGGGAGGCCGTGGAAGTTTTTGGAGTCCTGACAGCAGGGTTTTCTCCCGCGTGCCCCACTTGGAATTTGAAGAAAGTTTAAAGACTCCTTTTTTATCTTTAAATTTTCACTGCTCTTAAAGCCCAAAGCTTGTCTTCTCATACAGGTCAGTTTTGATTCCTGTGCTTTCCAGACAGTTATGTTGACCTACTATGTTCCAATTGCTTGGTCCACTAACCACATGTAAGTCTGGGAGGTCCCCAAGGAGTTTGTTGTGGAAGGACCCAGCAGGATGGGCAGAATCCAAATTCTGTTCAAAGAGGGCTGAGCACCCTGATGCAAGTGGCCCCTCCAGACTTCTCTTTGGTGCCCGGGCCTCATATAGTAACGAAGGACTGTGTCCCAAACTGTCCTCGGAGAAAAACGGGAACCTCGTCTTACCATGCGGTGCTTCTTGATTATAGGTCAGTGATGGCGAACCTTTTGAGCTCGGCGTGCCAGCATTTTGAAAAACCCTAACTTAACTCTGGTGCCGTGTCACATATAGAAATTTTTTGATATTTGCAACCATAGTAAAACAAAGATGTATATTTTTGATATTTATTTTATATATTTAACTGCCATTTAACAAAGAAAAATCAACCAAAAAAAATGAGTTCGCGTGTCACCTCTGACACGTGTGTTATAGGTTCGCCATCACTGTTATAGGTTAAGGTTTTCAACCAGCCCCACCTCAGAAACCTCCCTACAACTCCCACGCCCTCCAGGCCTCGCTTAGCAGAAAGGAAAGCTCACTTTGAGGGCCAGAGTTGTCGCCTCCCCTTTCATAATCGTGGGGCCATTTCAGACCCTCCCTTCTGTCCCCCCTTCTGTGGATTGGGGTTGTCCCTTGTAATGGTCTGTGCTAAGTGTCTCTCGGGTTTCCCCAGGGTGAGTATGTGTCCTGCCTTCTCTCGCTGCTCCGCCAGATGTGCGACACCCACTACCAGCACCTCCTGGACAACTTCCAGAGCAAAGATGAGCTCAAGGTGGGCAGCAAAGCACGTGCCTTCCACCCAGGGGGCAGCATGTGGCTGAGACTGCAGGGGCTTTCCCCTGGCAGGGACAAGTGCAAGTGACCAGGCCAGGACTGCAGGGTGTGAGAGTCGCAGCCGC
>NW_006295816.1:2668893-2670454 GCF_000327345.1 Myotis davidii
GGCTTCGGGAGGCTGAGAGGCAGCAGTCCCATGCAGCCAGACCCCGAAATGCTGGCAGGTTTGCCCTGACGGCAACCATGTGACCACGTGTCTTTACGGGGAACTGCTCTGGACCACACATGCCGGCTGCACACCAGGACTCCTCCCTTCCTGTGCCTTCTACGTTGCCCCTGCAAACCCGGCTTCCCTGTCCAGTAACTACAGTAATAATAACGGTGACAGCCCTTCCCCGATAAAACATATTTCTGGAAGATGCCGTAGAGAGCAAAAGGGAGCGCTGTCCATTGGCTTCCAGACTCTGGATCCAGAGCCCTGAGGCAGGTCGCACAGAGAAATGGGTCTGAGGCAGCCAGAGGTGAGGTACTGGGCTTTTTCGGTCTTTCCTGGGCATGTGGACAGCCCTGTACGTAAGTGTGACCTTCTAGATTCCAGGGATATGCCAGAGCTTTTCATGGAACACTGTGGACATCTCATTTCCCAGATCATCCTTTTAAATCCTCACCTGAGGATGTGTCTATTGATCTGAGAGAGAGTAGAAGGGAAAGAAGGAGAGAGGGAAGAGAAACATCGATGTGAGAAACATCCACCAGATGCCTCTCGTACGCACCCTGACTGGGGGTCGAACCCACAACCTAGGTGTGACCAGGAATCGAAGGTGCAGTACTTCGGTGTATGGGATGACACCCCAACAACTGAGCCACCGGCCAGGGCCCCAGAGTTTTCTTTTAAGTGTTGTGGGCATTATCTCGTTTGTCCCAACTGATATGGCTGCTGGGTATAGCTGGGATGTTGTTATCATGACTGATTTTTCCCAGCAAATGCCCTAGCGATAAGGCTTTTCTCACTGAGTGAGCTCTGGCCGGGTCAAATGAGTCCTCTGAATGGGGCTTTCCTGGGTGGCCCCCAAATAAATCAAAGGCAGCAGTTCTCTGGGGATGGCATGGCCTTTGCCAGGAGCTCCACAGCCATGCTGCCCCTCCAGTGACTGCTAGGCCACCGGTTCCGGTTCCGCAGCTGTTTGTTTTCAAGGCTCCCGTGGAGGCGGCTGGGGAAGTTAACACAGAGAAGCTCACTGCTCCTCCTGGGCCTCCTGGGATTGTCGCCGGCCTCTGAGTACCGTGTCGCCGCTCTTTCCTCGCTGCCTTGCAGGAGCACGTCTTCGGAGGGCCTCCCTCTGCCACTCCTGACGCGCTTCTCCTGTCGACGTGTCCCTAACGTCCCAGACGGCAGATTCTGAAAACCAAATTCTTGGGGGCCGTGACCCACAGAGTGAGGCCCCAGGCGCAGTTGGATAGCAGTTCCTCTGCAGCCCAGCCCTCCCAAGGCTTGGGCTGTCGGCATGGCTGCCCCTGTACTGCCCAGGTGGGATCTGCTCCCATGTCTGACCTGTGAGCGTGCCTAGAACTCACTCTGAGAGAAGCAGCTCCAAAGGGAGCCAGACTCTGACCCGCTGGTCAGACCCATTCTCGCGTCCAGAGGCCCAGAGAGCACTGCTGAGGAAACGCGCTGCAGGGCGGGGGCGGGGGTGGGGGCCATGGTGCACGTCCTTCCTGTTTCAGGA
>NW_006295816.1:2670475-2670919 GCF_000327345.1 Myotis davidii
TCTGTATGTTCCGGAACCTGATGAAGATGAGCGTCTTTCCTCGGGACTGGATGGTGATGAGACTTCTCACAAGCAAGTGAGTGTGGAAAGGGGCTCGCACTAGCATCCACAGGGTTGTTCTCAGACTGAAAGCGTGTATGTGCAGGAGAGAAAGCAAGAAAGAGGTCAAGGCCATGGGGACGGAGGGGAGAGGGTGAATGTGAAAAAAATGTTTTAGGCACAATAAGCAGGACTTGACCATTTACCGGAAGTTCAAAGAGAAGAAAGAATCAAAGATAGTTTGTGTCTTTTCTTAATTGAGCCTGGGTGCCTGCAAATGAAGTCCCAGTGAGGGGAGAAACGGAGAGGTTGGGGGTGTGAAATGTGACACCCAGAGAAGGGGTCTTTCTGAGGAAGCCTGTTGGGTGGCCCATTGGCTTCTGAGGCTCTAGTTTCCTGCAGCCC
>NW_006295816.1:2670961-2685085 GCF_000327345.1 Myotis davidii
TGGTCTGTGTGGCCAGACACCGCTTGCCTCCCACAGTCAGTGCTAAGTGCCCCTGAGGCCGGGCTGTGCGGCTCTGACGCTTCTGAGGCTGACCCCAGGCCGCCTGCCGTGTTTCTGTTTCTAGCCTGAGCTTCTCACTGACACACCAGAGAAGTGATGCCGGAGGTGAGTGCGGCCTCACCCGGTCCCCCTCCACTCCGGACGGCCGCTGGCCGCTGCCTCCGCCCGCTGACCTGCCTTTCGTGTTGGCATCAGCGCGGCCTTTCCGCTTTACCTGGGATAGTGCCCTTTACTTCTGTGTCCAAAACTGCAAACATTTTATGCGGAACAGAGCAGGGGGTGCTGATAATCAAAGCTACACGGCTATTTCCTCACAGCGGGTTTTCCACTTGACTCCCTCGCGTTTCCGTCTCTCAGCTCTCCTCGGAGCTTCCCAGCCTGTCCTGCAGGCACAGCCTCTTTTAAGGCTTTCAAAAAGATACATATTTACTGGTTTCAGAGAGGGAGAGGGAGAACATCAGTGATGAGAGAGAATCATTGGTCGGCTGCCTCCTGCACGCCCCTCACTGGGGATCGAGCTGCAGCCGGGCATGGGCCCTGACTCAGAATTGAACCCTGACCCCCTGGTTCATAGGTCGATGCTCAACCACTGAGCCACGCCAGGCTCTTTTAAGGCTTTTACCTTTCAAATCTCACCCCTCTGCTGGTGGAGTCGTCTCTCTGACTCACTGTCTTTGCCTTGCCCTTCTCCTGCATTGAATCCTGGTGGTCGTTGTTAGATACCAGCTCCCTTGCCAGGCAGTAGGGCCTCTGTAGTCAGACCCTCACCTGCCTCTTCCGTTTTACTCTCTCTCTACCTCAACCTGTGCCTTTGGCTCCAGCAAGCCAGCCCCTCAGCACCCTTATAGGTGCCCAAACTAAAATTAAGGGTGATATTCTAAACCAAAGGCTGGAGCCAAATGACTTAGAGATGAAAATACAGACATTTAATAACTTCAAACCCCCATCATCATGTAAAAAAGCAAAGTTATACTCTATGCCCTCTGGTGGTTATAATATACGTTCATTACCCAGAAGTCCCCAAAACACTAGAATCACTCTTTGAACTGGAAGCAACTTTAAAAAACCATCAAACCTCACCTGCCCCCTTTTATAGGCAGGGAAACGGGCCCAGAGAGAAGTAGTCCCAAGGCCAGATGATGGCAGAGCTGGGCCAGAGCCCTCTCCTGCCCTGTGCTGTTCTGCCGACAATGGGGCGTTTCTCCAAGCCTGATTGTCTGTGGCGGTTGTGCCATCTCTCTTTTCTTTATAGTCACATCTTACGTGGGAGCACATTGTGCTCAAGAAGTCCGCACACAGGCCGTAGCCAGCTGACGCTAAGCTCCCAGATGCCATTGTGAGTCTGTTAACTCTGCCAACACTTTATTCCCTCCCTGCAGCGTCATAGTCACCACTGTGCAGTACCTGTCCTCCGCCCTGCACAAGAACTTCACAGAGACGGACTTCGACTTCAAGGTAGGGGCTCCTGAGACCACCGCGATCTTTGTAACGACCCTCGGAAGCCAAAAACCACGCTCGTTTTTGTTTTTGTTTTTGTTTTACTTAAAACAGCCATTTCGTTTTGCTTACAATTGTACAGGTGAGGAATTTGAGAAAGACTTGGCTACGTGTCAGCTTGGGGGCTGGGGAAAGCTCACTGGTTCTTTTATTATTCACAACATGTTTGTATTATCAAATGGCTTCCAAGCTTGATAGTGACTAATGTCACCCAGAGTGAGCTCAGCTTCGGGAGGTATTGGGAGCCAGACGTCCCCGAGTATGCTTCCCGGTCCCGAATTAACACTGTTGGCTTCAGAGGAGTCAAAAAAGAAGAAAAGAAAAAAAAAACATTTGCAAAGATACTTAAAAAGAAAAAAAATCAAGATCTCAAAGTTGTAAAATGGGTTCTGTGCTACATGCGTATATTTAGAATCCCTCTTGCAAAGCTGAAGACTGGGCTGCCACATGTTCCTCTCTTTCTCTGTCTCTCTAGGTGTGGAATTCTTATTTTAGCCTGGCAGTTCTGTTCATAAACCAGCCAAGCCTCCAACTAGAAATCATCACTTCAGCCAAGAGGAAGAAGATTCTAGATAAGTAAGACATATGTCTCTTACCTCCTTACCACATGCCCAGATGGGCTTGTGTTTCCATGGGAGGCCTCTTCAGATGTCCACAGGCTCCCTGGGCAGCTTCCCGAGGAGCCCAGTGAGAGGCAGATGGCTTAGAGTCGGGGCAACGCTAGAAATAGTGCTGAAGTACTGGCCTCCCTGGTTGTAGCCTTGTCTTCCCGAACCTTCCCCACTAATAACCGGCTCCTGTGTTCCTGTGTCCAGGTATGGGGACATGCGTGTGATGATGGCTTATGAACTGTTCAGCATGTGGCAGAATTTGGGTAGGTCTCTTCTCCTTGTTTGTCCCTTCCACATACTGCATAGCCAGATAGAAAGTGACAGGACTAGTAACTCCCCGAGGTTTATGAATGTTAATTTAGACCCAAGAAATCTTCCCGTGTCTTTCACTAACACGTCAGATGGGTGGTGTAGCGCCTGTGCACCAGCCCTGGCAGGAGAGTGGGGCTGAGAACTAGGACCCCAGTAACACATATTCCAACCCCCTTTTTGAGAGCTAACCATCCAAAGGGAAAAAAAGAAGATGAGGGCTCCGTCGTATCTTCCAGTTGGAGCGCTCCTGCCCGTCATATCGCTCTGCTCTGCCTGTGCCATCTGGATGTTGGACTCAGAGGCATAGATCTCGGAGATGCTCAGCAGCACATCAAGGGCAGCTACGCATTTTAGTAAAGTTTGAAACCCTTCTTGGGTTTCTGAATTCAGGCCAGCAGGTCACATTCCTGACACCCATTGCATGAAGGTTGGATGTAGGAAGGGAATTTCAGCCCGTAGGTGAGACTGGTTTCAGCTTCCTTTCTTTTGATGATTTCTCTGTACAGCTTCCCTGCCATCCACTGCTTTGGATCTGCGATTGTGAGGGTGGGGTTAGCACACCTGCACTGCCCGGTGGGTGGCCACCCTTTGGTGCTGCAGGCTTTTGCTAGCCTGTCAGAGTGCGGGGGAAGCTCCCCTCCTCTTCCTAATAAAGTCTGTTTTCAACTGAGCTCTTGGTTCTGAAGCCTGAGGAGTGAGGGCCCTAAAGTCTCATAGTCCTTCATTAACCATCCCTGTCTCTAACACGAGAGGAACAAGCAGAGTGTGAGCCATTCCTGCAGCAAGCACGGGCCTTCCCTTAGGAGGGAGATGTGTTCCCCAGGCAGCTTCCCGCTGCAGGACTCGCACTTCTGTGTGTGTTGGGGGGGGGTAGACTCTGAAATTCCCAGGAGCCCAGTGGACTAGCAACTGCACCGACCACCAAGATCGGAATATGCAACATCAGCCTCAGGGCTAACATCTGATCCTTAAATAAGCTTTTTAAATAGAAGAGATTTAAAAAGATGTCACATTTGCCTAATAAGCCAATCCTTTCTCATTGTTTTTGATGGGATGGCACTTTCTGGGCCTCAGGAGTGACCTGGCTTTGCCATAGTCGTGGTGCTTACACGGCCCACGGTTTGTCTCTCCTCCTTCGTGTCTGACGCACGGACAGCAGGGCTCTGGCAGGTGGCGCACACGGGCAGCCGCCCCGGGCTTCAGACCTCTAGTGGCTGGACCAGGGACGGAACAGCCTCAACACCGAGAAGCCCTGGGCTGGAGGGAGGAACCAGGGAGTGTGCGCTGCCTGTGGATGGACTTTTTCTTGCTAAATGACTGTTGTGAGCAGACTCTGAAACTGTCGCAGGTTACACAGAAATCCTATCCTGTCTAGAGCAGTGAACTCCGTCCCTGAGCCCAGAATGATTTTCAGGTGGTTAGTGAACTTCCGGTAAATTCTTTGGAAAGGCAGTTTGTGCCTGTCGAGCATCTGACTCACTGTCTCTCTGGGCTGGGCCCGTGTTGTCCGTGACGCCCTACAGCCAGGAGAGGGTGCATCTCGGAAAGCCTGGGGGAAGCCTCCTGCTCCGATGCTTGCAGGGCCCACTGGGCAGCCTCCATGCAGAAGCAGAGCAAGTACGAATACGACCTGTTGGGTTTGTTGTTCAGGTGAACATAAGATCCACTTTATCCCGGGAATGATTGGTCCTTTTCTGGGTGTGACGCTGGTCCCGCAGCCAGAAGTGCGGAATATCATGATTCCCATCTTTCATGACATGATGGACTGGGAGCAGAGGAAAAATGGCAACTTCAAGCAGGTAAGATGACACCTGGCAGGTTCGGGGTGCTCTCCTGCCCAGGAAGGGGACTTGGGTGGCCAGGCGGAGGCTCCTGTGGGGATGGGTTGTAGCTTGGCCATCTGGAATCCTTCCTGTTCAAGGGTGTTCTGTCACTTGCTGGCCAGAATTGATGTGTGAGTTTTCCTCATAAAGTTAGAGGCCAGAAAAGAATCAGAGAAAAGGAACGAATGTCATGTGAAAGGCACTGTCTGACCAAGGGGAGGACTGTCACCTCCCGGTTAATTCAGGAGAGGGCCCTGGGAGGCTGGTGTTTCCTCTCTAGGGATCCCCAACGTGTGTGTCCGGGCATTGCCAGGGCTGGGGCCCTGGCCTGGTGGCTTCTCACGGCTCAGGAAGCCCGGAATTTCACAGGCTCCTGCACAGAGGGTGGGTCCAGGAGGGGTGCGCCTTTGGCTAGACTGCTGGCTGCGGCTTGTCCCTCTGCACCGTTCTGCCGCCTGAGGTGGAGGAGGCGGCCCCGCCTCAGAGCTGTCTCCGGGGACGGTTTCCTGTGCTTTTCTTCCTTAGAACCCACCATGTTGTGTGGGACACGGTGGGTTCACAGAGATGAGAATCAAAGCTGACGTCCACGGAGCACCTCCCAGAGCTGGGCACGGGGCTGAAGAAGCGCGTTAGCCCCTCACAGCTCACACGTGAGGACATGTGGGCTTAGGGAAACATTTTATCCGGAAGTAGGCAGCTGTATGTCACAGGAAGTAAGCTTGTTGAATGAATGCATAGTGAGGCGTCACTTCAGGAATCTTGGTTCTAGTAATAAAAGTCACCCCTCAGTCCTAAAATGGCCAGTGTTGCCAGTTAGGACCTGCTGTAGCTGAAGAACTTGGCATTCGCCTGGGGTCACTGGTTTCTGCTCACACGGATCCTCAGCACCAGGTTTGGATTTCTCAGCTTCTCCTGACCTTTTCCTGTATCGGGGCCTCAGAGGGTGATGAAGTCATGTCCCCACCCCCTCCCTCACCGGCTCCTCTGCCTCACAAAGAGGTTCTAGCACTTGAATGGCATCCAAACCTCCTGGGCGGCTTGTTGCTGCCTCCCCGCGGCGGTTCTGATGCAGTGGAGCCTGAGAATTTGAATCTAACAAGATCTCTGGGCCTGGTGCTCTGGCCCAGGGACCCGTTTTGGGAACTGCAGGCAACTGCTCTGCCCACGTGTGCACTGTTGAGTCTCTGCTGCTCCGGGCCCTCCCCACCTTTGCCCTGTTGGAAGCACAGTCTGCCTGCACCGCATGTGTGAGGGGAAATCCCTTGTTACACACAGACCCGCTTCCCTGCGAGCGGTGCCAGCTGGCTGACAGTGAGACCAGCTCTTCCTGACGTCACTTGACCCGAGACAGGTCCCTGCCGATGCCTCCTCTGTACACAGAGAGCGTGCAGGGCACCAGCCCCACAGGACCCCGGCCTCAGCTTGCTATTTCCGGTGAAGCGTATATTCAAGCAGCTCACTCCTCAGGCCGAACATAACTGTGGGAGTCCCTGCCCTGACCGTCTCTTTTTCTGCTGATGGGATTTCAGAAACCGTAACTGCCAGCAATGAATTTCCTAATTCAATTATTCTTTTCTTAGTTCATTGCCTTAGGACTCTTTGGCCCTATTAGAGTGAGAAAATGTTTCTGTTACAGTTAATTATTAAATGCAGCCATGCCGTTTTTTGTTTATATGAAATAGCTGTATAAATAATGCCACGATACCACATTCTCAAGGCTAATGAAGGTTTTAAAGATTTTCTCTCATCGCGGACAGCTAATCTCTCACCTCAGAGTAACCCTAATGGAGCCTGTTGGGAAAACGGCTGAGCACACGGCCGCCCTGCAGAGCAGTTGGCAGTAGTAACAAGAGCACGATTGCTCCTCACGGTTTAGGAGTCCAACGCAGGCAGGGCCCTGCTGATGACCCAAGCGCTTAGGTCGTGGGGGACGTGGAGGGGGGCCCTCTTTCCTGAAGGAGAGTCTCGCAGGAAATACCTCCCTCAGCCCAGCCTAATGGTGGTCAGAGTGGGCCCAGCCCAGCTCCTGTCCTTTGTAGCTGGCTGACTGGAGGGTAGTGTTCTATACGTACAAATTATTTTCAATGAACATTTTTTTAAGAAAGAAAAACCTTTGACAAAGGTTTTGTATCCAAAATACGTTTCTCTCCAGGGAGTCCTCGCCTTTTGCCCCTGGACTGGGAAACAGTACAGTGCCTGGGAAGTGTAAGTTCCAACTCTTAAAACCACTGGCGGGAGCCCTCCTGGCCCGGAGGCAGCTGGTTTCTCGGGGCTGAGACGAGAGTCTGCCTCCCTGGGATTTGTCTGGCGCAAAGGCCCTCACCTGCCGCAGGGTCCGCCGGGTCACCACGCCTCTGCTTCCCTCTAGGTGGAGTCCGAGCTGATCGACAAGCTGGACAGCATGGTGTCGGAAGGGAAAGGTGACGAGAGCTACAGGGAGCTCTTCGGCCTGCTGTAAGCTGCTCAGCCCAGGCACCCCGCGTTGGGGGAGGGGTGAAGAGGGCTCATGCAGGGGCGGGGTGCAGCCCCACACGGGGCAGGCTTTAGAGGGTGGGTGTCAGGAGAAACCTGGGTTCCTAGTGGGGGCAGGGATCCCCTGCTGTCCATCAAGAAGTGGCGTTGTGACAGCAGGCTCTCTGAGCCGGCCATGGCGGCTGCGGAGGCCAGAGGGCGCTGCATGTCTGCATCGCAGGCGCTGTGTCCAAACAGCTCCAGGGGACTTCACGAGGGCTCGGTGCTGCAGGAGTGAAACCCCTGCTTGTGTCAGTGTGCAGTTGGCTTGAAAACACTGACATGGATGTTATGACTTGAGCAAGGCCGGGTGCCTTGCAAAACAGGAGGTCATACCGATGACGTCAAGGGTGCTCCCACCATTCATGGCTCCTGGCTTGAGTTCATGGAGGCCAAGAGCCTTTAAGGACTAAGTCCACAAGGAGGGACTCCGGGGCCGTGGTCCTCCCAGACAGATAGTGATGTCGGATATTTTGTCTTTCTAAACAGAATCTTAAGACATTGACAGCTCTAGTCTCCTCCCCCCTCATTTCCAACTTGAAGATTTTCTTTGTTTTAGTGCCGTATTGAAGACAACCTGTAACATACTTTTCCAGTAATAATACTGCACATCTGCTTACAACCTTACGCTGCGCAGAATGTGTTGACGTTTCCTGTTTAATCCTCATGACACAGCGGGTGGCAGGCAGAGCAGGGCTCGCCCTGCTGAATGGAGGTGATGAGACAGCCAGAGCCTGGCAGGCGCCCTCGCCCTCAGCCGCCCCGCAGCAGGAAGCAGCTCGGGGGTGGGCCAGGTCCCTGGTTTGAGGGGGAATCTTTCTGTCTGTCATGCCCACTTTGTGCCTTGACGAGGCACGCAGTGAAATGTGAATTCATCTGAAATTTAAGTCTGTGAAAGTGCATCCATCTCTCAGCATTGCTCTCTTAGCTGAAGCTGTTTCTAATTGTGAAATAAGACAAAGAAAGCTCTTCCTGAGCTGCTAGCGGATGACCTGAGTACAAAGAGAAGACGTAGCACAGAAATAACTTGCAGTTGAATTACCTGCCCGGTAGTGCCTCGCAGTGTTTCCAGTCGTGTCTGAGCGCCGGAAGCCACTGGTAGCGTGGAGCAGCATTTCCCACTTGGTGTTTTGGGGGAGGTTGTAGGTATGCTAGACGAAAGAATAAGTGGGCCACGGGCTGATTCGTTTAGAAACGTCCCAACTGAACAAAATGGAACAGGCCTCTGTAGTTGTAGAATTTCTCAAAGCCCTTAATGTGCAGAAAGAGGTGAAAGTCTCCAAAAGGAGGGTGTGGTGCCCAGCACTTCCCATGCCTGTTTGCTCACAAAACACCTCTCCCTGTCGCCAGCACAGCAGAGCTCTGAGAGCACAGGTTGGGGGATGCTGACACAGTCGTGTTATCCATGTGGGCCAGAGGCCAGAGCCAGTGGTCCTGCCTTCTCTTCTAGTCACATGGGGAACCTCACTTTCCCAGAAGTCTCCGCTCAGACTGTCATCCTCACAGCAGCATTAACAGCCGCCAGGCTGTGGGTGTGAGTCCCCAGTGGTGCGCCCTCAGCACGGCCTGCCAATCCGGGGACTTTCCATGAGCTTAAGGAGCAGGGACAGTGTGGACGAGAGTCGGGAGAGGCCTGTGGGAGGCAGAGGCTCTCAGGAGAAGCCAGAGGCCATCTGAGGTAGCGGGGCCTGGGCTGGAGTGAGCAGAGGACCTGGGCACTTCACTCTGGCTCTGGCACGTTTTGCATGGAGCATCCCCGACGGTAGAAGTGCTGGTGTGGCTCCGGGGCAAGCGGGGTGCTGGGCCCTCGCGCCTGGCGGGAATCTTCCGCTTGTGCGTGAAGGGTTGATTTGTATGTTCGCTGAAGATGGTGCTAAGCAGTGATCGAGGCCGTCAGCCAGTTGGCAAAGCCAGGCCCGGCCCTCAGTGGCCTCTTACTCAGCTGCTTCTTCAGAACAGACCTCACAGCACGCACTGGGAGGGGCCAGGGCTTTGAAACCCCGCCCTCGGTTCAGTGGCATTCTTGGGGCCTCATACAGGAAAATGGAAAATATGTTTATTTGCTGTTGCCGGTTCAGTAATTGCCTTGTCCTTGCTTTGTGCTGCGTGGAGTAGAACCCAGCTGTTTGGGCCCTACCCCAGGTAAGGCTGCGGCGTGGTGAGTCTGCTGTCTCCAGACCTGCCACGGGCCCCGGGCCTCCAGGTCCACTCCTGTGCCCAGGGAAGGCTCACGGACTGTGTGTTGTGTTTGTCTCCCTCACTCGTCCACACAGCCTGCTGGAGAAGATTGAACAGGAAACATGGCGCGAGACCGGCATTTCCTTCGTGACCTCAGTCACGCGCCTCATGGAGCGCCTTCTGGACTACAGGTATTGCTCAGGCACCCCCTGGCCGCAGGATACTCTCTCTAGCGGGGCATCCCTGGACCTTGAAGCTGAGACCAGGTGCCGCTCGGGGAGGGCTGCTTTGGTGTTGCGTGCCATCGCCAGTCATTAAGAATCTATTGATGGCCACGCAGGGTGGAGGGAGGGCTCCTTCCTGGGATCCCTCCTGATATTGGGCACATGTTCCCAGGAAACACCCAGAACATGCTGCCATCTGACTTTCCTTCAGAGGCGTGGGCTCAGCAGGGAGGGAGAGGAAAGCAAGGCAGGGACTGGCTGTAGGTGCTCAGTGTGGCCTTCCTCAGCCCTGTGGCCGGCGGGCAGGGAGTGCTGCCTGGGACAGAAGTGTGACCCAGAAGGACTTGCGGTTGGCATTGCCATTGTCCAGGGACCCCACCCTTCCATGCCTGCGTTCTCTGCCTAGAGTCTGCCTCTGTCTGTCCTTTGGTGCCGGCTGTGAGCAGATAGAGGAAGAGAGAGCTGAGTGAGCTCAGGGTCTGTCCGTTCTGGTCAATCTGAGATTCATGTGAAACTGGCTTTTGCATGAACACCTGCTTTCTCCATCACTTCATGGCTTTTGATTCGTCTAAAAGTGACAGTGAAGCTACCACGACAGCCTTGGGTGTCCTCTGAGCAGAGTGCGGGTGCAGAGGCTGAGGGGCCTTTGGAACAGAGGGAGACGCTGAAAGAGAGGAGGAATGGAAGAGGAAACAGCCCCGAGCAGTAGCTCCGTCTCCTCTGTGCTACAAGACACGGGCGCACCGGGGAGCGTTTTCAACCCACGGCAGGAAATGTGAGCGAGGTCCGCCCCCATCGCTGCTGCGGAAGGGAAGGCGAAGCTGCACCAAGAGCTTGCTGAGCAGAGGACTCGGCGTCCAGGGCAGGGCTGGGGGTGGACGTGGGATTCTTGAGGAAAGTGCTCGCATCTCGAGCTTCCCCTCTTCCCATAGCAGTTGTGCTTGTGTGAGCTTCAGACCCTTGTTCCGGGGCCTCGTGAGGTCACACGCGGCCTTTGGGGAGTCAGAGCAGAGGACTGACTTGTTCACACCACAGACCAGGATAGCCTAGTCTTCGCGGCACCTGCCGCCCCCGGGAGGAAGGGAGACAGAACTCCTGGCCTCTTCCTCACGACGGCGCTCACTAGCACCGGCCCTATCCACTGTGGCTGCGCAAAGAGCAGACGCTGCTTTCTCGGGCTCCGGGCCTAGTTCTAGCTGCTTGCACTTGCCCCGCCTGCCTTGTTCTCCCCCATTCCTGTCTCAGTGGTAGTATCTGCAACACAAAGTTCAGACTCTTTACCAGGACGCCCGAGGCTCTTCATAAACTGGTCTTCGCCCATGGCTCCAGCCCCACCCCCTGCCAGTTCCCACTCCCCACGCCCTGCAGCCCAGCCTCCCAGTGTGGCTCCTTGTGCGTACCCCCAGCGAGAAGGCCTCCCCAGGAGCTTAGCCGACTGTCTCTGCACACCTTTTTCGGAGCATGTCACCTGGATGATGGCCTGTGTCACCTTTCTAACTCATCCGGCAGAAGAGCCCGCTCCTAGAGGACAGCAGCCTGGTCCCTGCCTCCCTGGCAGGCGCAGCGCACACACCGTCAATTGGGTGAACGTACTGTGAGGTCATGCAGGACCGAGGAAGGCTCCCACCCCAATGCAGTTCAGTTCAACAAGAACTCGCTAAGGGAATAGCTGTTTCAAGCTCGATATACATATATCTTTACAAATAAGCAATCGGTAGTACTCCTGAATGCCTTGAAGCTCTAGTGTGTGAGCTCTGTACTGACACGAACCGGAGGCGCTCAGAAGCAGCTCTTCACCTTCTGCGTGAATCCCAGACATTCCGTGTTGGCTAGGGAGATGCTCATCGGTAGCCACCGTGCTTCCCAGGTTCGGAAGCAAAGCCCTAGAAGGGCTCTCTTGGTCCCTGGAAGACGGGACAGAGCCAGCGTTGCCGGGCCCGTGGGCTCTAGCAGAACCTCCACCTGAAGGAGGCAGCTGGAAGCCAGGGAGCCTTCCTTTCCCGGCCCCCTCCCGGCACATGGGGCTGCCCAGCCACTGGGGTAGGGACAGGCAGCCACCGCGCAGCCACAGCCAGAGCTGCAAGGGCCCTTTTAGGAGAGTCTTCCCTGCCCATCTTCCGGGGGAGCATCAGGAATCAGTTCCGGTTGGAGAGCATCCCAGTCGGGTGGGTCCCCACGATGCCCCTGTGGGACTACAGCTGGGCGTGTTGTCCCGTGGCCCCGCCTCACGCCATGGGCACTCCCCTGCGCTCTCCTTGCAGGGACTGCATGAAAGGAGAGGAGACGGAGAACAAGAAGGTCGGCTGCACGGTGAACCTGATGGTGAGCGGACATGCCCTTCTCCTCCAGCACATGGTCGTCAGGAATCCCTCTTGGAGCGCACATCTTCTCAGTCCTGTTCCCACTGGGAAAGGAATGAAATGAGCTGCTCTTTGGACAGAGCTCCAGCCTGGCCTCCTGGCAGGTCCCACCGCCCTGACCTCCCCTAGCTCCCAGCCTGCCCGGATCCCAGCCAGCACTGGCCCTCCTCCGCTTCCTCACTGCGCGGGGCTCCCAGAGACCTGCCGGTGTGCCCTGCAGTGGGTCTGTCCTTTTCCGGTTGGTGCTCCACAGCTGCCCCCACTGCTGCCCAGCAACCGGGGCTGGGGCCAGCTGCCTGGAGCTCAGGGATGGCCGCCCACCTGTGTGTGTGCTCCCTTCTCTCTCACAGAACTTCTACAAGTCGGAGATTAACAAAGAAGAGATGTATATTCGCTACATCCATAAGCTTTGTGACATGCATTTGCAGGCGGAGAACTACACAGGTGAGTGCAAGAGAGAGAGCCGTGCCTCCCGGTGAGGACCGACTGGACGGGTGAGCACAGCTGACAGAGATGGCGCTGGCTGGTGTCTGCCAGACCTTGACAGCGTGCTGGGGCCTTGCTGCCCCTCACCTCACTCCTTCCCCTCGACTCCTTGGTAACGTGGCGGAGAAAGCAGGCAGAACTCCCACCTGTGCCTCCTGCCATGTGCTCTGCCTGCTCCAGTCTCCAGGCCCCCCACCCCACCCCCACCCCCAGGCCTCCTGGGTGACTTCCGGGTTCTGCTGCTCCAGGTTCGAGCATCCTGAGCCCTGCCCCTCCTCGCACAGGCCTTTCTAAGCACCTGCACAGGGGAATCGGGTGCGGCCGTGACACAGGAGAGCGGCCTCGCCTGGGCTTCCCGACCACACAGCGTGGAGCTCCCAGGGGGCGTGGAGAGGGCTTTCTGGCAGCCCTTCCGCTGCAGCTGCATTTAACCCACGACAGAGGCCTTTCCTCACAGAACACGTTTAAAAGCCTTTGACTGCCTGTCACACTGTTCACTGAGCCCTGCTCTGAGTCACCTTGTGCCATAGTCCCCCCACAGCCACCGGCTTCACTGTGACCAGCCGCTCCCTCTCAGCCCTTGGGCCACAGGGCTTTCATGCGTGCGCTAGACAGGAAATCCAAGCTCTCATCCACAAACATCGATGGAATTAGATGGACTTACTGGAACAATCCTTTTCCCTGTCTCTCGATGTTAGAGTGTTGGGCATAGAAGCCACCTTTTCTGACTACACGGCCCGGCCAGAATTAAGTGATGGCAGGACTGACTCCCCTTCTCCGCATCCACTTCCCCCCATGACCCCAGCACCCCTCCAGGAGGGCAGCGAAGGGCTGGCCGACCGTTTCCACGCGTCACTAGTGGCCTCGGGAATGACACCCGAGGAGAATGTGTTGTTTCTCAAGCTTCAGAGGCAGGACGTGAGCGCCCAGGGCTTGTCCCGGAGAGAGGCTTCCCATCCAGGAGGAGGCCTGTGCCTCCTGGGCAGGAGGGTCCCGTGGCCGGAGGACAGGCAGAGCGGCCAGGGTGAGGAGGAGCCGGGAGAGCCTGCAGGCGAGTGGGCCTGGCCGAAACGGGAGTGGGCCACAACATAATTCGAACTGAGGTTCTTAGTCATGAGGAACAGGCCTGAGTGGGACCTCGAAGGCCAGGCTGAAGCTAGAACTAACTCACTTTCCAGTAAGAGAGAAGCCACTGAAAATGAGCAAGGAGAGCTGGAAAGAGCAGATGGTGTAGAGAGGACCCCAAGCAGCAGCTGTGACTCCCTGTGGCTCACCCCGTGGAATTTAGGGAGCAGGGTCTGTAGCGCTGTTTACATCACCTCTCCCTCTGGCCCACGTGAGGGCAAGGTGTCGCTGGGGCTCTGCCCTGGGTCCAGATCAACGCTCGGTTCCTCAGAGATGGAGCTTCTGACTGCGGCCATCACACATTTATCACCACTCGCACCTCCGCGCGCTGGTCCTTCTAGAAACAGGAGGAATAGGAGAAGGGTCCTTCCCAGGGCCATGCAGAGACCAGAAAGTGAAGGTGGAGGCATCGAGGCCGGCTCAGGGAGGGCAGAGAGAAGCCTGGTCAGTGCTCACTCCTAAGAGCCAGTACTGATGCGCCTGGACAGGAAGCTCTAGTCACCTGAGCAAAACAAGAAGAAGAAAGCCACCCGGGCTCTCGCGTGTCCATTCTCCAGAGCGAGGCGCCTGTGCACCGGCTCCCGGTCGCTGGGCCAGCCGTCCTCTGGAGCCAGAGCGAGTGACCAGGCCGTGGGGGGAGGCGTCTCCCAGGGCCTCGGCCCCTTCGTGCTGTAGTCAAAGGTCATCAGCTGGGCAGCTCCTGTGTCTCCCCTTTGGTACCCAGGGCCCCTGACCTGGGCTGCACGGGCCTTGACCTCCACGTTGCCCGCCCCACAGAGGCTGCGTTCACTCTGCTCCTGTACTGCGAGCTGCTGCAGTGGGAGGAGCGGCCGCTGAGGGAGTTCCTCCACTACCCGTCGCAGAGCGAGTGGCAGCGGAAGGAGGGGCTGTGCCGGAAGATCATCCACTACTTCAGCAAGGGCAAGGTGGGCCCGGC
>NW_006295816.1:2695015-2695857 GCF_000327345.1 Myotis davidii
CGGGCCGGGAGGGGAGTGGGCACATGCCCGGATGAGCACCACATTTGCAGGCGGCGTGGTTTTCTCTTGGGTGGGGGCTGAGGGGGTGAAAAATCGGTTTGGAGAATAAGACAGCTCCACACACCGGCTTTCCATCCATCAATGCTGAAGCTCTGACAGCAGGGCTCCTGGGCCCCCACTTCCGTTTGCGACCTGTGGCTTCTAATCCACTGTGACATGGGCTGTGAAAGGAATGGGTCTGAACCCCGGCCACAGAAGCGGTGCTGCCTCTTAGGTGCCTGCTCTTGTCTGGATTTCTCTCCCACAGCGCAGCCCCCTTTTCCTTGGGGTTATGCCCCTCAGGCTGGGTGCTGTGGATTGGCAGGCATCGTCCCTCAGCACAGGCTCCGGCTTCCCTGGGGATTCCCGCCCTCCAGCCCTGTCCCTGGGAGAGCTCCTGGCGGACCCTCTACCCCCCACCCCCCTGCTTGTGGCCGACACTGGGGAGGCTGGAGCGCTTGCTTGTCGAGGGGTTCTTCCGTACTCCGCTTCGAGCAGGTCTTAGAGACTGAAATGGCACCCTCGGGGAACTAGAGTGGCTGAGCCCCTGGCTTGAATGGAAATTTTAAATGAATTTTTCATCATAAAAAAAGAAAGATTTAAACATGAATGGCTTTTGCCCATAAATCAGAAAACATTTATTGGTTATGTCTCTCTGAAAGTCATTTAAAAAACATCCTTGGGTGAGGATTTAAAAAAAGCCCAGGCCCACCAGTTTTCCAGCACAGCCCCTGAAGCCGGCAGAGTATTTAAGCTCTTGGTCCGCCGGTAACTGGAGTGGGGCTTAGAGCAGCCGGCTGCGC
>NW_006295816.1:2695940-2706286 GCF_000327345.1 Myotis davidii
TCTCTTTCTTGCCCCGACCGGTGTGGCTCAGTGGATAGAGGTCGACCTGGGGACTGAAGGCACATGCCCAGGTTGCAGGCTTGATCCCCAGTGGGGAGTGTGCAGGAGGCAGCTAATCAATGATTCTCTCTCATCACTGATGTTTCTATCTCTCTCTCCCTCGTCCTTCCTCTCTGAAATTAATAAAAAATATATTTTTAAAAAATAATAAATAAAATTCTTTCTTTTTTTTCAATCTTTTTAATTGGACCTGCAGTTTTTGATCCATTAGGCATTAATCACTTCAAAGGATAGAAATAATACGCTCTTTTTGAGAAACATAGACCCAAATGAGATATTATTATCCTTCTCCCTGATGGTTTTTCAAATAGTGTTTTTAAAAAACATAGTCCTTATTACTCATACTGAAATATTTATGGATGAAATTATGTGAGATTTGCTTCAGAAACTATAGGGAGGAGTCAGTGGGTGGGGCATGAATGGTACAAGACAGGCCACGAATTGATCATAGTTGAAGCTGGATGATGTGTACCTAGCCCTTCATTCTTCTGTTTTTCCACATGTTCAACATTTCCTATAACATAAAAAATTTAAATCATATTTAGATGTTGAGAAGAATCTGGCTGAAATGACCAGCGGTTCCCAGTTTAACCAAGAGAAAAAGCACTATTTTAAAAAAGAAATGGCCCGGCCGGCGTGGCTCAGTGGTTGAGCGTCAGCCTATGAACCAGCAGGTCATGGTTCAATTCCTGGTCAGGGCACAGGTCCGGGTTATAGGCTCAATCCCCAGTGTAGGGTGGGCGGGAGACAGGCAATCAATGATTCTCATCATTTATGTTTCTCTCTCCCTCTCCCTTCCTCTCAAATCAATAAAAATATTTTTAAAAAATTTTTAATAAAAAGAATAGACAATATTGCTCTACAGTGAAGGCCATTATAGCCCTCCTCAGGCCTGTCCAGTGGGCTTGTCAGCATAACAGGAGCTGCCACAGAAGCAGCTGGGGCCTGGCTAGGCAAGGATGACCTGAAGCCACTTTAGATTTGAATCTCTCACCCGGTTGGTTTAGCTCAGTGGACAGAGCGTTGGCCTGCGGACTAAGGGTCCGGGTTTGATTCCAGTCAGGTTTGGTTTCCATACTTGTTTCTGGGCCTACATAGTCTTACTTTAAAAGTCATTGTTTCCTTTATTAACTCATTAAATAAATCTTTATTGAGTACCTGCGCATGCCTAGTTCTTTTCTAGGCTCTGAGGATAAAGTAAATAGACAAGGTCCCAGACCTCTTGCAGTCCATCCTCTAACTGAGACTCACACAACAGCAAATGTAACTAGTGTTTTACAACTTCAGCTTCAGGTAAGGAAACGGAAGGTGCCTGCCCCACCAAGCAGCCAGGGAACGGCCTCTGGGAGCAGGAGGCACGTGTGTGGAAGCCGGAAAGCCGCGCTGCAGAGCCCCAGTGCTCTGTGCTGGGCGCTGCAGATGGGTTCGCGCAGATGGTCTGTGTGGCAGGAGGTGCAGGAGGCCGTGGCTGTGCCCTCCGCTGTGGGTGAAGTGGGCTTGGGCCTTCCAAGGCGCCTGAGGCGCTGAAGCCTTGTTCCTGTTCCTGATGCAGAGCTGGGAGTTTGGCATCCCTCTGTGCCGGGAGCTGGCGTGTCAGTACGAGAGCCTCTACGACTATCAGAGCCTCAGCTGGATCCGGGTGAGCTTTGCCCCTGCCCCACGCCCCCAGCCCCGGCTCTCCTGGCCGCGGGTTCTGAGAGAGCGTTCACTGCGGGCCCAGCCCTTCGCCTTAGCGCTGTTGGGTGTTAGGGAGGAGCAGAGGCCAGGTGTCGGCCTTCGAGCCCCTTGCCGTTTGGTTGGGGAACCAACATGCACTTGGTCAATGATTGTCACTCTGGTGCTCAGGGGTGAGCAGCATCCACCAGTGGAACGGCTTCCAGAAGGAGGTGGCAGCCCGACCTCACGGAGAAGCTCTTCCTGAAATGATTTGCTCAGGGTCGTGTCATCTGAAAACGCTGTGTGGTCGTCCCCTGCTGTGGCTTGTGGTCCCTTTCAGTGAGGCCAAGGCCTCATTTTCCCTTCTTCACAGCAGAATATCCGAAACTTAGGTGAAATGCCCATGGACTTGGAAGGCCGCCAGGAGGTTTTTCCTGGCTGCCAGTGCTGGGGTCGGAGTCCTGGCAGCTGCTGAGTTCATGACAAGGGAGGTCCGCAGTCGCAGCTTGCCCTCCTGCACCCTGCTCAGTGCGGCGAGCTCTGCTGCGTCCCTGGCCCGCTCGGGACTTGGGCCTGTGTAGACATGGCCTTCTAGCATCAGCTTCTCCACTGGGCCTTGAAGGCCTCTGCTTCCTGGCAGGCTGGCTCCATTGAATGCCTTAGAGCTGTCTTCTCAGAGTCCAGGGAGTGTTTCTGAATGAAAGCTTACCGGCCGTGGAAATGCTAGGCATCACGGACAGTAGCTCGGCTTTTGAAGTTTCAAGTCTCCTAAACTGGAGCCAGTACCAGTGACGCTGGCAAGTGAGCCTTCCTTAGCCTCGTTAGTCCCATGATAGATGATCAAGAGCCATGCAGCTGGACTGATGCAAACTGGTGCCGAGAACTGCTGTTGGCCCCTTGTCAGCAGCACCCGCAGGGTCAGGTGCAGTGTCGTTCAGAACCAGAAACCCGGGGGCGGGGGGTGTGGCTGCAGGTGTGAATGTCTGCCCCTGAGCGTGCAGGAAGCCTGCGCCTGTGGAACTGGGTCCGCCCACTGGGAAGGACACAGCACGGCCTCCGGGGCTGCAGGGCAGGCCTGACCGCCCCCACCCCCAGTCAGATGACAGTGGAAGAGCAGGGCTTCCGGGGAGAGGCTGAGCATGGGTCTCATCTGGACCGGAAGACAGTGTCCAGTGGGCCGGGAGGACTTGCCCTGGGCTAGCAGTGGAGCCGACTGAGGCAGCTTCTCCCCCACAGAAGATGGAAGCCGGCTGCTACGACAGCATCATGGAGCAGCAGCGCCTGGAGCCTGAGTTCTTCCGCGTGGGCTTCTACGGCCGGAAGTTCCCCTTCTTCCTCCGGGTGAGTCCCGCCGGGCGGTCACAGTGAGACCCGCCTACAGGCTCCTGGGCACCTGCCTGTCCTGCCTGTGTTTCTCACCTGGTCCCCTAGTCTGCTGCCTGCAGTGCTTCTCCCTGAAGGACTGACCAGCCAACGAAGGCCCTCGGCTTTCGCTGCCCGGACGGCCGGCTGCTCTAGACCCTGTTTGCTCTGGGCGCTCGTGAGCGCCTCCTGAACCAGGTCCCGCAGGATGTGACCAGGGCCTGAGCCTGTCACATCAGCATGTGCAGAAGCCTCCCCCTCCTGCTCTCAGTGCCTGGCGTCCTCCATGTGCCTGCTCAGCCGGCAGCACCCAGTCCAGCCCTGACCTTGCAGTAGGCCGGCCTCTGAGGGGTCTTCATGTGTAGAGCTGTGGGTTTGGGACAATCCGAGGACAGGCCCCTTGCTCAGGGGCTGTGGGAAGCCTTTCTAGGCAGCTGTTTCCCTGCCCAGGTGAAGCAGACATTTCCCCCCGCTGCCTGGAAGGCTGGGCCGGGACATGAACATGGAGGGACGACGGAGCATAGCCGTCCTGACACGAGTTGAGCAGCTGTGATTTCTTTCCTCAGCAGACCCAGAGGCTCCAGGTGGAGTCAGCTGTAGGCTGGAGCGGGGGTGGTGGTGGGGGGGGGCGTTATCTTGGTCAGATGGGCCTGTGGGCGGCCGGGGGCTGCAGTTGAGACCTCAGGCAGCTCCGATTGCCCCCAGTCCCAGTGCTGGCTACAGTTCAGTGCCCACGCGTCTCAGCACGCAGATGGGGAGGTTCAGAGACTCCTCGATATGTTTGGGATCCTGTCTCCTTGGAGAAATCACTTGAGCCAGTGCGCATGAGCGTGGTATCACGTCGAAGGTCAACTGTGCTCGTGCTCCTTTAAAAAGCCGTCTGCCAGTCACAGACTCCAGGCCATCCAGGTCTCAGGGAAGGCAGGGCAGCTTGCACATCTCCTGGGTGAGAAGAAAATGATTTCTGTAGGAACTAATACTGACAGGGCGCTGCCAGCACCCGCTGCAATTCCAGCCACAGCCAGGATTCTGGTAGCAGAATGCGAGTGAGCCGAGGCCTGTCGGGGGTGCTGGACCTCCTCCACACGCTAGGGCCTTCCAGCCCAGGCGTTTCGGAAGCGGCGCGTTTGTTGCCCCGTCAGCGTAGATCATACTGCAGCAGGGGGCAGAGGTCAGCAGAGAAGGAAGGAATTCTCCAGGAATTAGAAGCCAAATGCCTCTCTAGGAAGTCCTTTCACAAATGAATGATCCTGGCACTATAACTTCTTTCTCATTTCATCTTTGCAAATTGTGCTTCATTGTCATTTTATTCTCCTTTCCAGTCCCACAATTTGTATATGATAAACCAAATTTTACTCCAAAGCATCAGCATGTTGGATATAGGTTACAAAATCATGCCCTGGTGTCCCCCATTTCTGTCCCTGCCAAACAGGAGGTCTCGTCATGGTTCGGCCTGACTCCCACCCCGCATGCTCATGTCACAGGCACAGTGGTGTCTCGGGGCTCTCAGAGCGTCTGAGAGCGGGACCTGGCACAGAACCTGCACCGGAGCCGCCAGGTGCTGCAGTGACGTCTCAGTGTCCAGATGTGGTTTCAAGGGGGCCAGGAATGGCAGAACAACACCGGGCTGTCAGTCTGTCCCTGTGTCCGCATGAGGCGCAGTCCCTAGGAATGAGGATTCATGTGTACAAATCGGGCTGGGCTGGCCACGTGCTATGCTGCCCTCCCTTCCCTCCGCTGCCCAGTTCGTCTGCGGCAAATGGAGGAGGCCCCAGAGGAGGCAGCTGTCTGCCTGCCAGGTGCAAGGACAGTGCAGGGCAGTGGCAGCGGGTCTGTCTCATGTCGGTGCTGGGCTCTCGCCTGCCTGAGCGAATGAAACTAACAATGAGCCTCAAGGTCAGCGCTGTGTACTTCCTGCTGCTGGGTCTCCCTGAGCACATGGGCCATCGATTGCATTAGCTGCC
The DNA here is from genome assembly GCF_000327345.1 of Myotis davidii. NCBI lineage: Eukaryota > Metazoa > Chordata > Mammalia > Chiroptera > Vespertilionidae > Myotis > Myotis davidii. Next base: position 2,700,983 of record NW_006295816.1, read on the forward strand.
AGCTTGGTGCCTCTGGACCATCTGCCTGCCTCCCTTCACCACGTGAGGCTCTAGGGGCGCTCAGGCAGGAAGACACCGGCCTCCCTTCTCGGGGGAGTTCTTTCTCTCCGTTTGACCGTGAACAGATCCTGGTGAGGTGGTACCTTTGAGAGTGGGTATGAAAATGCCAGTTCTTCATAATTCCTTGTCAGTTCTGCTTATCAGGCAGGGGACTTGGAAGTGGCTCTGTCCTTTGACCGCTGGTCTGTTCCACTGGAGCAGCCAGCTGGCTTCTTGTGACCTTGACTTCGTCCTGGTGTTGCCCTTCCATTCTGAGCCATCAGACATGTGGCCTGCCTGAGCCGGCTTCTCCTACAGAAAGAAGAGGGGGTGCAAATCCCACTCCAGACAGGCCGAGGTCCCCCATGGCCCGGCCTCGGTCGTCCCCGCCCACGAGGCATCTGCTGGCCTGTGGAACCTCTTCCTGTCTGTCCCCTGAGACAGGCCAGGAGGGGCTGCCTGCCTCCCGCCACTTTGTCAGAGTGGGTCTGGCAGCGGCTGGGCAGGCAGAGAGCGTGACCCGCAGGCTTCAGGGGACTCCCCAGCGGGGGGCAGACAGCAGAGGGATGAGGGTGCCTTGTGGTGACTTCAGTCCAGCAAGGGGAGAAAATGAGACCTCACCCAAACCGAATATGATAGGGCACAGAAATGCGTACTTAGAATCCTATCAATTTGTTCTGTGAGGCACTGGCAAAGGAGTCACTGCAATAAACAATTCCCGAATCCCTGCCAGCCACTGGGCAATGGCTTCTCCCGGCGCCAAAAGTGGCCCTTGAGCAGCACACACCCAGGCCGCCCAGCCACCCCCAACCCCCGCAGTTCTCCACCCTCTCCAGCTGCGCCTCTGCCCGCCTGGCAGTACTTGCCCTGGTTGGCACTGTGCCACACAGGTTGCCCCTTCCCGCTCCTCTCTCCCAGGCTGACCCAGCTGGGCCTCAGGACGCTTTCAAAATCTCACCCCCACCTTGCACCCCTTCCCGGGTGCCCTCCAACCCCCAGCAGCTTGTGCCTCCCCACTGCCACCTCCCAGTGCCCCCTGTGGACCAGGACTGAGCACTGCCCCGGGCCTGCCTCAGCTCCTAGGCCTGGCTTGTGAGACGAGTAACCGCTGAGCCATGTGGAGGCGGGGCCGCAGGCGGGGCCTAGAGTGTGCTCTCTTTTCGGCAGAATAAAGAATACGTGTGCCGTGGCCACGACTACGAGAGGCTGGAGGCCTTCCAGCAGAGGATGCTCAGCGAGTTCCCGCAGGCCGTCGCCATGCAGCACCCCAACCACCCCGACGACACCATCCTGCAGTGCGATGCCCAGTGTATCTTTCCACGCGGCGGGGGAGGAGGGCAGGGCCCGCGAGGGGAGGCCCACAGGCAGTGGCCCCTCTGCCATGCCGTTGGCCGTGGAGGCTAGGTTACCATAGGTCCTGAACCAGAGCATGTCCTCACCGGGCCCCCAGTCAGCGGGACTCGTGCCTCGCAGAGGAGGCCCTGGCTGCCCTTAGCCGTGGGGCACCTAGTCCTCAGGGCCTCCGAAGGACCTCGGTCCCTCCGGCTGGCTGCTACCCGCCTCACCCTGCTCTCTGAAGGGCCTCCCTAGGTGATCAGGAGCAGTCCCTGTACAGGGTGACTTGGGGTCCCACCGGGACTATTGCCACAGGAACACCACCGGTCTGTGCCCTGCTGCGCTGCTGCCGGCACCTGTTCCTCTCCTGAGTATCTGTCGGGACTGAGGCGGGGCTCGGGGATGGGGGGGGGCGGGGGGCCGTAGGAGATGGGAACGCGTGTGGGAGTCTGAAGGCAAACACTGGCCCCCAGGCCCTCCCATCGCTGCCTGTGAGCCCTCATGACAGTGGGTAGCTTGTTCGGCGGGTAGAGGGGCAGGTGGACACCCATAGATTCTCTCCCTCCAAAGAATATTGTATTAAAAGATTGTTTTACAGTAAATAGTTCACTTACATTGGGCAGGCCCAGGCCCCGGCAACTCTCTCACTCCTGTGGGCACCTCATTTTCCTGGCCCTTCTCTTTCTGGATTGAGGGCACCAGAGTGCACTTGGCATTGACAGCTCAGCTGGCTGAGTGCTCGGGAGACACGTGGCCTCGGGGAAGGGCTCAGGTCAGACTGGGTCTGACCCACCGAGGGCTGTCACCTCCTCCATCAGGGACAGAGGCTGCGGTGCTCCTCCTTCGGGGTGACGTGGGCCAGCCCCTCAGGTTCACCTCTGGCAGATCTGGGTTCCCTTCACTTCCTGCGCAGACTTGCAGATCTATGCGGTGACGCCCATTCCAGATTGCGTGGATGTCCTGCAGATGGACAGGGTCCCGGATCGCGTCAAGAGCTTCTACCGCGTCAATAATGTGCGGAAGTTCCGGTACGACAGGCCTTTCCACAAGGGCCCCAAGGACAAGGAGAACGAATTCAAGGTGACAGACTGGGAAGCGGGCAGCATCGGTGACCAGGGCAGCTCCGCGCGCCGGCACCTGGTCCCTGCGTCACCCTTCAGGCAGGTGGTGCGGCCAAGGTGGCCTAACGCCTGTCCCTGCCTGTGCCCGCCCCGCAGAGCCTGTGGATCGAGCGCACCACGCTGACCCTGACCCACAGCTTGCCTGGCATCTCTCGGTGGTTCGAGGTGGAGAGGCGGGAACTGGTGAGCCATGCGGCGACGGGGCTGCTCAGCCCGGCTTTGGGAACTTCCTCTAAGGGCTGGAGAAGGAGCGAGCTGTGGTCTGCCGCCTGCCCGGGCCCCGCGGGCCCTCCTGTGCAGGCGGTCGCCCCTTCTCTCGGTCAGGCCTCCACCGCGAGGCAGTGCCCTTGCAGGCTCCCGCTCACAGGGAGGAAGTGCCCTCCGCTCTCTGACCTCAGCCCCGTGCTCTTCCCCTTCTCACGCCAAAAGGCCCGGGGTCCTGTCCACAGGAGCCAGGCGGGAAGCAGCTTCCAGGCCTGTGATGGGGGCGCTGCTGGGCCTGTGACCACACGGTGTCCTGTGTGCCCAGGTGGAGGTGAGCCCCCTGGAGAATGCCATCCAGGTGGTGGAGAACAAGAACCAGGAGCTGCGGGCCCTGATCGGCCAGTACCAGCACAAGCAGGTGCACGGCAACGTCAGCCTGCTCAGCATGTGCCTGAACGGCGTCATCGACGCTGCGGTCAATGGAGGCATCGCGCGCTACCAGGAGGTGAGGGGGGCGCCCACACAGCCCTGCCTCCCGGGACAGCTTCCCAGTCCCCCTCTCCGCTCTGCCTCGCTGGCTGAGGGGTCCTGGGGCGAGGCGGGCGGCTCCCCTCCCTGTTGCTGTGGCACAGCGCTGGGAGGGCCCTTCCTTTTTATTCTCGGAACTCTGCCAGATTAGGAAGCTTGTGATTAGGGAGCCATGTTAAGTGGCCCCAAGAGGAGTCCTGAAGCCAGCCCTTCCCAGGAAGTGAGTTGGGAGCTGGCTAAGACCCTAACCCCACACTCCCCCTGGCGACCAGCCCGGCCTGCCCTCCCAGGCCATCCAGCCCCGAAGGGCAGGACGAGTGTCTCGGCTTAGGTGTCAGCCGCCGTCAGGCCTCAGACACAACAGGCACCTGTGACTGCAGGAGGGCCAAGCAGTCCACTGAGGCGTGGGGGGTGCGTCCCTGTGAGCGGCCGCCTCACAGCCTTTCAGACTCGACCGCTCCAGGCCCCATCTAAGTGCATCCTGGGAGCGGCTTCCTGAAGTGGCCTTTCCTTTCGCAGGCCTTCTTTGATAAAGATTACATCACCAAGCACCCCGGGGATGCTGAGAAGATCGCCCAGCTCAAGGAGCTCATGCAGGAACAGGTATGTCTCGCAGGGCTCGGGGCCAGCGGCCAGGAGGGAAGGCTGTGCGCCCAGGAGACTGCTCCCTGCTAACAGAGCGGCGTGGTCTGTCCCCTAATAGGTTCACATCCTTGGAGTCGGGCTGGCAGTTCACGAGAAGTTTGTGCACCCGGAAATGCGCCCTCTGCACAAGAAGCTGATCGATCAGTTCCAGATGATGCGGGCCAGTCTCTACCATGTGAGCTGATGCCTGCACTGCCCCTGCTGCTGTGGGACCAGGTCCACTCCCTGCAGACCTGTGAGCGAGCGGAAGGAAAGCGGGAGCTGTCTCCCCGCAGAGTGGGCATTCTGTCCAGAGGGGGGAGGCCCAAGCCCCTCATTCCCTCTCTCCCTAAGGAGGCGTCAGATTCAAGGGCAAAGAACATTGTTTCAAGGTACTGTGCTCTGAAAAGAGGTTTCCATACACGAGGAAAAGAGCCAGAGTACATGTAGAGATCACTTTGGAGCTGTTTTTCATCCAAGAACCTAAAGCTGTAAGGCATAGCCTAAGCCAGCCCACTCTCCCCTCTCCTCTCTCCCTCCCCATCTCCATCCCCTCTCCCCACCTTGTCCCAACGCTCCCTCCCTCCCTCTCTGGCTTCTCTTCCCTCTCTTTACCCTTCCCCTCCAGGTGCCTTCCTCCCCTCTCCTTCCAACATGTCTGGTGACCCAGGCTCACATCTGAGGACGCCTCGGGTGGAGAATACGTGCATACTGGCTGCTCTCAGGCCAGGCAGGTCTCCCTGACTCTGGCCTGGCTCTCGGGCCTCCACGGCAGGGTTTGGCCCAGGGACTCATGCTCACAAGAGGAGCAGGGCCTGTTTTCCAGGACTGTTTCCCCTCCAGGGGTCTCACAGGGAATGCTGGCTGGCTGAGAATAGTGTTCACATGGTCTCGAACCCCTGTTCACATCCCTCACCCCATGTTCAACCATGGGGTGACCCCAAGTGTTCTAGAGAAGCCTCCTGCTAGACAAGCTGGCTGCCAGGTCTCCAGGGGGAGGGCCCAGTTACTGTGCCCTCATTACCCAGGGCCACTGGGTAGAAGTGGTGAGAAGGCATGGGACACAGAGCCAGTCGGGGGGCAAGGCCGTGGCGCAGACATTCCTCTTCCGGTCACCAAGCTCAGAGACAGCCGGTGCGCGCAGGAAGGCGGGGAGGCCAGCAGGTGTGTGTCCTGTCTCCTCGGAGTCACAGACAGGGACACAGCCCGGTGCTGCCACCAGGAGGCTTTGGGACCAAAGCTTTCTGCGGAGACGGCCGCATAACTGAGAATCCAATTACACTGAAGTCGATGGCGCTGTTTTTCAGTAACTTACACCAGGATTGTGTGTCCTGTTTCCCCATAAACTGCGTCACAGACAACTCAGCCCAGGTCACAGACAGCTGGTCCATGCAGCAACCCTATAAAAGCCAGCCCGTCCTACACAAGAAGCGCCATGGCTGACAGCGACACT
>NW_006295816.1:2706309-2711101 GCF_000327345.1 Myotis davidii
CCCCCCCTCCCAGCGCCTGCTCTCCTTCCTCTGCAGTGAGGGAGCCTCAACACCCTCCCCTGAACTCGACCCATCCCACCCGTCCGTCCAGACGTGCTCGCTCCATGCTGAGGAGGGGTCACTGCCCACAGCACTCGGACGGGGCTTTTTCCCTTTCACGTTTCTACCGCCATCTGCTCTTCCCGCTCAGCCTTAATAACATACGTGCTGTTTCCTCTCTAATGAAGGGCCATTCCTCTCTCACCAGGAGTTTCCGGGTTTGGACAAACCAAGTCCTTCATGCTCAGGCAGCAGCACCCCGCGGGGCAGTGTCCTCGCATCCCACAGCCCCATGAGCCCCGAGAGCCTCAAGATGACCCACCGGCACAGGTAGGCCGTCGGGCTGGGAGTGGCCCCTCCACTGAATATCTAAGGTCAGAGAAGGAAGTCCGAAATAGTGCCTGTGAGCTCACGCGCATGCTCTCTGACCCATGTCCACAAGGACCACGCTCTGCATCGCCGTCCTGGGTAACAGGATCCGCGGTGGGGTGGGAACCGGAGTGAGTTTGGGGGTGAGCCTTGAAGGATAAATAGAAGTTTGACGGCAGAATAGAGTTCGGGTGAGGAGTTGATGGAGCAAGACCCAGGCAAAGTGACCGATGCACACATTCACCGGGTGTGAACGAGCCGGCCAGGTCAGCACCGCACAGCAACCAAGTGGCTGCAGTGCAGGGGGCCCAGGGGCCCTGGAGGGCCTTGTGCTGTCCTCCCTTTGGACCTGATCCCCTGGGAATGAGGATCGCCACTTGGTTTTAGAAAGAGAACCAGGTAGTGATGGGATGTCGAGGTGAGGCTGCTCTGAGTTCAGGAGCCAGGCCAGGGAGTGTGAGCAGCAAGGCAGCCCAGATGTGCACTCAGCCACTGAGAAGGAGTGACGGGAGAGGACAGCTGTTGGCAAGCTGTGGCCACCGATATGAAAGGAAGCCCAGAGATGCTTCCCAGCGGCATTTTGATGCCTTGCCCATGCCAGCAAGACCCCTGACCGTGGAGCAGATCCAGCAGAGGGTGGGCACCGCTCAGATGACCCCCCATAGCACGGGGGAACCTCAGGCCTGGGGCCAGACTCAGTGGGTCTCTGTCGTTCCCCTGAGAACCTGCTGCTGTCAGCAGTCTGCGTGGCCACGAGCCACTGGGTCTGTCAGTCCGCCCAGGACAGGCCCTCAGCGCAGCGGGCTCAGGCTGCTCCAGGCCCCCAATCCAGTGTGGCTGAGGCTGGGAGGACGTTTTCACACCCTTTCCCACAGCCCCCACCCCCAGCAAGGTTCCCCGACTCCAGGTCTGATTACTTCCTGTGTCCTGCTCTCTTCACAGCCCCATGAACCTGATGGGCACAGGTCGCCATTCCTCCTCCTCGCTCTCCTCACACGCATCTAGTGAAGCGGGAAACGCGGTGATGCTGGGCGACGGCTCCATGGGCGAGGCCCCCGAGGACCTGTACCACCACATGCAGGTACCGGCTCTTCAGGGGGGCACTCTCCTCTCTGCCAACTGGCCTGGTCCAGGGCTGACATCCTGCCTAGTTCTCCAGTTACTGAGGTCAGGACACCCAGAGCCAGCAGGACTGCCTCCCTCCAACCGTTATGGGCGGCTCCCAGGCCTTGTTTCCCAAGAAGGGAATCCAGCTCAGTCCCAGGGGCAGATCCTCTGCCAGACTCCTGCCTGACACTCCTGATAGCTGAGCCCTGCTTCCTGCGGGCACCATCGCTACAGGCCACCCAGGGTGGCCCGTGTGCCAGCCGTCAGCCTGGCCTCCATCAGGGCCCAGGGTACAGCATCAGACACCAGGTCTGGGCACCTCATGGCATGAAGAAGCCAAGTCTAGGCCAGTTCCACAGTTCTGGCCACTCAGACCTCTATCCTGCTGATTTTTTCCCTTTGCAGCTCACGTCTCCCAACCCCAGGTACCAGGGCTCAGTCACCAACGTGTCTGTTCTGTCCTCGTCCCAGGCAAGCCCTTCCTCCTCCAGCCTGAGCTCCACTCACTCAGCACCATCCCAGATGATTGCCTCTGCCCCCTCCAGTGCCCGAGGTAAGGGGGGCAGGTGCCGCCTGCAGAAGGGGAAGGGCCTCGTGACCCCACTGTCCTCTCACCTGTGGCTTCTGAGAGCATGCGCACCTGTGCTCCTAGCGCTCAGGACGCAGGTCTCTAGCTCCAGACCGCTCTCTAACTGGCGTCAGACCCGCTCTGAGCTGCTCCCACGTAGCCAGCTCTCACCTCTCCACTCAGGAGGACACCGCTTAGGACAGTGATGGCGAACCTATGACACGCGTGTCAGAGGTGACACACAAACTCATTTTTTTGGTTGATTTTTCTTTGTTAAATGGCGTTTAAATATATAAAATAAATATCAAAAATATACATCTTTGTTTTACTATGGTTGCAAATATCAAAAAATTTCTATATGTGACACGGCACCAGAGTTAAGTTAGGGTTTTTCAAAATGCTGATACGCTGAGCTCAAAGGTTCGCCATCACTGGCCTAGGAGAAGCTCAGTCCTTTCCCACTGAAATGTTACAAGAGTAAAGATCAGAGTTAAGGCAGCAGGCGTCCTGAGGAAGCAGGCATCATGACAGCATGACAGTTCAGTGCGGGCGCTGAAGCAACAGTGACAACAACCCAGCAAGCGTGGTCTGCTGGGAAAGGCTTACTCAGGAGAGGCGGCTCTGTGAAAAGCTATTTACTTTGCCAAATTTTGCTTGATTTCTTATTCAAACGGATAAATACTGTTCTCTGAGAGCAGTATCTTTTTTACATTCTGATAGTAGTTAACTGCAGTGAAATTTGATTTTTTGACCTTTTCAATAGAAGTCTTTGCAGTGGAATGAAATTAGCTGTGGCATCGAAGCTCTAGTGTGCCCCAGCGTTGGCTGTGCAGGATGGTAGCAGCCCTGCGATCAGTGAGGCCCACCCAGGACCAGGGTGGGGGAGGAGACGCCGCCTCGTGGAGGGGGGGCATATGTGTGCTGGAGGCGGCCGTTGAGGGTCCCCTCTCTGGAGACATGCTGTCATCACGATCAAATTCCAGACTCTCTGTAGAGAGAGGCTGGTCAGAGCCCTCCCGTTTCTGGCAGCAGACAGACCTGGGCCAAAGCAGGAAATGGTGAGAAAGAGCAGGAAGTCAATTCTTGGCTACATCCACGTGCCGGCCGCCTGGGGAAGCCGTGCCCCGCCCCTGACCAGGCACAGCATCCGCCCCGTGAGGGCGCACAGGAGGCCGGCCGCACAGAGGAGGTGGTCACTCTGGGGGGGTATGTCCGGTGTCATGGGTGAGGAGACGGTGTTCGTGGAGAAAGTGCCCTGGAGAACCCTGCATGTTGGAGTCCGCCCCCACTTCCGGGAGTGACCTTCCTCACGGGGCCCAGCCACGCTCGGCTGTGGTTCCTGTAGCTTCGGAAACCTTGGAGCCAATTGGCTGGCACGGCACAGCCTCAGCTCCGGCAGGTCGGCAGCTCCTGGGTGGTCAGACTGACCGGGCCGGGGAAATGTGGGCTGTGATGGACCCTCCGCGAGTAACTGCCATGCAGGGTCCACCAGATGGCACCTCTATCGCCGTGCAGCCCTGTGCCAGCTTAGAAACAGTTTAAATGTCTCAGAAGAAGTAGCCGTCGCTCTCTTACCAGAGGAGGGGCTGCCCGAGCAGAGGCAGAGCTGGGGGCGTCAGTGGTAGCACGGAGCACCCCTTTGTCACGGCACCACAGGGGCCTCCAGGCGCCATAAGTGTGCACCTTTGGAGGAACTTCCAAGTTCCCCGTTCGCGGGGGAAGCCAGCGCTTCCTCTCACTGCTGCTGTGGACGGTCCCCTCGAGGACAGGGCCTCACAGGGCCGGGGCCTCCCGCTGTGCCGGGCAGCGATGGGGTCTCGGTCACACCACCTCGGCGGGGCCTGACCATCATGACCCCCTTGGGCCAGGGGAGGTTACATGGTGGCCTCACAGGAGAGGAGCATGAGCCCAGTTAACCCAAGAGCCTGGGGAAAGCCCCACAACTTCCAGACTCCCCCCCCTGGCCCCGGGTCCACGGAGGTGCAGGTCTGAGTGAGAAACCCGAGAGCCACCGGGCTTCCGGCCACAGCAGGATGGCCGGGCAGGCAGAGGCCAGGCACTGGCCTGGGATCGGGGAGAGGAGGGAGGAGGCTGCCTGCGAACAGGGCCCGTGGTGTCTGGAGAAGGTGAGTGCGAGCAGACAGTGTGTCCAGTACGAATGTGCCGCTGTGTTGTCCGGTGTGTCTGTCTCCGTGTGACGGCTCCATTATAAGCTGGGCCCCTGAACACCAGGTCCAGGCCACACCCCTCTCCACCAGAGACTCGCTGTCCTCACAGCCTGCCTGGGCCTGGGGAGGGGGCCTGTCGGGGCTGCACCGCCCAGTGCCCCCGCCTCCGTGCACCCCAGCTGTTCTATTCCTGTGCTTGCTGAGCTCCTCCTCACCCCCCGCAAGGCTCACCTCCAGTTCCCTGGCACCAGGGCGCTCGCCTGCAGGCGCTCCGTCTGTGACTCGTCATCTGTGCGTGATTGTTGTCACTTGGTTACAGGCTCTCCCTCTCTGCCAGATAAGTACCGCCACGCCCGGGAAATGATGCTGCTGCTGCCCACGCACCGGGACCGCCCGAGCAGCGCCATGTACCCAGCAGCCGTCCTGGAGAATGGACAGGTAGTAGCCCAGCTGCGGGCCGCCCTCCGCCGCCAGCGTGCCGGCCTGGGCTTTGCTTGGCACCCTTGCTAGCTTCCTGCACTGTCCTCCGCCCCCCCCCCCC
>NW_006295816.1:2711135-2718801 GCF_000327345.1 Myotis davidii
TCTCTGTGAGACCTCAGGAGGCTGCTGGGCTCCCGGGTGGAGACTGCAGGAACTCTGAGGACCAGCCACCCAGAGTGCAGCATGGGTAGGCGGGCGGCAGGGCTGCCACTGCCATTGCTGGTGGGGCAGTCTGGCCATGCCCCAGGAAGGTAAACTGGCCAGCACTCAGGGTACTAAGGTCCCTGAATCCTTTCTGCCAGTGCGTCTCCCTGCAGGACAGACGGACAGAGTTAGATAGCCTCTGGTGCCTGTGTCCTTGGCCATACCCAGGGCAGCTGGTGCCCAGCCAGAGACGAGAGGGTGGTGCCTCGATGCTGCGCAGGGCAATGCTCAGGCTGCAACCGGACAGCCCGCCCGGGTGCCCAGGCTCCTGGCACCTCAGGCGTGAGCTGTGCCTCCACTTTGATTTCCCTGCCCTGGCACTGTGGCCCACAGCACTGCCCCTGGGGTAACTGGTCGTTTCCACCCTGTTGTGATGGTGTTTCCTCTCCCTCAGCTGCCAAGTTTCCAGCCAACCCTGTTCCATCAAGTGATCGGAGCCTGCAAGCCCTGCAGCGACCCCAATCTGTCTGTGGCTGAAAAAGGTATTGTCTCCCTTTCCCAGTGCCCCTCCCCCCAGGGGCCCCCATCCTGAGCATCTGACTCTTGACCCTGAGCACCAGCTGGCGGAGGGTGAGCCACAGGCCAGCATCCAGGCCTGTCTGTCTGTCCAGAGTCCTCACCAATTCCTGTGCTCACTGTTCGACCAAGGCTGCTTGATGCTAAATTCAGATCCTGCCCCAGCCGGTTTGCCTCAGTGGGTAGAGCGTCAGCCTGCGGACCACAGGGTCCGGGTTCAATCCCGGTCAAAGGCACGTATCTTGGTTGCAGGTTCCTCGGGCCCTGGCTCTGGCCGGAGGCAACCAATCGATGTGTTTCTCTCACATCAATATTTCTCTCTGTCTTTCCCTCTCTCTCCCACTCTCCCTTAAAAAAAAAAATCAATGGAAAAATATCCTCAGGTGAGGATTAACAAAAAAAATAAAATAAAATAAAATTTGAGAATCAGAAACACTCTAAAAAATAAAAATAATAAACAAATAAAATTTGGATGCTGTTAGTCTGTATCTCTCCCTCCCCAGTGCCCAGCTCAGAGAGGCCCTCGCGGCCACCTGCCCGGGGCCCCCTCTATGGGAACTGCCCTGTGCAAGCACGGCCACCACCCCCCTGGCGCCTCCAGATCAGCCCAGAACCCAGCAGGCCCTGTGGCCCCTGTGGCCCCTCTCGGCACGGGCCCTCAGGGACCCCCCCTTGTTGCTCTGAACAGGCCTGCGGCCAATCAAGCCCAAGAGGAATAGGGAGGACAGGCCAAGGCAGAGTGGACTTCCCAGACAAGTCCTGGCAAGGGAGGCCCAGGTACCAGGAGGGAGTCCAGTCCCAGCAGCCACTCTGGCCACAGTGCTAAGTCCGTCTCACACGTGCCGCGCACCGGATGTGCATGCGGCCAGAAGTCCCGAGAGCAGAGCTGCTTAGCTAGGGGAGCGCTGCCCTGTGTTCTGCTCCAGCTGATGGAAGGATCAGGCTGGGACCCACATGACCCTGGCCCAAAGCCCCAGCCGTGGAGACCTGAGTTAGTTCTAACAGAGGGGTTGCTACTAAGCCTGCTAAGACTCTGGGGACTCCACTAAGCCTGCTCCCCACACACAACCTGGGCCCCATCAGCCCGTCTCCCTGTAGGTTCCCCTCCCCTCCTCACCGAGTGATGTGTGCTGTGCGTACTGTCATTGTTGCTCCCTAGCTCTCTAGAGGGGACATGCCTGTGTCCTCCAAGTACAACAAACACTGGCCCACGTGCTCGGTTGACTGCTGGGTGCTCCACCACAACGGCCATAAAAACTGCCTGCAGGTGCCTTCTAGCCTCAAGGGTGCACATCCCCAAACATGCAGTTACCTGGACCCTGCGCCCCATGTCAGAGCCTGTGTGGCCTCCACCAGAATCCTCAGTGGCTTTTCTTCATTTGAGATGTGGAGCTATCGCAGAGCTAGCCGAGAGCACAGACAGGCTCGGAGATCAAGCGTGTGCTGGCGGCCAGTCAAGGACCTGACACCAACTGGATCCAGGAGAACTTCAGGCCCTGGAGCAGGCTGTGCAAGAAGCTGGCCACACTGCGCAGGTGTGGAAAGGACGCAGGGTCTCAGAAAAGGGGCTAAGCCCAGAGCAAGCTTGTCCACGCACAAGGCCAGCAAGTGCCTCAAGGGAACAACAGACCAAATCTCACCTGGGTCTTCAGGGCAGAAGCCGCATAAACTTGTCCCACTCTCGCGTCACCAGGACCCTGAGTCCCATGAGGGCTCCGTGTCTCGCTGGCAGCTGTCTTTCTTTGCCAGGCACTGACTCCCGGACCAGGCAAGCTTGCCCTCGGGGCTGTGCGCTGTGCCTGGGGACTACAGGCCCGTGCTGGACCCCAGTTACAGAGAAAGAAGCGGCCGGGACACCGGGGGACTCCCATCTTGCAAGGGGCACTCCACCTTAGATGCTCCTCTAGCCCCAGTGCCCGCGTGCGGCCTGGCAGAGGTGCCCTGGCCTCCCTGCTCACCAGCACAGGCTGCGGGGCCAGCTTGATGGTCTCTGCTTCACGAGGAGGGGCCCAGGGCCCCCTAAACCACTGCAGCCTCGCTGCTTTCTCCCCATAGCCTTTCTGACTAAAGTGGGCCCTGTGGGTGAACTGCAACCCCATGATCCTCCCAGGACCTAGATGTGCCTGTGAGATCTTGGGCTTCAGGACCCCTTTGGAGAAGGTGCCCAGACCCACCTCCAAGCCACTTACTCCCTGAGATGCAGCAGCTTTTTGTGGAGACAAACCTTTCTTCTGGGGTAGAGAGCGCTTCGGCGCTGAGGATAGGAAGCTGGCGCTGCGTCTTGGGGAGAGCCTGTGAGCAGGGCCTGTGAGCAGCTCAGGCTCTCGGAGGCCTCCTGGTGGAATCCACCTGATGTGCAGCCGATTCCACATTTTTTCCTCCCCTCCCACAGCTGAGCGCCTGCCCTCCCGCCAGGCAACAGCCACCAACCACCCCGGGGCACTGAGCATCTTCCCTGGAACTGAGGCTATTTAGGTAGCAGAGTTCTGCCCTGTGTTTTGCCGCAAGCCCATGCCAGGTCCTGACCAATGAGGAGAAGAGGATGGGCATCACCACTTCTCCCTGGACCACATGTGGCACAGCCCCTCCTCCTGGCCAGGCCTCCTTGAAGGCTGGACTCCAGCTCCTTCCCTTCCAGAGCCTTTCAGGCCCCTTGGGCCCTGGCTTCCCCATCAGCACCTGGAGCAGGAAGGGCCCACACCTGGCCCCTCGGCTCGCTTTCCGCACGGCCGCCTCAGAGCACAGCCAGCGAGGAGGCCCTGGGCTGTGCACGCCCATCCTGCCGCTCGCCCAGCTCCGTCAGTGAGAGGCAGGTTTATTCTCTCATATTTGTTCCCAGGAGGAGTTGGCCAACAGGATTCCCATGTCTCCTGCAGTGGCCCTCGGGCCCCCAAGTCCAGCCATTCTTCCTCTGCCGTCCTCTCCGGGAAGTCACTCCCCCAGCTGGCCCTGACCCCTTTCTTAGGTGGACACTGTAGGTTTCCCTCTGTCCCAGGCCCACTCCACCTGCATCTGTGGCATGTGGGTGCAGAACTGGGCTGCTCTGCATGCCCCAAAGCACCATGGGCACGCCTGGGCGTGACACGGGCTTTATACTCTCCCTCCCTGGGGACAGTGAACGCTGGTCCTTGCCTAGAAAACACCTCGCGCAGCCCAAACCCCATGGGAGCACAGAAGCCATGGGAAGGGCAGAGCTTGTATGTTACCACAGGCCTCTGTGAGGCCCCCGCCCATCCTGCTCCCTGCTTTCCCAGGACTCCTGACTGAGCAGCTCTGGCCCCGTCTCCCCTCCTCGGCCTCTTCTCGCCTCTTCTGCTCTCTTCTCCTCCTGGCGAACCGCAAGCTACAGGCGCTCGCTGCGTGGCACCTGCTCTCAGCTGCCTCATCCTGATGCTCCTCACTCTTCAGGTCGCTCTGTTGCCATCTTTGCGGTTCCTGTTCCTGGCCACTCCCACCTAAGGGCCAGTGTCTTGCTTGGCCAGCGTTTTTGCCCCAGGGGCTGGCATGCCCCTCCCACCTGTACTGGGTACACAGTGCAGGGTGGGCTTCTCCCACGGAGCGGCTCAAGAAGTAACTTCCCTTCATGCCATGTGTTTCCACCTTCAGCGGTGCCCGCAGCCCCCAGCAGCTGGAGCCTGGATAGCGGAGCCCGAGAGGCCCAGCCCTTCCTGTCTGCCCACATGGGGCGCATCCTCGTGCCCCCAGTGCCTCCCCGAAGCCTGCTGCATGGTAAGAAGAGCTCCAGCGGGTCCCCAGATAGTCCCTGGTCGCCAGCTCTGCTCAGGGGCAAAGGCAGCAGCCTCCCAGGCTGAGAAGACGGGCCATGCTCTGGGCTGACCCAGCCGAGGAAGAACCAGCCCCGCCCCAGGAAGGGCCTGCTGGGCCTGGGGCCGGTGAGGCTTCCAGCCCGGCCGGCCGAAGACCAGGACTGCGACCGTCATCACCCAGCAGTGGGCGGGCCTGCGCTGCCTGCGGCTGTTCCACGCTCACACACCGGCCTTCTTGACCTCCCGTGTAGCACGCGTCTTTCACTCCAGCAGCCTGTGTTTTGGAGAACTTCAATGAGAGATTTTTCTGTGGCCTTCAATGCTGAGGGGTTCCCATGATACTCTTCCCTCGTCTGCCCAGTTGGCCCAGTAAGATGTGCTGGTGTGCAGCCCAGAGAGGCCCCAGCTAAGGCTGTGGTTCTGTTCCCTTTGCAGGTCATTACTCCCTACACTTTGACACCTTCCACCACCCACTGGGTGACACCCCCCCGGCCCTCCCTGCCCGGACCCTGCGCAAGGTAATGTACTGAAGGCACAGCCCACCCGGCTGTAGGTGTCAGTTCATCTGCTCTACCCCCTGGGTCTCCCAAGCTCCCGGCTCTCCCTACCCGTCCTGGAGAGCCCAGCCTGGCGGAGCCGCAGGGACCAGAGCCACACTCGGGATGCAGGTGACCACCAGTGTGTCCGCAGCCACTGTGAGGGGGTAGAGGGTTAGAGGGCCTTGTGGGCAACTCTGCTACCACCACCAGGTGTCGGCGAACCGTTCAAGAGGTAAAGAAACAGCCTGTGATGGACAGCAGAGCATTTTAAACCAGAGGCCAGTCAAAGCAAGACGCACCAGGCACCAAAGCTGTATTAAAACTCACTAATTTTTCTGCAAATTGGAAAAGACTATCACAGATTTTAGCAGCAGAATGCACTCATCTGGTCCATGGCCAACTAGGTTTCTTTCTGCCTGCCCAGCCGGCCTGGCCTAGCCCTTCGCAAGTGCCCAAGAGCCACAGCCAGCAGCCCAGCACCTGGCTTTGGGGGCACAAATGCCCAGCAGCCAGGGCAGAGCTGTGTTTTGGCCACAGAAATGCAGGTGATTCTGGGGCTCCCCGGGGCTCTGGGGCCGGAGGGAGCAGGGGCTGCTGCTGGAGGTCCTGTTGAAGTTCATTACAAGCAGACTTGGTCTTCTCCACGCTGTGGCTGTCGGCCTGTCTGGAGAGAGGAATTCTAACATGTCCACCCTTTCTTTTGCAGTCTCCTCTCCACCCTATCCCAGCCTCCCCCACCAGCCCACAGTCGGGCCTGGACGGCAGCAACTCTACACTGTCCGGCAGCGCCAGCAGTGGCGTGTCCTCCTTGAGCGAGAGTAACTTTGGGCACCCCTCAGAGGCTCCGCCTCGAACCGACACCATGGACTCCATGCCCAGCCAGGCCTGGCATGCCGATGAAGACCTTGATCCGCCCTACCTCCCTGTTCACTACAGCCTCTCTGAGTCGGCCGTCCTGGACTCCATCAAGGCCCAGCCATGCCGAAGCCACTCAGCCCCGGGGTGTGTCCTCCCTCAGGACCCCATGGACCCGCCTGCGCTGCCTCCCAAACCCTACCACCCCCGCCTGCCGGCCCTGGAGCATGACGAAGGTGTGCTGCTGCGCGAAGAGGCCGATAGGCCTCGGGGCCTGCACCGCAAGGCCTCACTGCCTCCTGGGAGCATCAAGGAAGAGCAGGCCCGCCTGGCCTGGGAGCATGGCCGCGGGGAGCAGTGAGCAGTGAGGCAGGCAGGTGGCTGGGACGCTGCCCTCAGAGCAGCTCGCCCGACCATTCCAGGTCTGAAAAGCCAGTCCCCCCCAAGGAGCAGAGAGGCCTGGCACTCAGGAGAGAACCACCAAGTCGACGTTCTACTGCCGTGAACTTGTGTGTTGCCATGTGCAGAGGCCACAGCAGCATGAGGGTTGTGGCTTCTCTTTTTATTTCATTTCTACTTTTCCATTTCTCTGGGTTTCCCTTTCATCTGTGCGCAGTAGATGCTTTCTTCCTCCTGCAGTTCCAGGCCACGGGGGGCTCCGTGGAGGTATTGCACAGACAGAATCGCTTCGCAGCTTCGCGGGGCCTTGGGTAGGAGCCCAGGCCCCCTCCAGGGTAGAGATGCACAGAAGAACGGAAATTGCACTAGGACCTCTTCTTTTGCTGTGTGGACAGAAGAGCTCATGGTTGTATTCAGGGATTGCGCGGACCATGTGGACTACATGTCACAGGTGGTGAACAAGTGGCTACAAGCCGTTTTGCACAAATGCCTGCCCACCTGCCCACTCTTGTCCAGGAATACTCAACTGAGGGGCTGGTTGGGCCACCCCGCCAGCCCAGGCACGTGACCTGGCCTGACTGCATGCCCAGGGCACACTGCCAGGCTTCCACCGGCCAGTCCTGCCTCCAGCTGTCTTGGATAGTCCCCTCCATCGCTTTTATTTCTGACCACTTGCTCCCTTCCACTCTCAATACACCTCATGCCCTGCAGGAGCCCCCTTGGCGAATGGATCTGCAAAGGTTAGCTCCGCCCTCCGGGGCCTGAGTGGGGGTGTGGAACCAAAGGGACTGGCCACCTTCCTCCCCAAGGCCCCGGGGGCCACGTGTTGAGAGAGGAGCTGGTGTAGGAGTGAGGCCGAGGTAAGGGGCCGGAAATCCTGAGCTTCCCCAGGTGGCCAGACCGCCTGACAGGCAGCTCCTGAGTCAGGGATTTTCAGCACTACCTCTGAGCAGGGGGCTGGCTGCCCCACCAGGCTGCCCAGCCCTGAGGACTCTCGGTCAGGTCAGCGAGCTCCTGGGGGAGCAGGGAGAGGAGGGGCGTCTCCTTTTGGAGTCCGAGAGCCACGTAAGTTGAATTATCCTCTTCCAAGTGCCAAGTGCAGGGCCCTGCTCCGGGCGGTGGGGACCACCACTCAGGGTTCAGGGCGGGCAGGAGGCAGTGTCTCCAGCCTCCCGTCTGCTGGACAGAACGCAGTGGGATCCATGGGACTCTCGGGTCAGAGCACCGGTTTTCCTCTTGTTTTATTATGGGGGGGGACAGAAGGGGGAGTAACGGTCTTCTACCAGGGTGCTTCTAAGTTACTTCAGTCTACACAGACTTTCTTTTGCTCGAGTTCACAACTCTGATGGTCACAGGCTGCCTTCTCCTCGGCGAGCAGGTGTCTGCCTGTCACTCTTCTGCTGGCCTGTCTGACCTCCGGCTGGGCCTGGGCCCATGACCCTGTCATTGCCCCTCTTTCCGAACAGACAGGCCATGGTCAGGGTGTTT
>NW_006295816.1:2718843-2719721 GCF_000327345.1 Myotis davidii
GGAATGCCAGAGTAACATTTTAGGAAAGACAGGGCAGCATTCAGGGCCTATGGGTGGTGCTGGGAGGGTGCCCCCGCAG
Organism: Myotis davidii; assembly: GCF_000327345.1. Lineage (NCBI taxonomy): Eukaryota > Metazoa > Chordata > Mammalia > Chiroptera > Vespertilionidae > Myotis > Myotis davidii. The sequence goes on from NW_006295816.1 coordinate 2,718,923, forward strand.
AGCGGCTGGCACACAGGCACACAGGCCGCCTCGGAGGGCACCCCGGGCCTGGTGCCTGGTGTTCAGTGTGAGGGTTGGGCCCCAGCCTTGTATCTGACTCTTAGGCAGGAGGGTGTCAGGTCCCGGAAAGGCCTCATCACCACCATCTCCCTTCTGCACCAGGTGGCCCAGGTGAGCCAGGGGGGTCTGCTCTCCACTCCCCTAACTGGATGCAAAGAGCAGATTCCAAATCCCTTTTGGAGAACCAGCCAGTCTGAGGGGAAGTGGGAGGTCAGAGGTAAGAATCCTCTGAAGATTGTGAAATACTGATTTTCATTCTTTTGAGCTTATTTGTAAATACCTATTTGAATGCTGTGTATTTGTACAGGAATTTGAGCAAAAAATGTATAGAGTGTGATGTCCAATTGGTGTTCAGCCCTATAAATGTGTTTTTAACCTCTGGCATTCTGTGCTTATTTAAATTAGAACACTTCTCACCATTTCTTTTGTGTATTTACGTTTTGGGGGGGGGGTGACTTAAAAATTATCTGTACCAGAGAGCAAAGTTAAAAGAAAAAAATGTGTACTGGTGTCCCAAGAGGTACTTTACTGTATATATTGTGGTCGCATGTTCTGAAGCTACGAGTAATGTGACTTTCAGATGTAAATACCTGCCCGACCGCCCTTCCCCGCTCCGATTGCTGTGATTGAATTAAAGATGAATACCTGACGCTGGCCCACTGCGTTCACTGGCGGAAGCAGCCGCTGGGCTCCGGGCCTGGCCCCTTAGAAGCCCTTCTGCCCGGCGCAGAGCGGGCGC
>NW_006295816.1:2720250-2725067 GCF_000327345.1 Myotis davidii
CATTTCCTCCAAATCAATGAAAATGTCCTCACATGCTACCCAACACAGAAAATAACCATGGTAAGCAATGAAATCAAGAGTGGGTTGGGGACAACAGGTCATTCTATTTACTTGGTGGAAGGAAAAACTACTTAGCTGGATTACCACTAACTGAATTACAAATCCACCATTTACAAGTTTACTAGCATTATGCAGGCAATTTTGTATTTTTCATAAACTCCACACATTTAAAGTTAAAAAACACACACACACACCATAAACTGTCCCAGCGGGATCTGCCCGAAGAGGGGCCGGGGCCGGGCATAGAAAACATCACGTGGGGCGAGAAAAAGTTAGGACCCGGTGGTACTGACAACGACCAGACATGGGCACCTCGCGGAGCTTTCATCCGTCCCCGCCCCTGGGCAGCGGCTCTGGGAGGGTGGCCGGCACCTCGGGGTCGGCGTGTGTGGAAATCAACAGCATCTGGCTCGTCTGCCCTTCGGCCGCCGGTTTGCCCGTTTGTGAGGTCACAGTGAGGCCATCTCCGGGCCGCGTTCAGTCTGGGTCAGACTTCATGGAAGGAAGAGGGAGGAGCTGTTTGTGGGCATTGGGTGTCCCGGGGACCCGGCCCGCGTTCTGCCGGACTGTGAGCCCCGGAGAAAAACGGGCGCCGGGAAATTCGCCTCCCGCTGCCTCCTCGGGTGCAGCTGGGCGGTGGCTGAGCATCCTCTCCTTTCTCTCTTTTGCAGTTTGTGTTTCTTATCTGGGAAGATTTTACCAGGACCTCAAAGACAGAGATGTCACCTTCTCACCGGCCTCTATCGAAAAAGAACTTGTAAACTTCTGCCGCGAAGCAAGAGGCAAAGAGAATCGGTTGGTGAGTAGCTGGCGACCCCTCCCCGCAGGCCCGGGCGGAGGCCCGAGTGAGTCCCGAGTGAGTCCCGGATGAACTCATGCCCGACTGACCTGCCTTCTCTGCGGTTGTCACATGTTTTGTCCGGTTACTGTTGACTAAGCACCTGCTCGGTGCTGGCACTGGGACTCTCCAGGGAGGAGAGTGACAGGCAAAGGGCGCAGGGTGGGTGTCAGGAGGAAAAGGGATGGTGGGGTGGAGAGGGGAAGGGTCATGGGTGGGCGAAGAGCATCCCAGGCCAAGGGAACAGCCAGTGGGAGTGCCCAGAGGCCAGAACGATCTTGGCATGAGCGAGGACAGAGGTACTATGTGCACAGGGTGGGCTGGGGCCCCATGGAGGCCAGGAGCCCCAGTGAGGCGTGTCTTTTGTAGCTTTCATTTCCTTGGCAGTCTGGTTCTGTCTGTCTGTCTGTTTAAAGGATTGAACCCTGGTGGCTCTTAGCCTCATGTGGTGGCTGCCAGCTCTGGGACTGAGCATGTCACGACTCGGGGCTCCCGCGGACTGTATCTGACCGCCAGCACAGGCGCGGCCTGGGGAAAGGAGGGCCCGGCAGAGAGAGGAGGTGCTCTGAGACGGCAGGGCATTCCCCTGAGGCCGTATCCTTTCTTGCTGCAGTGCTACTACATTGGGGCCACGGATGACGCCGCCACCAAGATCATCAACGAGGTGTCCAAGCCGCTGGCCCACCACATCCCCGTGGAGAAAATCTGCGAGAAACTCAAGAAGAAAGACAGCCAGATCTGCGAGCTGAAGTACGGTGAGTGGTCGGGCCTACACCACAGGCCTTCTGCGACTCGGTGCCAGCTTCGTGGGGTGATACACGAGAGCCCTCGTGTGTATGTGGCTGAACATGGCAGACGGTGCTAAGTGGGGGGTGCAGATCTGGCATCCTGATGGGTGGAGGTCAGAAGAGGTATCATTGGGGTGACTTTTCAGCAAACTTTGTAGGAGGTGGGACATTAGCCAAGGGAATGGAAGAACATTCCAGACAGAGGAAGTAGGCAGGGCAGAGACAGCAGTGTGGCATGACAGGTGGTGAGCTGGTCACAGGGCGCCTTGCAGGTTGGTGAAGAAAGATCTGGCTGTTAATCTGGGCAAAGTTGGGGGCATGGGTTTGAGGGCTGAGGAGGGGTGTGGTGGGGCCTTCCTTGGTTTAACGGGCTTTCCTGGCTGCAAGCGCTTTATAATTTTGAAAGGAAGTGCGTGTCCGGGCAGGTCAGGAGCTGGGGCTGCCATGGCATCTTCTATGCGTAGGTCTCTGCTGGGAAAGAAGGGTCAGGACCAGCAAGTGTTGTTTTCTTCTATGACGTTTCAATGTCACCAACACATTTCATTGTGGTCTGAGTGTCCAAAGTCCTGTGTTCACCCACGTGTGTCAAGGACGCCTGGACTTGGAGAGAGCCCCTGGGAAGTGCAGTTGGCGCAGGCCTCTCTCGGTCACAAGGAGTGGAGCGTGAGCTCCTGACTCGGGGCCTGACCAGGGCCTGTGCTGGGAAATGGGCTGGGGGATCTACCCGCTTTGTTGCCCTGAAACGGTCATTTTACATAACTTGACCTCTACCATGACTATTCAAGAGGCGCTTGGGCGAGGGGTAGCCACATTCCTCCTGAAGGACTAGGCTGTGACCTCCATCCCTGTCCCTGGTGACACTGCCAGCATGAGACCAGCCTTCCTGGTGAAGAGGCCAACCTCCCCCTCGGGGGCCTGGGACTGCACACCTGTGTGTGTCTGGAACTGTCTCCCCATGACCAGTAGGGCCACTTGTTTAAGGGGTGGTTTGGCTGTGCAGGGGATCCAGCCTGGGCCTGCCGGGGGTCTGTGGCCGCCCCGCCCAGCTGGTAACTCTCCTGCTCTCCTCCAGACAAGCAGATCGACCTGAGCACGGTGGACCTGAAAAAGCTGCGCGTTAAAGAGCTAAAGAAGATCTTGGACGACTGGGGGGAGACATGCAAAGGCTGTGCAGAAAAGTCCGACTACATCCGGAAGATCCATGAACTGATGCCCAAGTACGCCCCCAAGGCGGCCAGCTCACGGACTGATTTGTAGTCGGCCCATCCCTGCGGCCCTTGAGGGAAAGAAACAGTTCAGCTGTGTCTTCCCCAAACAGCGTTTTGTAATTTATTTTTAGACCAGCTCCTGACAAGTCAGGTGTGGAGCCTGAGCCTGGAGCTCTCTGGATGGTGCTGGCTCTCCAGCACCCCTGTCGGGGGTCACTTCCTTCTGTTGCTGGTTTTCTCTGGGACTTCAAAGTGTGTCTGGGATTTTTTTATTAAAGGAAGAAAACTTCTAGCTGTCCTTGGAGAATTGAACACTGAATTAGTGTCTCGCCCACATGAAGATCCCACTGACTTATGCTTTCTGGTTTACAGAATTTCCAGGTCCATTCACGTTGGTACCCCGACGGGCATCAGTGCTGGAGATCCCCGGGTGGGATGCGGGCTGGGCTGGCGGGCTGTGCGGGGAGGGGGGGAGGCCCAGGAGGAAGCTGGGCTTAATTCCCACAGTGACTATCTCACCCTCCTGCTGGGCTGGAGGCGGCCCAGCTTCTTGGGAGGCACAGGGGGTGGAGTCTGCCATACAAGGTAAGGGCTTACGTCCAGGCCGAGTGGTTTTCTGCGACGATGACGTCAGTCGCTGTTCAGCACGGTCACGTTTCTAAGATGCTCTTGACCCGGCTCCTCTCAGATCTGGCCATGTGCGCACTTGCTCATCGGAGCTGTGGTCTAGTGTCAGCAGCAGCCTTAGGCCTCGTGGGGCTTCTGCAAGACCAGGAGGGGGCGGTTTGTCAGAAGAGCCCGGGAGGCTGCCCTTCGTCTTTCCCTGAGAGAAGTCGCAGCTGAGGTCCTCGGGGGGCTTGTCCCCACATCCGGTTTTAGTTGCTTTCTGTGGGGTTGGTGCTCAGAAACCCAGGTTTGGGCAGGAGCTGTGACTCAATGGAAACATCTATTCTCGGACCCGCAGAGACCACCTGCCGGGAAGGACAAGCAGTTCTTGCCAAGGACTTGCTCAGCCCTCAGACCTCCTGTGTGCAATTCCTGAGTTCGGTTTGCCTACATAAGGGCCTCGGTACCGCCCACGAGGGCTTGGCAGCACCATGTCTGAGGACCACCAGAGGCTGAGCCACTTCTCAGGCCAAGACTTCCTTGATTGGGGGAGCCAGGGGGCTCTTAAGATCTGACAAGCAGTGTCCTGAGCCCATAAAAAGTGCCGGGAAAATCCACGGTTGGAGCCAGAAGTCTTGGAAGATGGATCTGTCTCAGCCCCCTAGGTCTGTGTTCCCAGGGCTTCCGTGTCCACCAGGCCACCGGACAGGGAAGACTGCCCGCCCGAGGGCTGACCCCATGGTTGTGCGGGAGCAGGTTTCAGCAGGGCGTGCAGTGCTACAGGTGTTCTTCTAAGGCCTTTCCCGTGCACCTGTTCTGGCTGCTCCGGAGCTGTTGTCCAGTGCGGGAGGAGAGTGCGGTGGGCAGCCACGTTCCTGTGGCTTCAGTGGGCAGGTTCTGCGATGGGTCCAGCACTTCTCCCTGGCTCCCCTCACTTCACCTCGGAGAGGAGGCCCTGCCCCTGGAAGAGGCGGGTGGCAATCAGGTTAACTAGTGGACGTGGCCTTCCCTGCGCCCTGGCAGCCGCCGTCTGGGGCCAAGGAGCCTATTCCCACCTTGGCCTAGACAAGTCTCGCCTCCACATGAGTAGCCACGCCTCTGGGTGGGTGGAATGAGGAGCTGGGGGCGCCGCAGGTGAGCGGAGTTGTGAGCGTGGGTCCTGGGCCGGGCCTAGGCAGCGGCGTGCTCCAATCCTCGGGGTGGTCAGCCCTGAACCCCAGTCGGGAGACGCGTGGTGGGGCAGGAGGGCTACTGCGTAAAGGGGCCGCGGGTCCCGGCGCGCACAGAGGGAGGGTCGGGAGCGGTTCGAGCCGCCCT
>NW_006295816.1:2725983-2734839 GCF_000327345.1 Myotis davidii
CCGTCGCTCCCCCGCCCCTGCGAGGGCCCCGGGCCCGCCACGCCACTGCCGCCTTTTCCCTGGATGCTGCCGCCACCGCCGTGGGACTGTCCCGGGAGCGGGCCCTGGACTACTACGGGCTGTACGACGACCGCGGGCGCCCCTACAGCTACCCGGCTGTGTGCGAGGAGGACCTGATGCCCGAGGACGACCAGCGGGCCACGCGCAACCTCTTCATCGGGAACCTGGACCACAGCGTGTCGGAGGTGGAGCTGCGACGGGCCTTCGAAAAGTACGGCATCATCGAGGAGGTGGTCATCAAGAGGCCCGCCCGTGGCCAGGGGGGTGCGTACGCCTTCCTCAAGTTCCAGAACCTAGACATGGCCCACAGGGCCAAGGTGGCCATGTCGGGCCGGGTGATCGGCCGCAACCCCATTAAGATCGGCTACGGCAAGGCCAATCCCACCACCCGGCTCTGGGTGGGGGGCCTGGGACCTAACACCTCACTGGCCGCTCTGGCCCGGGAGTTTGACCGCTTTGGGAGCATTCGGACCATCGATCATGTCAAAGGAGACAGCTTTGCCTACATCCAGTATGAGAGCCTGGATGCCGCCCAGGCCGCCTGCGCTAAAATGAGGGGCTTTCCCTTGGGTGGTCCAGACCGCAGGCTGCGGGTGGATTTTGCCAAAGCAGAGGAGACTCGGTATCCCCAGCAGTACCAGCCCTCCCCCCTCCCTGTGCACTACGACCTTCTCCCAGATGGGTATGCCCGGCACCGCAACCTGGACCCGGACCTGCGGGTGCGGGACAGGACCCCCCCACACCTCCTGTACTCAGACCGAGACCGGGCCTTCTTGGAAGGGGACTGGACAAGCCCTGGTAAGAGCTCTGACCGCAGGAACAGCCTGGAGGGCTACAGCCGCTCGGTGCGCAGCCGCAGCGGGGAGCGCTGGGGAGGAGACGGGGACCGGGGCCTGCCCAAGCCCTGGGAGGAGAGGCGGAAGCGGAGGAGCCTGTCCAGTGACCGTGGGAGGACAACCCACTCCCCTTACGAGGAACGGAGCAGGACCAAGGGTGGTGGGCAGCAGGCCGACCGAGGCTCCGACCGCACCCCTGAGCGCAGCCGCAAGGAAAACCACTCCAACGAGGGGACCAAGGAGTCGAGTGGCAACTCCCTCAGCAACAGCAGGCACGGGGCTGAGGAGCGGGGCCACCACCACCACCACCACCACGAGGCTCCAGACGCTGCCCACGGCAAGAAGACCCGTGAGAGCGAGCGCAACCACCGGACCACAGAGGCTGAGCCGAAGCCTCTGGAAGAGCCAAAACACGAGACCAAAAAGCTCAGGACCCTCTCGGAGTACGCGCAGACGCTGCCGCTGGGCTGGAGCGGGCTGCTGGTGTTGAAGAACAGCTGCTTCCCCACATCTATGCACGTCCTCGAGGGGGACCAGGGCGTGATCAGCGGGCTCCTCAAAGACCACTCTTCGGGGAGTAAGCTGACTCAACTGAAGATTGCCCAGCGCCTCCGACTGGACCAGCCCAAGCTCGACGAGGTCACACGACGCATCAAGCAGGGGAGCCCCAATGGCTACGCAGTGCTGCTGGCCACTCAGGCCGCCCCCAGCGGGCCTGGCACTGAGGGGATGCCCCTGGTGGAGCCAGGCCTACAGAGGCGGCTTCTCAGGAACCTGGTCTCCTACTTGAAACAGAAGCAGGCAGCCGGTGTGATCAGCCTGCCAGTGGGTGGGTCCAAGGGCAGAGACAGCACGGGCATGCTCTACGCCTTCCCGCCCTGCGACTTCTCGCAGCAGTACCTCCAGGCGGCACTGAGGACCTTGGGCAAGCTGGAGGAGGAGCACATGGTGATCGTTATAGTGAGGGACACTGCCTAGCCAGACGCCTCCCAGCGCCACTTGGGTCACGAAAGCAGTCATTTTAGAACCTGATCCGCTGCCTCAGTCCTACCCCCTCGGTTTGACTTTTCTGCTGGGTTGTTTTGGTTCATTAGGTGGGAGACCAAAGTCCTGTCCCCACCAAAACTGAGTTCTTAGGTTTTGGGGATTTTTTTCCCGTGATGAGAAGGGACTCCTGTCATGTTGGTTTCTAGTGTACGAGATACTGTCTGCTGTGTTCTGTATTTTTTTTATTTTTTGACTAACTGTATGGAAAGTTGTCAGTAAAGCCTTTGTCAGAGGATGGATTTTTAATCCTGTTCAGAGTCCTGGTTTAATCAAGTTTTTTTCCCCTCAAAGATGGAAGACCTTTCCCACAAAACGCCCTCCGTCATCTTTCTGGCACCGGTATATCGCCAAGTCCTGCTGCGTTGGTGGTTCTCGGCCCCTCAACTCCGTGGGCTGAGTCAGAACTGGATTCACAGTGGTTTTCCATCTTGGCTGAGAGCAGGCAGCTGAGCAGAGCTCATGCAGAGGAGGGGGTGTGCCTCGGGTCCATAGGGAGCAGCTACGGTAGTTTTTGGTTTGGGTTGTTCGGCCCTAAACAGCTGGTGTGCCCGTCAGTTTGAGCTGTAGCTGTTGGACAGAGCACCCCGTCTCAAGGCCTTTTCGGAAGCAGGTGGTCTTTGGCAGCTGTGTGATCTTAATGTTGCTGCCCAAGGGTCTTGGTGCTACAGATCCGTGCGGACTCCCTCTTGTTCAGCCTCCCTTCTCGCCTTGATGCGGCCACCCAGGGACACCCAGTTGGACACGGAGCTGTCAGACTCCCAGGGACACTAGAGGCCATGTGCTGGAGTGGAGGGTGGGAGGCAGCTGTGCTTGCTTGTTGAACTTGTGAATTCCAGCGCTCCCTCGGGTCGCTCAGAACTGATGTGTCATGTGGAGGTCTGTGCCGAGTCCCTAGAGCTTTGTGGGGGACACTGAAGATTTTTGTGATGCTGCCGTGGCGGCAGCAGGTGAGGAAGATGCTGTGACCAAACTCTCCCAGGTGCAAGGTGAGTGAGCCTAGGCCTCTTGCCCAAATACTGAGGAGGTGGAGACCCTGGGAGATCGGTGCTCTGTGGGGAACCGTCAGCCTCAGGGTGCTGGGCGTGCTGGAACTCGGTGCCATTCAAGCCGGGCTGGAGGGGCATGGAGGCGCTCGAGCTGGGAGGGGAGAGCGCTTGAAGCATCAAGTTGTCATCACGCGTGTCTGATGAGAGTATGGCCAGCGCTGGCCAGTGTCCCACAGCGGTTGTCATGGGAAACACAGCCCAAACACCATGAGATGTTCGTGTGGAGGTTAGGATGTTCCAAAAGGGTCATTGTCAGGGATGAGGGAGAAGGGAAGCTCCAGTGAGAGAAATGAGCCCCCAAGTGACCAGGGACTCTGGGCCCAATGGCCAGGCCATGCTGGCAGGTCTGGCACTACCCTAGCTGGCTCTCAGCAGGGCAGTGCAGGGGACTGCTGGGTGGTTTTGAGGGACAGTCATGAGGGCCGGGGGATGCCTGTCCACAAAGACAGTGAAGGATTGTCTGAGACCTTGAGATTTAAAAGAAAGAGGGAAGTGCCTGGGAAGCCAGCTCACAGGAGAATAAGCAAATTTGTAACAAAACATTCGCACCAAGGAAGAAGTGGGCAACATGTTTATTTGCCTGTTGTGCTGGAGCGAGGGGAGGGGCAGGGAAGGGCTGGCCCCACCGCAGGTCTCACACATGCCGCTCAGCCAGAGCAGCAGCGGGGTGCCCGCCGAGTGGGCGCTCAAGACCCAGAACACCGCCTCCGGCCCTCCCCCAACAGACGCCTGTGAGATCTGGCTGGAGACACTGCAGCCTCGCCTTGTCCCCCTTCAGGGCTACGTACGTGTTCTCTGTCCCCAAAAGAACTAGAGTTTTGGTGATGAGCCACAGCCTGTGTGTGACCTCCCTCCTGCTCCTCAGACCCTCTTCTCACCACTTCCTTCAACTCTTAAGACACAACAGGTGCCATGACCTGTCAGGGCCGGCAGCAGGAACCAGTGAGGCGGCTCAGGTGGGCCAGGCCCGAGAGGAACGGCAACTGCAGGCGCCAGCGCCTCCCGGTCCTCTCTCTGGTGCTGCTTAAAGGCAAAACCAACAGGAGGCAACACTTGCCCCCGGTTTCCTCCTAAGTGACTCAAGGGGATGAGGGCTGATGCCTCCGAGGCCTCTCGGGGCGCTCCCCTGAGGGTGTGTTGTCAAGGCAACCAGAATTCGGCGGAGGCCCCCTCTCCCCCCCCAAGAGCCCGGGTGCTCCCAAGAGCTCCTGCCACAGTTAAGGGAAGCAGTGGCTCCGATAATGACTAGAAGAATATAGTGCTTTTGCTGTTTCTTTACTTTTAACCCGTTTTCTTCTAATCCATTCAGCACCAGCAAACTATTCTACTGGTTAGTGTTAGCGACCTATTTAAGCTGAGGCATGACGCACCTTAGGAGCCGAGACCTCTGCTCTCTAGAGGACCAAGAGGTACCTGAGCGACACAGGCGCGCTTCGGTGTGTGACAGCTTGTGTGGTGCTCCGAGCCCAGCAGGGCTTCACCAGCCCCTGGTGAGTTTAGCTGTCTGTCTTGCTTGTTTACTTCACAACCAAATGTGTCCCCTCTTCTCTGAGCTACGTACCTACATGATAGAAACCAAGAAGCTGTTACTTGGGCAAACTCGAAGGAAGAATGGCATCAGGGTCTCATTATGGTGGGGAGGTGGGAGTGGGGGTGTGGGGGAGTGTAAAGTTAAGCACCTGGTATGTCCTTGGCGGTAGCACCGTTCAACCCAAGGCCGATTGCAAGAGCCTGTGAAGTAGCTGCAAGCCCAGCCGGCCAAGCCCCCGCTGCCTCTAAACTGCAGCGGCTCCCACACTCAGCACTCCTCCCAGGGAGCAGCAGTCGCCCTGAGCGATGGCCAAAATGCTGCCACTCCTTAGGTCTGCCAGCTCCTCCCTCCCAGACGTCCCAGGACCCTAACATTCCAGCCCCCACCTGTGCTCCAGAGCGGCCTTCTGGTTCAGAGCCGGGCAGACAGGTGCCCACCTGGGCAGGGTCCTGACGCCTCCCACAGCCCCGTGCAAGGTGCTCTTATGGAGACAGTCTCTGGGGAGTGCAGGCCAGGCCGGGGCAGACTGGGACTGAGCCCCTTGTCTCCCCAGAGAGCTTTTCGGGCAGAGTGTCCTTACCACCGTGCCAACTGCCTCTCGGAAGGCGTCTTCTCTCCTGCACGGCTAGAGCTGCAAGGAAAGGGACAGACCCCACTTTGGTAAAAGGACAGGGAAAGGCCATAGGCAAAGACAGGCTTGTAGTTTATTTTGTATTTTTTTAAATAAATACACTTTACATTAAAGAAAAAGGCCTTTGATTTGTAATTTCCACATTGGGGAGAAAGGAAAGAGGAAAAAAAGATTTTGAAAAACTGAAGGACAAAGAAAACTAGAGGGAGTGAACTCATATCCTAAGTTCCCTCAACTCCACAAACCAGCATCCACACCGCCTGCTGCCCAGCCCAGAGCCGGTGAGTCAGCCTTCCTCCCACCCCTGGCCCAGAGGAGAGCAAGTCAGCCTGACAGCTTGTGAGGCAACAAAACAGGTTAAAAATCATATATTATATTTATAATAAAATAGTCTTCATCCTTATCAATTTAAGAAACCACGATTTTCCTTTCACTTAAATACGTGTAAAAATGCCTCCGCATTGTTCTCTAGACGTCATTTTCTTCCGCAGAAAATGCAATGGGACAAGGACCTGGTGGATATAAGTTCATACCCTCAATTATAAATGCTTGGCTTTTTTTTTTTCTTTTTAAGTTTTATAAAAAACTATTTTTTGTTCTTTAAGTAAAGAACATTATACAAAGAAAATATATTGTGAAATGACCCCGGAACCAGGTTTTTCCCTAGAGGAAAGGTGTGTCCATCCGAGGAGAAGGGGACAGACTAGGCCCGACCCCTGGGGTCTTGGTGGCTGTTCGCTCTGAAGGGTCCTCGGGGCCCAGGGACTCTCCAAGCCACAGTCCTCTGAGTGCAGGCCATGCAATTCCTTAAGGACACAGCCTGGGAGGGAGGGAGGGAAGGTGTTGTGAATTCATTTGACTCAGGTTCTCGCCTGCCAAGAATCTTCCACGTGGTGATGCTCCTCACTCATTCAGAGATAAGATGATGTCATCTTCCAGGTCAGAGTTGTCAGAGCTGTCGGCTGCAAGGTAAGCAGAGGGAGAGGCCAGGTCACCCACTGGGCTTCTAGGAGCTTCCAGGAGGAAGCCCCTGCAGGTGCATACATGTGTGTCTGGGACTAACTACCTTTCCAGAAAAAGGAAAAGGCACCAACCACCCCTTGGAGCAGGCTCTGGAGGATCCACTTCTTGGCCACAGTCACCCCTGGGACCTCCTGCTCTCTCACCTCTCAGAGCCTGAATGTGGTATCCTGAGTCCTAGCGGCTCGTCCTGCCTTAGAGACCCTAAAGGGACCAGGCAAGCCCCCTCAAGCTTCTACCCATGTGCTTTGAAAAGCTGCAAAGGGGCAGGGCTGAGGGGAGCAGTGGGAGCCCCACAGCCCTTGGGCCTCTGGAGTCCTTCAGGGCTGGGCACAGGCCTATCTGAGCCCAAGCAAGAAGGAGATTTCTCTTTAACTCCTTAGCCCCACTTCCCAAAAGAGCTCAAGGCAGAGATTATCAACCTGGGATTCCGTCCCCTGCAGTTTCTCAGCCTAACCTGCAGGGAGCAGACTCCCTAAAGCGGGCAGGCTGCAGCTGTAGCAGTGCCTGGCACCTGTGCCTGGAGGCAGCGGGAGGAGCTGGGATGCCTCGGAGCTGTGTCTGGCTGGCCACAGTGGGAGAGAAGCCTAGTAGCTAACTCCTAACGACTCTGGTTAATTGGCTGAGTGAAGAAGGTAAGGGGAAGGCCTAAGGCCCGTTTTGATTACTCCCAGCTATGAAATGGTTTTTAACAAGGGCTCCTGGAGGGTGGACAGACCCTGCCCTACGGCCTCCCAAATGCCCACAGCCCTCAAGTTCCCACAGGAGGGGACAGCTACTGGGCCCAGATACTGAGAGAATCGACTCGGAAAAGCTGAGGAAGCATGTTCCCAAACCTCCCTTCATTCACTACAATCTCCTTTAGGAAGAAAACTGAGGTGGATAAAGTCAAGTCAAGAAGAGCATGGCCGTGATTTAAGAAAGTCCTGAAAAGAAGCCAAAGAGGGAGCTGGGAAAACCAGTGCTCCTGGTCGAAAAGGCACAGCGTAGCCTGTTGGAAACGGGTGGGAAGATCACAGAACTAGCAGCTCATCACTCGGGAGGAAGTGCAGCGGGGAAGGGCAGGCCTGCTCCCCAGAGCCAAGCTCGTATCCCAAGTGCCCCTGCTATGAGCCACCATTGCCAGACCAGCTGCCTGAACCTGCCCTCCCGGCCCGCACACCTGCGCCTGGCCCAGGCCTGAAGCTGCTGGAGGAGGACCACGGCCAGCCCTGAAGCACGTGAGTGTCAGGTGCAGGGCTTGGTGCTCAGGGGTCAGGACTCCCCCCCTCTGCCTCCCTCAGCCTTTTATCACCTCTAAGTGCTCAGAGACCTTGGTCAAGCCTTCTCCTTCGGAAAGGCCCTGAGGCAAAGGCCGTGCAGATGGAAACCATGTTTGCAATATTTAGCCTGTTACTCTGTAATACAGGCTTTGGGGGGCAGAACTGACTGGGACAGAGACTTCAGCTAAGGAGTCGGGGTTCTGCGTAGAGAATCCAGCACCAGGCGTGGGCCCAGGCCTCTGTAGGGTTGGGTGGGGCTCAAGGTGTGGTTTTCTAGGCTTAATGGCTCCCGTCAGACCCTAAAAGGTTCCACAAGCCCCAAACAATGAAGCTACTGCTCTGAAGGGTCAGAGTGAGGCAAATGACCAGCAAACCAAGGGCCCAGGGAGTGTGCCCTCTGCTGTACGAGCGGCTGTGGGTGTAAAACAGAGCAATGGCGCACACACTGCAGATGCCACCTCGTTGTCACCACCTCAGCTCTGGAGCCCAAGCTAAAACGTCCTTGCGTTGTCATCTATACGGCATTTTACATCACCTAATGGCCCGCGTTAAAGTGACACTCTCACTGCTGATAGAACTGAGGTTTTCCAGGTGGTTCGGGGCTAGGAAGGAAAGGTTCCCTAAACTAAACAGGAAACGCTGGAGGAGGCAGTAAATCAGACCAAATAGAACTTTGTAGCTTTATATTCCAAGTAAGAAAGAGAATTGGTGAGGCTCACGGCGGGGGCACACCAGCTGCTCCTTAGCCTACCTCACTGCTTGTAATTGGAGGGAAAGGGAACTGGGGCCTGTGTGTCACTATTCAGATGACAAAGGTCTGATAACTTACCCTGATATTATCAATACTGTCCCCTGTCCCTTGTCCCTTAGTCTCTCAGTCTCTCTTTCCTGGCTCTGACCATGGCTAGGGACAAAGCAAGCTTCCTTCACTGAATCACCTTAACCTCCAGCATGGAGAACACGGAAGCTGGTAAACAGCAGATGGACAGACAGAAGGCCCTCCCAGCCCCACAGCGGACGGTGAGAAAGACAGTCTTCCCTCAGCCAGCTGCCTTCAACCTTGAGGACGAGAAGCATGTATGAGATCGCTCTCCTGCTCCTGATTATAAAAAAACCAAACATCCACTGTAAAGACACTGGCATCTGTTGGGCCTAGGCCAGCACAATACGATTCCCATAGTGATGTAATGTCCTGGGTCCGTGCCCTTCCACGGCAGCTACATGAGGCTCCTGTGCACTTGCAGTGTGGACATGAATGAGGAACGGAGTTTTAAAAACTGCATCACAGTGTCAATGGCCCCGTGTGGCTAGTGGCTGTGCTGGGTGTAAGGCCCTGGCTGTGGGAAGACTGGCCGGGTTAGCTGCACAGAAATGGTGGCTGTCGCAGGGATTACGCTGTCAGACAGGGACACCTCAGAGATGC
>NW_006295816.1:2754826-2755308 GCF_000327345.1 Myotis davidii
AAAAACCAAACATCCACTGTAAAGACACTGGCATCTGTTGGGCCTAGGCCAGCACAATACGATTCCCATAGTGATGTAATGTCCTGGGTCCGTGCCCTTCCACGGCAGCTACATGAGGCTCCTGTGCACTTGCAGTGTGGACATGAATGAGGAACGGAGTTTTAAAAACTGCATCACAGTGTCAATGGCCCCGTGTGGCTAGTGGCTGTGCTGGGTGTAAGGCCCTGGCTGTGGGAAGACTGGCCGGGTTAGCTGCACAGAAATGGTGGCTGTCGCAGGGATTACGCTGTCAGACAGGGACACCTCAGAGATGCTGCCTCCCCCCGTTTTTTTAATTAAAGAAAAAATAAATAATATAATAGATTTCAATGAGACAAAACAGAATGGGTACCTTGTCACCACAAGACAAAACTGGGGCAAAATATATTTTATTGCTTATAAACAAACAATACATGAACACAGTCAAAAAAGTTCTAACAATT
>NW_006295816.1:2755349-2782179 GCF_000327345.1 Myotis davidii
CAGGAAAAGCAGACAGGAAAGGAAAGGTCCCCCACAAGAGGCGTCTGCTGCTTTAGGGAAGGAGCGAGCGGTCCAGCAGGTGCCAGCGGGCCCTGGGGCAGAACTGTGTTCAGGCTTCTGTTCTGAGGCTCACCCTCTAGGCAGCCAGGACCATGACCCCGTGTGTCCGGCTGCTTTCACACAACAGAAGAGTTGAGAAGCTGCAGCAGAGACCATGTGGCCCACAAAGTAAAACATTTACTGTCCCGCCTTTACAGAAATCATTTGCCAGCCTCCGTTTTAAAGATGAGAGAGAACAGCTGTTTGGTTACATAGTCTGATGGGAGAGCAGAGGGTCAGAGGTGGGAAAACTGCTTTTCCTCAGGGGCTAGAGGGGGGAATGGACAGTTAAGGGACAGAGAACTCCTGGTGTGGCTTCCACACTGGGTGGGGCTGGCACAAGGAAGGCATCTTCCCCTGGAGGCCCAGGCTCAGCCCCATGGTCGTCCTGGACTTACTGTCCCCCAGGATCAGTTCCACTTCCTCGTCTGCATCAGAGTCTTCATCCTCCCCGTCCTCTCCCTCCTCCAGAAGGTTGGCCAGCTCCTCATCAGAGGGAGAGAAGTCATTGTCCCCATCCTCCCCTGCGTTCTCGTTGTTGTCATCCTCCTCCAACTCCGCCTCCAGCAATTGGTCAGTGTCAAGGTCATCGAGATCATCAGTGTCCTCATCATCTTCATCATCATCTTCTTCCTCCTGCTCCTCCTCCTCCTGGTAAGAGAGCATTAGGTCCATTAGGAGGAAACAGAGGCCTGGCCAGGGAGTTTGCCCCACTTCCCTAAGGACGGGAGGGAACTGCCAGTGGAGAGAGCGGTCACTGCGGTTAGCACAGACTTTAGGGCCAGCAGACCCATGGTGAGGCAGCCACCAGCATGTACGTGGCCCCCAAGACACCAGACGAGGATGGCTACTTACTCCACGAAGCCATTACCGGTCATGCAGCTCTATCCCAAGAAACAGGAAACTCGCTTTACAGAGGCCTCTGCCACTGACAGTGTGGGCTCCTGGCTAGTACCCCCAAAGGGGCTGGCTCTTCTCGGTCCTGCACCAACCAAACCAAGTGAAATCCGAGGCGGCGCTGGAACAAAAGCTTCAACCCCTGGAATCTACCTGTTCTTCTACCTAACAACACAGGGAGAACACAGCTGCTGAGCCATCAGCTCCTCAGCCCTTCACATTCTTGCCAAGGACGTGGGTAGACCTGGAACAGTGCTATCATAAGCAGCGCCTGAACCAAACAAAGCAGACATTCACCGTCCGGACACTCAGATAACCCCTGTTCTGTGCTAGGGAAACTCCTCGCTTGCATTCTGCCAGATTTCGACTTTGCGCTAGTATCCAGTTTCCCTTCAAGCAAGAGAGGACACAGCGCCTCTTAGCCTCTTAGCTTTGACAGAGACGACAGGTGTTTCCAAGTAAATGTCATTAACACTCAGGCACTTATCCTCCTGCTCAAATATCAACAGTCAGGTTGGCCGGTAGGAAAGATTCTACTTCCTACAATAATAAAACATAAAATCCATTTACTCCATCAGCCAGCTCACCACATTCTCCGGCCTGCCATCTCCAGACTCCAGCTCTGCGACCTTATCCCTTCCAGAGGCTCCATGCCGCTGCCCATCCTCCGGAATTACAGCAAAGCAGCGCCTGCTCACTGACCATCTAATACCAACTTCATAGAAGCCCAATTTCCTGTTAAGTGAGGTGACTTAACTAAGTCGGTGGCTGTGCTCAGGTGTAAGCATCAGAATCACCTGGGAAACGTTTTCCAAAACATACATGCCTAAACCACGCTCAGGGTCCACAGCGCCAGTCCTTACAAATGAAGCTCACACAGGCGGAGTTGGAAAGGCTCCCCAGGAATGGTGAAATGCCCCTAATGGAGAGCCAGAAGCACAGGATTACCTCTGAGTTGTAAAAATTCTACTTTTCTTAATAATAGGAACCCTACCCACAGCCCCCCCCCCGTCCCCCAATGGCAGAATCTAAAACATGAATCCTGGTATTACCACAGACTTCCTCTGCTACATCGAGCTGTCCTGTTCTCTAGGACTTAAACAATGTCATCTTTTAAATCAAAATTCTTCATGAATATATGTCTATTCAAAAGAAATAGCTTTTAGCCTATATTCCCTTCAAAAATAGAACCAATCCCTTAGAAAAATAAACGTCTGGTCATACTTTAAGACGTGATTCTAAAAATGAGAATAGCAGAATAACTTTTCTAAAAATGTAACTCAAACCCAAGCCTACGTTCTTAATATTTCAACATGTCATATTTTGTAAAACTTAAACTCCTGCTTTTCCTCCTTTTGACATTTGTCCTGGTGTTAACTGTCCTTAAAAGCTACAAGTTCATTTCAGTTGTAAATGCTTGTGTTTTCTCTTCTCACTGACAGACTCTAACGTCCATTTTAAACTTTTTGAAAGGAAAAAAAAAAAGGCAGCCTTTCAGGTGTCCCTGACCAGGCTTACAGCAGGAGTGTGACCCACGAACACGCCCCACCGCTCCTGGCAGTAGGAGCACTCAGGAAACACAGCATGCAGTGGTCCCGGGTTCCAAAATGGATGGAGGAAAGAGTATTAGCCCCCTTTTAATATAAAATTAAGATTATAATTAGTTGAAAAGTATTGGCTTTTCAAAATCTAGGAACAATGATCAGCTACTAATCTTTGATTTTGTAATTTTCCTAAAAGCCAACATCAAAGTTGGACTGAACTGATTTTTAAAAACACTAATACCAAAATTCCAGTCGATAACAGGAGCTTTGATAAGTGGCTGACTTATCTCTGCTCTATCAAATGCCTGAAGGCCAGCAGCCTAGCAACCGTATGAACCAAAGACTATAGCTGTCAAATTTATACAGGCATTTGTGCTGGGCCATTTTATCAGATGGCAGCTGACCAGTCAGGCTCCTGAGTTTACTTTGCTGAGGTGAAAAGGCAAATTCAAAGGTGCTCCTCACAGGTGGCTGCACCCCTAAGCGATTTAAGTCACCTGGGACACCTGAGAAGACCTGCAAGCGATACCCAGACTAGGACAAAACTTTAAATAGCAAATGACTCATATGAAAATTAAGACTCCCGTTTAAGATCAGGTGAAGCGCACAAAGGAAAGGGGAGAAGTGGTGAGGAGAAATGTGCTGGAGGTAATAAATGCAGCAAAACAACTGCGTGATTCTAGGAGGGCATGTCAGTCAACAGAATTAAGAAAACTTGCTTAAATAGACATGGTCTTGCCCAACTGGTGTGGCTCAGTGGTTGAGTGTCAACCTATGAACCAGGAGGTCACAGTTCAATTTCCAGTCAGGGCACAAGCCTGGACTGCAGCTCGATCCCCAGTAGGGGTGCAGGAGGCAGCCAATCAATGATTCTCTCATCACTGATATTTCTCTCCCTCTCCCTCCCCCTATCCCACTAAAACTTCTCTAAATCAAAACACCAAGGACTTAAGGGTGAAATCAGTTTTCAAATGATGCCCTTCCTGTGAAATGGACCTGGTAGAGTAGGTAGGAAATGTGCCCGGCCCCTGCGCACACAGAAGCAAGGCTGACTCGCCCCACTGCTCGCCTACCCCCAGCCTAGTCTCCACGCTGGAATGCTCGCAGGCTCCTCCAGACTGGGCCTAAGGCCACTCGTTAGGGCCCTCTGGAGCCTGCTGCTCTTGACCCTCACTGTCCATGCCCAGGACGCTTCCTTTTCCTTCCTGCCTCCGTCACCAGTGGGCAGCGTTTACCAGAGTGGGGCAGGCTGGAGGAGAGCACTGGCCAACAGGAAGGTGAGCTTCCTAGTGTCCTGCAGTGGCCCCTCTCCCCACCCAGAGCACCTCTGCCATTAAAGAGACAACAAGCACCACCACAACGGAAGAAGACAAAGAAAAGGAACCCAAAATATGGAAAGAAGACATTTACCAGCCTTACTATCTACAACAAGAAAGCAAAGCCCTATCATTTACTTTAAACAGGAAAGATCTGCCAAAACTCTTTGGAACTGACACTGACACTCTGCAGGCAAGCCCCTGGCACACGACCATAAACTAATCCCCTCAGAAAGGAAAAGCTCACATTCCCTGGGGCATCCTACCCACTCAGATTTCATAAATGTTTAATTTCTCAGAAGCACCGAAGTCTTCTCTGTACCTAAAAGCTCTCCTGTTATTCTGAAAGTAGACTGCGCCCCAGAACTGACATCGGGAAGTCAGCCAGGGCACTGGTCCTAACTTCCAGTGGCACGCACAGGACCATGGGGTGCTGGTTAATGTTCTCTAATAAAATCTTCCTTCTGATTTTCAGGGATCAAGGGCACATGCCAGGCCTTCGGAATATGCCAACAGGTAGCAAAGGCTGTTCTTTAAAACCCCTGTAGCGAAAAGCAGAAGAGCATGGCCTCTCTAAACATGAGAAAGAAACTCAAAGACACTGACCTGGTCCTCCTCCTCGTCCTCGTCCTCTGCCAGGCGCTGCCTGCCCACTTCATACAGCCTGCACACTGTGTCCATGTTGAGAGCATCCATGCTGCTTTGGTTCTGAAACAGAGCACCCAGTTCACAGGGAGTTTTCAGAAAGCCTGCCACACCCCACACCTCGGCTCTGCCTGGCACCTGTGCACCCTGACCCCACAGCTATCAAAGGCCCCACCACCCCAAATTCTTTAACTGATTCTAAAAATGTGATACCTAGAACACAGAGAAGGAATGAAAAATAGGACAAGAAGGCTGGGCTAGTGAGGAATATAAACACGAGAGACCACCATGCTTGGAACAAACCTGCCTGGCTCTGGTGAGAGGCAGACACCTCTAAAAAAGCGTGACATGAATCCAAGACAGTAGGAGAGAGGACTCTCCACGCTGTTTTATATTAGCATTTTCTTATTCCTCTCATACTGCAGATCTCCCAAACCCCAGCAAATGAGGTTATCAATAACCTCCCCTCAGGAATGCAGCCACTTTAACATAGCTCACTTCGATCAACATTCCTGTGGTGCAGTGACCCTAAAAATCCCAACCAAAGAGCAGGCTTCTGAAGCGCCTTTACCTCGATGACAGCCAGGTAGCAGTCCTTGGTGTCTGTGCACAGGTCGAAGATGTTCCGCTTCACATCGATGGTTGCTGGAAAACAACGTGACAAGGCTCAGGCCTGGACTATTGCCGTGACCTTAAAATCCGCTTTTCCTCTCAAGGAATTCAAGGCAGTTGGTCACAAATATTTCCATAACTCCTCTGCTTTTCAATGAAAATTACATCATCAAAATATAACAAAACAGTCAAGGTCTGCCCCTTCACGCTTACCTATAGGTTTGTAGTCAGTTGCGTTAAATGTTCGGAAGGATGATCCAAAAGGGCTTTTCATCCTTTCTTCCATTAAGTCATCTTCATCGTCTGCCTGCAGCATAGCTGGTGGGGAGGAAAGGGGGAAAGAGGAGGGGAGGGCAACACTATTAGAATCAAAACATCCCCTATTCACAGGTGTCCTCCTTGTAAATCCCAGCGAACAGCAAACAATATCCTTAACCTTTCGTCTAGCTCCCAACAAGTGGTAACGGTGAAGGTGGACAACATCACGAGACAACAGATGCAGAACTTTTTCTTTAAGTTCATGATACACATGGGAAATCACTGCATGAAATTTCTTTCTATACAAGATTTACTTATCTTCAAAGCCAATGGCCTCTTACCCTAAATCAATATATTTTTCATCTTCTTTTTGTCATCATTTGTGTATCATTTTATCTTTTATACCACAACTTCCAAATGCTTTCCAATTCATATTTGAGAGCACTTTCCAAAAAGGAAGTATCAAACTAAGTAAGGGGGGAGAGGGGGGAGAGAAGGGAGAAAGTAAATAACAAAGAAAGTAAAAAGTTTATTACCTCCATACATCACTGTCCCCGTGTGGTTGAACACTACTCGGCACTGATCCAGAGCAGGAACTGTATGTAAAAGATGGAAAGTGCGAAGGTCCCACTAGGAGGGGGGTTGTCAAGAAAAACTATTTTATTTTATTTTTTTAAGAAAAGCTACTTTATATAAAACTTCTTATCTAACAACCTGGTGGGAATTCTGAAATACTGCTTCCCGCCCTCCGCGCCTCTCCCCTACACTGGTATGGATGTTTTAAAAGTCAATGAGATCAGGGTAAAATAAAAGCATGTTACAGAATAATGTCCCTAAAAATCTCCTTCGGTATCCTCACATACATAAAAGCTACGTGAGTTCCCTTCCTCTCAACAGAACTTCATTTTACTCTTACGCCTACCAATTGACTTCTATAGAGCACAAGTAAATGCTTCTGAAGATAGATAAAAGTCACTTCAATACTTGGGAAAACGAAAAGCAGCAATCTGGTCAATTTTCACAACACAAACATGCTAGAGTCATCGGTAATTACCAACAGGGACGTGAGTGCCCTGGAGACGCACTAGCACTGCAAACCAAAGCAGAGGCACCAGAGTGTGACTGTGTAGATACTTTCAACAGGTATTGACAGGTACTCTCTATCACAAAGAGAGAAGTGGAAAGTAAGACCCAGGTATAAAGGATACAATCTCAGTATTAATGATGACCTCCAGCCCATTCGGATGAAAAACACCACTGATGTTCATGTTGAACTTGTCGAACTTGTGGATGGCCTGCGCAGAGCGGACATCCCAGAGGACGCCATCATTTAAGACCAGATCATCTGTAGGATTAAAGGTGGCACAGTTCCTCTTGTAGTTGTTGGCAAGATCTGGGTTAAACAGAGTCAACAGCTTGTTGCCAGTCTGAATATCATAAATCTTTAGAGAAGAAGGGGTGGGAAGAGAAAAATCAGACCAATCCATTCGTTGACAAATTCAGAGAGAAGTTGTATAAAATATCTTTCCCATGCTTTCCAAAACCCACCAAAATTACAAAAGCCCTGATATTATAACTGGGAAACAGGAAGACCACAACCATCATAGCCAAGTTTAAGTGCTTTGGTTCCCATTCAAGGTTTGAAGAGTCCTTGCAGGGAGGACAATGAGAAGTGTGACTGCAACAGGGAAGAGAAAACCACCCCCTTTCGAGAAACAGAGCGTGTTTCTAAGATTGAAACTGAGAGACTCTCCACATGGGTTAACCAGCCATTATCCACAGAGTCTCTTAAGGGTAACTTTTTGGGAAAAGGCATTATTAATCAAATACCCTTTTCTCCTTAAAATCTCCCAATGTACATACTTTAGCCCTAAATACTGAAAGTTCCAAGTCTACAATGTGCAGCCCACATAGAGACCAGATCTTTCCCATCAGCTTACAGACATGCTATAATATTTTCAATCTTTTTTTTAAAAATCCTCCTCTAATATTGGAACAAATAAGGAGACACCACAGGAAACAAACAAATCCAGATCATGGGACAAGACAACTAGCCTGGTCTCTTCAAAAGTCAATGTCATGAAAACTGGAGAAATGATTCTTGGCTTTAAAACATTAGTGAGACACAACAACCAAATGCAATTATGTGAATCTTGGCTGGATCCTGGTTCCAAAAAAAACCAACATTTGAAACTGAACATATCAGGAACAATCAGAAAAACTGAGTATGGAATGGATATTTGGATGACATCTGGGAATTACTATGAATTTTCTTAACCTGGATAACAGAGTGTAACTATGTAAGAATGTCCTTACTGTTAGGATATACTAATATATGCTGTAAGACAGGAATAAAACATCATGATATTTGCAACTTACTTTCAAATGATTCAGAAAAAAACACACATTTACACAGAAATATGGCTAATTATTAAACTGTTGAATCTAGGTGACAGGTATATGTACTATTCTTTCAACTCTTCCACATATTTTAACACTTCCAAAAGTTTGGGAGAAATACTTCACCACCACAAATACCTCACCTCAAGCTACTATCTACTTCTCTGCTTTGTTTTCAGCAAAACACTTCAAAAGACCTGTCTATACGCAGTGCCATCTGCTTCTCTCCTCTTCTCTCATGAACCCACTCGAATCAGGTTTCTATCCCATGGAAACTTGCAGAGAACTAGCTCCTGACATAGTTAACAATGACCTCCATGTTAAATCAAAGGTCACCTCCCAATTCTCATCGTATGGAACTCGTCAGCAGTTTCTGACCCAGTCCATCCATCCTTTCTTAAAAGTCTTCCCTTATCTTCCAGGGCACACCTTTTTCCCGGGGTCTCCTGCTGCCTTACTGGATATCTGCATGGCACCCACACCTCCTTCAAGACACCGCTTAAGCACAACAGCTATCCAAGAGTAAACACAAGTGCTCCACACACTAACGAGCACTCTCTACTGTTTACCCTGCTTCCTGTTCTTCAGCAACACCTACCTGTCACACCACTTATTTGCTTCTTTATTTACTGTCTCCCCAGTGAGTCCCATAAAGGCTGGGACTTTATTTCATCTAAAACTTAGTATTTTAACCAGTTAACTACCATGTATCCAAAACGGACACCATTCCCACACACCACGATATTTTGAATTTAATTTAAAAAATCAATTTTCAATGAATATTATAAATATATTACTCACAATTCGGGTGTTCTTGAATATTTTTAGCTGAAAATTCTCACAAAAAGTGACTTTCAAGTTGGTCAGAACTGCCACTTAGGGAAAACATTTTTTTATAGACACACGTGGCATGTGGAGAAGGTCCGTAGCTTGCATCTACTGGCGCTTATGGCGTACAATGGGTTAAAGTATCTGCTGTACTAATGACATCTTCTCAACTTGCCAGATGAAGTTCCTGTTCATTCTCTTTACATTTCGCCTGGACAGCTCAGAACTACCTACTCCCTTACACTTGCAGACCCGAACCAGAAAGACTCGCGGAGTAACTGCTCGTTGCCCCAGGACCCTTTAAGTCCTCACACTCAATACAGAAGACTCAGTGCAAACAAAGGCCTAACAGTGTGAAAGCAGAGGGCTCAGGACTTACGTGGGCGATGTCTCCTTTCGTGCCAATGACACGGTCCTGGGAGTGCTTACTGAACTCCACGTAGTGATCTTCTGTGAAGGAATGCCTGCGGACAGACAGAAGCACTCAGGCGGCCGCCTCAGGACATAATCACTCAACTGACTGAAAAGAAAGGTGATCCTCAGGCTCATGCCCAAGCACACTCACCTGGAGACTGTCACTCCCAGAGAGGAAAGTATCAGACACTTAACATTAAAAAGAAAATTCCCTTCATCCAAGCAGATGCAAAATCATCAACGGGAATTAGTTGATTAAAGGACTTGCTAACAGCCCTGCCGGTTTGGCTTAGTGGTGAGAGCACCGGCCCGCAGACTGAAGGGTCCGGATTCAATTCAGGTCAAGGGCGCGTACCTTAGTAGCAGGTTCCCCATCCCTGGACAGGGTGCAGGAAATAACCAATCAATGTTTCTCTGTCTCTCCCTCTCCCTTCCACTCTTTCTAAAAATCAATGGAGAAATATCCTCGGGTGAGGATTAACAAAAAAACAAAACAAAAAAAGAAATGACTAATAAGGCACATGTGCCTTTGAACTATGTCCCAGCAAAGTGTGCAGCTGTCACATGTCAATGGGAGAAAATAAATGATCTGCCATTTTGTTTTTAATATATTTTATTGATTTTTTACAGAGAGGAAGGGAGAGGGATAGAAAATTAGAAACATCGATGAGAAACATCGGTCAGCTGCCTCCTGCACACCCCCAACTGGGGATGTGCCCACAAGCAAGGTACATGCCCTTGACTGGAACCGAACCTGGGACCCTTGAGTCCGTAGGCCAATGCTCTATCCACTGAGCCAACCGGTTAGGGCTGATCTGCCATTTTGGATCAGGGAAGGATCTGCTGTGTGATGGGAATGTATATTCCTAGTCAGCATATCTAGGAATTAACAAAGTTAAACCTTATCTTATTAAACGTGAGCCACAGATGAGGAAGAGAGAAACTAGCAATAACTCACAGCATTTCTCTTTTCCCAAAGGCTCTAAAAATCGGATGAAGGGGGTTTAAATAGGTAAACTATAAACACAGAGACTAGGTTGTACAAGTAGATACATACTTCATATCAAACACTGATTTCATTCCCCAAAGTGCAGACAGAGGCTGGCTCCACGTAGCGGATGTCAGCAGCAAGGACCCGTCCTGAAAGAAGAAGGAGGCCCAACTTGGGGTTCACTGTCTGCCATCAGCATTTTAAAACGCAATCTTAAAAATATAGATGAATTATAAAGAAAAATGCCAGGAACCAAGAAGTGGTCTGAAAGTGTGAGAATATATGTACATGCATCCTAAAAGTTACCTGCATTTAAGATAACACTAAGTCCTACTGAGCTAGTAATATAAAATACAATAGCTAAGGTAAGAGGGGGAAACTTGGAAAGAGACCAAGATGGTTCCTCGTTTATTAATATTTGGCCATACTCCTCATCCTTGAAATATCAGTGAACTGAAAACATTTGCTACACTTTCTAGCCAGGACCCTTAAAGGTTTTTCAAAGAGAAAACTCAATAAAGGGTAAGCCTCCTTGACTCTAAAATCAGGAAAATTATTCTGTCATCCTAATAGTCCTGACTTTGAGGAATAGTAAAGTATCAATTCCATCCACAAAATAGTTCTAATAAACTATGACCCACTGGAATCATATAATGCTTACTTTCCTAAAATTCACAGTAATTTGAGATTTCGGACATAAAAAGTTTTATGCTCACAGTTGGTAATCTCAGTTTCCAACTGAGGCAAATTAAAATACGTACAGATATATACAAACACATATTTTTATATCTATCAATAGATCGTAGATAGATACATGGATAGATAATAGATCAGCCATGGGCAAACTACGGCCCACGGGCCGGATCCAAACCGTTTGAAATGAATAAAACTAAAAAAAAAAAAAAAAAGACCGTACCCTTTTATGTAATGATGTTTACTTTGAATTTATATTAGTTCACACAAACACTCCATCCATGCTTTTGTTCCGGCCCTCCGGTCCAGTTTAAGAACCCACGGTGGCCCTCGAGTCAAAAAGTTTGCCCACCCCTGTAATAGAAATATCTCCAGGTCTTAGAACAGAGGTTGGCAAACTTTTACTTCAAAGGCCAGATAAATACTTGCTCTGTGGGCCACGTGGTTGCAGCTATTCAACTTTGCCTTTGTAGCACAGAAGCAGCCACAAACAATACATAAACACATGGGCATGGCTATCTATCTCTCTATATATAAAAGCCTAAGTGACCATCAAAACCGAATGGATGACCAAATAGGCTGCATGGGGCAACCAGGCCGGCAAGACGGTAGTTAGGGGCGACCAGGCCTAAACCAGCCGTTGGACATCCCACAAGGGGTCCCAGATTAGAGAGGGTGCAAACTGGGTTGAGGGGATCCCCGCCCCATGCACGAATTTCGTGCACCGGGCCTCTTGTGTTCCAATAAACCTTTATGTACACATACAGGCAGCCAGCCAGCCAATGGGGCCAAAGCTCACCAACCCATCTTAGAAGAATGACTGCAAACAACCTACAATGGGACCCTTACCCTGGAAGGTTCAAGGTGTGTGATGGCCGAGTTGTGACAGTTATAGCTGGCCTCCTCCTGTCCACTAAACACATTGTAGAGCTTCAACTGCCCAGTGCAGGTGCCAAGCATCAGGAACCGCTCCCGGGCTGAGAACGCACAGCAGGTAAAGCCACTCTCATCCTCATTGGCTTCCCGGAACACTGAGATAGGACGGAACCTACGCCAAGGAAAGAGAACCAGAGACAAAGAAGGTGCAAGGACTCAGAAAAAGAAAACTCTGCTACAAGGAAGAAAGGAAAAAACACAGAGCTTTTATGTTTCAAATACATCACAACACATCACATGACCTTTAGTAGTTCATTTTCATTTCAAATGAGAGAAAAGGACCTCCATCCACAAGTTTAAACAATAAAGTTCCCATGTCTAAAGCGTGCAATCCCGTGACCTTTACCTAAGATTTGTAAAGAACCAAAAGAGACCACTTGGACCAGCACAGTAATAAGCTGGGGATCCTAGAGACAGCAGGTCCCATAGGCTCTAGAAAACATCCTAGCTGTAATAAGAGCACATAGTATTCAATCAATATGTTGAACAGTCACACAATGAACCCGTGGTTAACAAAAGGGAGTCTAGTCACGTTGCTCATCTAGTCACATAAAGCGGCCATCTCTGGCATTTCAGGCCAATAAAGCGTTTTCTGGACTAATCACTGCTGATGGGGCTCCTTACCTGCTAAAGATAAGGTGCCTATCGAAGCACCCGCCATCCACCACGCCATACTTTGGAAACGATGCTCTGCGGCTCAGCCTTGAGGTAAAGTTTATGGGCGCCTGCCGCCTCTGTTTTGGCTCAGGACACTGGTGAGGAGTAAAGAGGGAGAAAGGTGGGCAGGTGGCAACTGGGTTCTTGCAGCGCGCATGCTGCTCTCTCAGATACTCTGTGATGATACTGTCCAGCGTAGGTGGGGAAGGAAGATGCCTGTCCAACTGCTTTTTTATGGCTGGGCTTTGGCTGTAGGCGCCATGGTCCGACTTTTGCCGCAACACTCGGATTTTCCTGCCATTGCAGGGTGATGGTCTCTCTCTGATAAAGCTGATCCTACCAATCAAAGGGGAGTTGCCCGCGTAAGATGGGCCAGGCAGAGCTAGTGAGCCCTGGGGGGGCCGTGGCTGAGGATGGGCAGTGGGGGCAGGAGGGGCAGTGGCACCCACGGCCACATGGCTGCCCAGTCGAGTTGCAATGCCGTTGGCGATGCGAGGGGTCCGGGGGAGAGAAACAGGAGAAGCAGCAGCAGCGACTGGGGTGAAGGCAGAAGAGTGGGAGGCAGCAGTCATGGGCAGGTCAGCCTCTTTGGTCAGCACAGTCGCTGTCTCCCCAAGTCCTTTAGAAATGAGATGGTTTCGTATCAACAGAAGCAGCTCTTTCTCAGGGAAGGAGATCCTTGACTGCGCAACAACATCTGCCTTCTGCAGTCGTGCCAGGGACACATCGGTGCCTATGAGAAGGGGCTTCCCTGACACCCGCTCGATGAGCTCAGCGGCATACTTGCAGAACTTGACGTGGTCACTGCGCTTGTCCTGCAGCACAGGTTCCTTCATCAGCTGCTGGATCTGGCAGCTGCTGAAGAGGGGCAGCTTGCTGATGATCTGCCGGACAGTGCTACTTCGAGACAGGCCCACAAGGGCCTTGCAGGCCAGGGCCCGGATCTGGTCTGCATCTGTGATGGGCATCTTGATGGACAGTAAGGACAAAAGCACCTTGATGCCATTGTTGGACTGGACCACATTCCACATCTTGGCCAGGGTGTGCTCGCTACTTTTAGGAGTCTGAGGCAGCTTCCTCCGAGGAGTTCCAGAGATAAACTTGCCAATACTGGAAATTCGGTTATCCGGGCCACACACACAGTTGATAATAATTTGAAGCGCTGACTTCTGAATCTCAGCATCGTGGATAAAGAACTCACCCTCAGCCACTCCCAAAATAATGCTGATACCTAATAGGAAAGGGGGGAAGGAGGAAACAATACATTTTATATTCTTTCTCACAAAACTCATGGCCAACTTCAATGGTTGTTTCAGAGTTAAAATTGAAAGTTCTACTCATTTTGTTCCACTTAAAACTACCACACACTTGTTTAAAAAAATGTACAAGGAATTGTTTGTGTAAAATACAATCGGTTGTACTATCATGTACCTTTATAATGCAATACCTCACGTACAATGGTTAAATGGGAGAATGATGTCAATACTTATGTGAGGGTCACTAAGGTTAATGTGCAATTCTTCCTAGGTAAGCAGATGAAAAATAGTGGGACTAAATTAAACCTTCAACAGGAAAGAAAAACCCTCAGCCTGGCTGCTCCCGTGGCAGCGGAACCTTTCTGCTATATATGAGGAAAAGTCAAAAACAAGTGGCTGTGCCCTGCACTCTCCCCAGAGAGGTGCCCCCCAGGACCCACAGCTGGTTATGCTACCTCCAAGCTCACTTTAGCAGCAACCCTCATCAGCCCTGCTCTTGATGGAGTATAGCATTTTCAAACAGTGTATAATCCT
The DNA here is from genome assembly GCF_000327345.1 of Myotis davidii. NCBI lineage: Eukaryota > Metazoa > Chordata > Mammalia > Chiroptera > Vespertilionidae > Myotis > Myotis davidii. Next base: position 2,769,430 of record NW_006295816.1, read on the forward strand.
TTTGCAGTGTGTGACAGCTTCTATCCATTCTGAGCGGCTTGCCGATGACTAATTTTATTAGGGCTTAAATTACAAAGCTGCTCAAGTTCTTGACTCTCTGTCCCAACCATTTTTCCTACGCACCTCATTTTCTGCATGTGACTCCACAGAGCACAAGGTTTACGCTATTACAGCAGAAATGCCTATACCACTCAGAACACAAGTTCACTAACATGACTCCATTCATTATATGAAACTGTATGGCATGAGTTAGATGGGACAGGCAAGGTACCCTCCCCTACTATCTTCTTACTACTTAGGTCAGTTAAGTAACCACAAACAGAATAGCAAAGGAAAACAAATCCAGACCAACCAGTAACAAAATGGCAAGGTACAACCTACCTACAGTGGAGACGGTGGAGCCAGCCTCATCTAGCACATCCACTGATTCTGCCAATTGGAGCTGGATTTTTGGCACAACAGTAAGAATAGCCAGGACATCCAAAGCAAAGCGCACAGTGTCATTCCTGGACAGGAAGAAGAATTAGTCAAAGAGAAATAGGATACAGCCACAAGAAACAACAGTTAAAAAAAGAGGGGGAGAGAGAGAGAATGGATCGGAATCACTACCTGTGTGGCTCTGTCCCTAACCATAACATGAAGATGGTTTATAAGTCACTGTGACATTACTTGCAAAAAACATGGAGATGGCATTTTCACTTATCAAACTGCTAAGATTGCAAACTAAGGATAATCCCCAATGCTGGTGACAATGTAGACTACTGCTCTCAAACTTTTGTTGGGGGAGAAATTAGGACATTCTTTTTAGAAAATCTGGAAATATGAAACAAGATTCTTAAAATGTTCTTAACCTTTGGCCCAGGAATTGCACCTCTTGGAATCTGTCCTAAGGAAATAATCAGACATACAAACAAGTATTTATGTATTCAGATGTCCATTATCACATCATATAAACGAATAAGAAAAGAATTAGAAAGCCTACCTAAACAACAGGAATACATGTATTAGATATGATACACTCAAATGATGAACTATTCTGCAGGTATTGACAACTGTTTTCAAAGAACTCTTATTAAAGAAGGGAAAGGGCTCAAAATTCAACATTAATGAACAGAAAATGTTAGATATAAATTCTGACAATACGAAGTACTGGCAAGAAGGTAGAGAAATAAAAATTCCATATACTGCCGATGGGACAAGACAATGATAAGTCATTTTCCAGGCCCTTTGGCAACACGGATAAAGATGAAATGCAGACACAATTGTATACATATCCTTTTAGCAAGTATGTCAAACTGGCAGACGGTGGGGCAGGCTGCATGCCTCATTTCACTGGCCACGAGTTTGACATACTTGCTAAAGACTCCAAAAAGAGTTTTATGGTACCACTCATTTGGAAGCAAAAAATAAAAACCCACAACAAACATTAAATGTCCATCAATAGAACAAACTGTAGATAGGAATACAAGAGTTCAAATAAATATTAACACATATAAAACTCAAAAACATGAGAAAAAAATCTGCAAAAGATGCAGAGGATATTGATATAATGTAAAAACATATAAAAGAGGACTAGATTATTGTTCATGTGCACACAAATATGTAGTACAGACACATGGATGGAGAGAACACACTCCAAGTTCAGAAGACTGGCCATTTTGGGGAGGCAGGAAATGCAAAAGAACTCCGAGAAGCACATACAGCAACATGCCACCCCTGGGTATGGAGCAGTCATAGCATCTCTATATCTTTCTATATTTTAAAATATTTCATTAAAAAGATGAATATGATTAAATACTATAACCTCAATTATATACATTTTCATACATTCTAGAAAGACGGAAGAAATTAACAGTGGCTAAAAGTAATTTTCTTCTTTTATGTAAGAATTTATATATTCTAAGCAAAAACAAATATTTAATTTTTTTAAAAAACCTTTTAAAGGACATATTCCAAACATATTTATATATTCTTAATAATCCATGTAAGTTTTTACCAGTCCAAAATGTATTTATAACCTTCCTCATTATCTTTTGAGTTTTCATCACCTTTTAAACAAAATTCTCAAGGTAAATATAATAACCTACTGTAATATCCCAAAACAGCTGTTTTCAAAGTGTGGTTGGGGAACCTCTGGGGTCTCTGAGACCCTCTCTGAAGGTTCTGTGATATGGAAGCTGTTTTCACAGTAACAGTAAGATGCTGTTTCCTGTCCCACTCTTGGTATCTCACGGAGCTATCCAGGGGCTGTGTCATGTGTGATGTCACAAAAGATTAAATATAAAAACAAATATAAGAGATTAGGCCAGACATTTTAAAAACTTGCTGAAATCATTTGGTTTTATTTTGGAAATTTTTCATAAAAAATACTAACATGCAATGGATTCATATTATTTTTAAATAAATTCATAAATATATTCACATTTTCTGTTTTAATATAGAGCATCGGCCTGGGAACTGAAGGGTCCCAGGTTCGATTCCAGTCTAGGGCACATGCCTTGGTTGTGGGCTCGATGCCCAGTGGGGGGCGGGGGGGGAGTGGAGGAGGCAGCCGATCAATGATTCTCCCTCTCCCTCCTCTCTGAAATCAATAAAAATATATTTTTTAAAAGAACCACTATATATAAAAACTTTATTTTATTTTCTCTTCAGACTCCATCTTTACCAAAATATCGTTTTAATTCCTTTTCCATCCTCATCCTATAAACCCACCCACCCTCCTGATTCAATCAGCAGTCCTCTCAGAGCTTCATCCTGCTCTGCCGGCTGCTTTTAACTGAACTGTGAAAATCACATCAAAAGCAAAAAATACACTTTCATGTGAAGATAAGAGAAACATTCTATATGACTGTCAAGCAGCAGAGACATCTAAAGTCTAATACCAAAGAACACTGGACCGTCTCAGACCGGATTTCCACCCTACCTCTGCGCTGTCGCCATGTAAATTATGTAACTCTCAGAGTACAGCAGTTGACCCCTGCCTGTGTGCAGTATTTATAATCACCAGGACCATAAATATAAATGAATAGTCTGTAAATTAATAAAGGTATCATCATGCTTAATCTAGTTTCTCAGCTTTGAGCCCAAAATTTCAATTCTGTTCACCAAATATCTGTTAAGCATACACTATGTGAAACCAACATGAACCTCAGCAGAAAGCAGAAGCTAATCTTCTTGGAAACCTCCCTCTGGTCCCACCTGGCATAATAGGTCTTCCAATTGCAGGCAATAGAGATAAGCTGCAACAAGAGCTGGACACAAGAAAGTTTGAGGAAGACTTCAGCAGGTTCCCAGTAGAGCTGCGCTGGGCCATATTCTATCAAAAACTCCATCATTTCCACAATCTGCTCATGAGTATATGAACACGCCTATAAGGAGAGAGACATATTAGTAAAGAACTCTATCATCTGCCTGCTACCTTCTCCAGCAAAGCTCAATGGCCAACAGGTTTTAACAATAAAGCTAAGTAATAATAACTTTCAACTTCCACAATCCTTCCGTCTATAGGCCACATGTGAAAAAATGAATGTTTAACCTTTCATTAGAACTGGACTCATGGTACATTTTGTCCAAAAAGGTAACAGAATGTTCAATTTGTTAGTGCATGCATCTATTTCCCAGCTTAAGAAAAAAAAAGCAGCATGTAAAATAATGGGTTTCTTTTCAACTTGTGATTTTTAAAACATGCAAATACTAATCTTTATCCCAAAACATAGCAAGTCCAAAAATGATTGAGAAATGAAGTTATAGATGCACCTTTCAGAATCTCACATAGGAAGTAGGACATGTACTACTTTTCATAAAAGACCACCCTTTTACACACACTTCAATTCATGAGTATCCCAGAGAAGTAGCAACTCACAACTGGGAATAAAATGCATCCTTGAAATCCACCTGCTGCATCCATTTTCAGGTAATCTGCCTCCACAAGGGACAAGCATAATACAACAATACACATTCTGCAGCCTGCACTGATGTGAATGTGAGTTTCAGGCCCACAAGTGGTATAGAGCATTAACAGCTCCTTTCAAGTAAGGCCCTCTCACCTTGTACGGGGGCTGCGGATGCACAAGAATGCCACCCTCAGTCCTCTGAAGTGACTGCTTCACTTGTTCCAATTTAATGGCCAGGTGAGCCTCAAAGTACTTGCGCAAGGCCATGCACGTATGTTTCCCAGTTTGGCGGCTAGCAAATATTTCATCATCACTCAGAAGTGCACCCTGATCTTCCAAATTTAGAATCTCCAAAGTACTGATCTATTAAGAAAGAAGCAAAAGAATTAGACAAAGGCGGGGGGGGGGGGCAATGGGCGGAGACAACCAATAGGAAGAAAAAAGGGAAAAGATTTCAGTAAACTTTTATGTTCAACGAGACTGCCAATTAACTGCACATCTTTCCATGCATGCTAAGAATGGCCATATGAAAGCAAAACAGTAAACCCATATTGAAAGATTACACAGCCTTCAATCCTGTTTAAAAACATACAGGCACAAAACCTTTTGCTTTTAGAAAGATCGAGATTATTGACTGCAATTCCCCCTATAAGATTACTAAATTCAAGGCATGTATGTCTGTAATGGCACAGAGTCCTCTAAACACTTAAGAGGAAGAGAAACTTGTGACTGAAGGGAGAAAAACAGATAGCAAACTTCCTCCAGTAAGCCTCCTCTCACTGCAGGGCAGCCAAGACCAGCAGAACCCCTACTTCTTGCAAAGAGAAACCACTGAAGAACCTCACCAAGTTCACCAGTCGACGAAGACCGTCATAGCGGTCAAAGAGTTCCAACACGGCCCGGAAGGAGAAACAGATTGAGAAAAACATGGTAGCATGGCAGCATCCTGAGGCATGAGAACATTCCATTAACCACAGGGTATAGTTCACCACATCAGACAGAACATTGTGGGGATGCATGCAAACCTGAAAAATATAAGAATAAAACAATTTTTAAATTTTGAGGGTAAAAGAACCTTTGCAAAAAGATGAAAAATTCACCGGTGTCAATAGACACTTCTGCACAATACAATGATCATACGTGGTCAAGTCATTCTGAGTTTAAAGCTTAAGTTACAAGTGAAATTTTATAGCAATCTAGTCCAAACCTTAAAACAACCTCCATTTAAGATAACTATTTAAATTCGACTTACACTCACTACCAAAGTTTGCAAACATGTCCATCCTTTACTGTTCACAATGCTGTTACACAGGTATTAGGATTCCCACTTAACAGATGAGGAAGCGGCTCAGAGAGTCAGGGACTGTCCCGAGTGTAAAAGCGGCCGAGCCTTCTGCTACTGAGTCTACAGGTGGAGCAGCCACTCGCTCTCTGGCTCATTCACACACATTCTGTGGGGCAGACCAGGCTTTCTGAAGCATTGCCCCGGTTTGCTTGGTGCTTTCTCTCTATCTTAGCCATAATTGCTTTCTATATATGCACACATATTAGGTTACTATTCTTAAAAGACTATAGACCCTTGCATAATGTTGATCTCAAGAGGAAAAAACATTAAAATCAAAACATTACCTTATTAATACACATGCAAAGATGAACAAAGACATAGGCCCAAAAGAATTTACCAACTTCACTCTACCAAAAAAGCCACATCACATGAAATATTAAAAAAATGTTCCAGGTATAGAAATAAGATTCCCCCAAGGGTGTCTGGGGACCCATTACTTTTAAATGTATGATCTACCGATCTACTTACACCTTTTAATATATATATAATTGATTTCAGAGAGGAAGTGATAGAAACATCAATGATGAGAAAGAATCATGGATCGGCTCCCTCCTGCACGCCCCCTACTGGGGACTGAGCCTGCAACCTGGGCATGTGCCCTAACTGGAATCAAACCTATTGGTTTTACTAGTAGGTTGGCCCTCAAACAGTGAACAACACTGGTCAGGCAGCTTACACACTTTTAAAATCAGTAAATAAAAAGTCTGAACTGGAAAACATAAGAACTAGACTGGGAGCCTGTGGAGCCCTGAGAACAACTAAAATGATTTTACTATCTTCACCACAAACTATTTGTTAACACACACAAAGCACCACCTGTTGCTTTTAAAATAAATTGACTAAAAAATGCAAAATAGCCCTAACTGGTCTGGCTCAGTGGATAGAGCGTCGGCCTATGGACTTAAGGGTCCCAGGTTCGATTCCGGTCAAGGGCATGTACCTTGGTTGTAGGCACATCCCCAGTAGGAGGTGTGCAGGAGGCAGCTGATCGATGTTTCTTTCTCATCGATGTTTCTAACTATCCCTCTCCCTTCCTCTCTGCAAAAAATCAATAAAATATATTTTAAAAAAAAACATTTTACTCCTTTTTTTTTTCTTATCCAAAAGTTTTTCTATAAATATGCTAGGCTATCCCCCCACCCATCCCATTCCCATATACCTGAATGACTTGGACTTACTCTTTCCATGGCATCCTGGTTGTAGGACAGGTAATACAAGCACATGGATACACCAGTTGCAGCCATAGAGGGGCGAGGAATTTCCAGTAATTTCTGTACTCCACCATGTGCAACAAATTCTGTGGCAAACTTGTTATGGAGCAGGAGAGATGCTAGGTGCTAAACAAAGGCGACACGTTACGATAGAACTATCTAGAACAGCAATTTTCAACCCATGTGCCACAAGAATTTTTAAGACATGCAACACCTGACTATTTAGCCAGGGACACTGACCTCTTTTCCTTTAAATTACCGAATAAAGAAATGACAACAGCCAACAGAATAGCAGCCATCTGATGTGAATGAATCAAAATTATACCTATTTTTTTGTCAGATCAGCAAAAAATACATTTTTTGGTGTGCCACATAAATTCCATTAATTAGTTTATGAGTGCCATGAGATGAAAAAGATTGAAAATCTCTGATCTAGAAAAATCATATGATCAATTCCAAAATATTAAATTAAGCTGCTAAATACAGGGAATCCTCTTAACAGAAGTAAAACAAATAGTGCTTACGAAAAACAAATAAAAAAACACTCTAAGATTCCATTTTTATCTTGTCATTTCATTTACACTGATCCTAAATATATTCTCCAAAGAACAATCTTCAGCAAATTAACAAAACTAGTAAATTTTTAGAACCAAAATGCACTTTAAATACACTTTTAAAGTTTATCTTAACTTTTGTTGACTCCCTATTCAATTCCCACTAGCCTCTCTGGGTAGACCCTATCTTCTCGGCAATTGGAAGGGCAGGGAGTGCAATGCAAGCAGCAGGCTGCTTAATGGCTCTGAATCCAGGCCGGTGAGGAGGGGCCTTGGAAGAGCTAGAGCACCCTCTCCCGTTTCTCATTCCAACATGTCTTCTGGGTGGTGAGACAGGCACAAGAAACAGATAAAACAACACAGATTTACAATTACATGAATTGTTACCCGTGCAGATCTTCCCAAAATCAGTAGCAAAAACAACAGCTATATGCCCTGTTCAGAAGTTCTCCCAACACCCAGACTCAGACTTATAGTATTCAAATCCCTTTCTCTATACTCATTTTTGTGTGTTACACAAACCTCTACCACACTCCCACCCCAAAAAGCAGCCATACCAGGTATTGTTCCCCTCTAACACTTAGGCCATTGGGTTTGGTTTTTCTCAGGTCACTACCACAAAGAGGTACCTGGTAAGAGTCATCTCTTCTACCTAAACAAGAACTTTTTGTTTGTTCTTATTTTGATATTTCTGGCAAGAGAAAACCCAAAGATGCTATATACCAAAACACATAGGCACATCCATGTGGATAAAATGTTCAGTCACCAAATACTGTTAAGAACTGTACCTTGAGCGCCTCAAACGTCAGCAGAACGTCATTGGTCTGCTTCAGGTCAATATAGAACATCATCAGCTCCCGGGACCCAAGCTGCATGAATATGGGGAGTAACTGAAATGAAGACCAAGAACAAGTCTTAACATTTGGTTTTATTTCCACCTATTTCCTCTTCCATTTTGAGGTTAGAAGAAATAAGGCACTTCTTCCCTACCTCCTTTATGAAGATAAACATAGCAACACACTTTGATCAAACAGGCCTTATCAGAAGTAACCTGTATAACAGTTTGCCTGTTTGGGCAAAGACTTTTTTGTATTAGAGTAAAAACACATCATTGTAGAAATGTTACCATAAAATATCACAGAAATAAGCACAGTAACTCCAAAGGGGGAACATACTATTTCCAATAAGCTTACCTCTTGGTATTCTCCTAGAGGAGTCAAATACTGGAGAATAAGTCGCTGTTCAATAGCAGGAGTCATAGGATAAAGGGTGTAATTGGTGCCAATCACCCACGGGGACATTTCTGACCAGCTGCTGTTAGACAGCTCAACAAATATGCGATCTGGTTCCGATGATGAGAAACCCAACTTCTGCTTGGCTTTCCGAAAGCTCTCTCTGTCACCCTGCTTCGCTGACTTGTTTTTCCTCAGTCCTCCTTCCTCAGGTTTTGTTGCTGAGTTCATTCTGCTACTGGTCTTGTGGCCTGAATCAAGATGAAAGGAGATCTCCATGTCTCCAGAGGCTTCCTCTTGTTCACCATCCACTACATCTACAGCCATGTCGCCATAGTCCATATCCACCGCTTCTTCATCCAGAGGCAAAAGGGGTTCAGAGGAGAGCTTTCGGGGGCTGGGACGCTTGCTTTCTTGCCGCAAAGCCATTTCCTGAAGCTGTAGCTCCCGAAGTCTTCGAAGCACAATTGCTACCTATCAACAAATATTGGAATAAATGGGATTGTCTCTTCTGCATCATAATTTAAATGATTCTCAACAAATATTTATTCCCACTTACAGAGAACTAGATACTGATGCACTTATCCCAATGCCTGGTAACAGTAAAGATTTAATAAATATGTTGACTTGATTCCTACAGTTTGATAAAATAAGCAACAGCTAACATAAAATTTCCCAGAGAACTCAAACCAGAAGACCTGCACATAAACTACATCATTCACAACTGACCTCTCAGGATCAAGATGAACTGGATGGACCAACACACGTAAAAGAGGCAGACACTAAGATATACAGTATTTACAATCTTTTAAGTGTCTCTGAAAATTAAATGTGGTTTCTCAAACTTGTATCTGTTATAAGTTATAGAAATGGCCCTCTACATTATACGTGGTTACATAATCTGTTTTCAAGTTCATCATTTATTTTTTATTTTTACTTTTAAGTATTTACTTTTGGAGCCAATCCTAAAATGTGGTATTGTGCTTAGTTTTAAAAAGAGAGAGGGCCCTAGTCGGTTTGGCTCTGTGGATAGAGCACTGGCCTGCGGACTGCAGGGTCCCGGGTTCGATTCCGGTCAAGGGCACATGCCCAGGCTGTGGGCTCGATTAGGAGGCAGCCGATCAATGATTCTCTCGCATCACTGATGTTTCTATCTTTCCCTCCCTCTCCCTTCTTCTCTGAAGTCAATACAAAATATCTTAAAAAAAAAAAAAAAAAGAGGGAACCTTAGCCAGTTTGGCTCAGTGGATAGAGCATCGGACTGCGGACTGAAGGGTCGCGGGGTTGATTCTGGCCAAGGGCATATGCCTGGGTTGCGGGCTCCATCCCCCGTAGGTAGTTCTTTATAAATCCTGATAATAATTCTTTATTACAAGTATTTTCTCTCTGCCTGTCTTTTGTCTTTCTAATTTTTATGTAGTTAGATCTATCAGTCTTTTCATTTATAACTTGTGGATTTTATATTTTGCCAAAGAGAGCCTTCCCACTGCAAGGTTTTGAAAATATTATGCTAGCCCTAGCTGGTTTGGCTCAGTGGATAGAGCATTGGCCTACATGGACTGAAGTCGCGGGTTTGATTCTGGCCAAGGGCATATGCCTGGGTTGCGGGCTCAATCCCCAGTAGGGGGTGTGCAGGAGGCAGCTGATCAATGACTCTCTCTCATCATTGATGTTTCTATTTCTCTCTCCCTCTCACTTCCCCTCTGAAATCAATAAAAATATGTTTTAAAAAAAAAAGAGGGATTATGTCGGCAGTTTAGTTTGAACTGCATTTAAAAAAACAATAATGGATGAATATGTAATAAAATAAGCATAGTAAAATATTCACAATTTAAGTGGTATATATACATCTGTTCACTGTAAAATTCTTTCAATCTTTCAATTTTGTCCTATGTTTTAAAATTTTCATGACCCACTGTTAGGGAGGAAAGGAAATGGTACTATTTTTATTTGGTATATTAACTATCATGATCCTAGACAAGATGAAAAACAGCATTTCCAAGTTAAAAAAAAAAAAGTAAAATCAAAACGCTTATGAAAAAGTAATCTGAAAATACTGAAATTACAGGTACACTCCAGTATAAGGTAATAAGATCTACCTATTCAAGTTTAAGTAGCAAGAAAAAACTTGATTATTCTCCCATCTTATACAAAAATTCATTTTAATATAGTCCTTACCAGCTGTGAATTTTCATCCCTATAGTTGGCAGCAATGTCCTGATTTTCCATAGCACCTCCTAATAGTCCAGTAGAATACGTCCTCAATGGCTGATCAGCCTCTCGGGCCCATTTAAAAAGATTTTCGACAATTCCTTCCTATAGTAAGGAAATGAAAAAGTACAATTCAGGAAAAAACTATTTCCTTTTCTTTTTTTTCTTTTTTAATATATATACATATATATATATTTATTGACTTTTTACAGAGAGGAGGGGGGAGGGATAGAGAGTTAGAAACATCGGAGCCGCCTCCTGCACGCCCCCTACTAATCGAACCTGGGACCCTTGAGTCTGCAGGCCGATGCTCTATCCACTGAGCCAAACCGGTTTCGGCTCCTTTTCTTTTTTTAAAAAATATATTTTTATTGATTTCAGAGAGGAAGGGGGAGAGATGAAAACATCAATGATGAAAGAGAATCATTGATCAGCTGCCTCTTGCACACCCCACACTGGGGATCGAGCCTGGAGAAAAAAACTATTTTCTTTTTTTTAAAATATATTTTATTGATTTTTTACAGAGAGGGAAGGAGAGGGATAGAGAGTTGGAAACATCAATCAGCTGCCCCCTGCACATCTCCCACTGGGGATGTGCCCGCAACCAAGGTACATGCCCTTGGACCGGAATTGAACCTGGGACCCCTCAGTCCGTAGGCCGACGCTCTATCCACTGAGCCAAACCAGTTAGGGCAAAACTATTTTCATAATTAAAGATACAAGCAAAGATCTCAGTCTTATGAAAAAAAATAATTAATATTTTCATGTTGGTCATAAAATTTAAAAATGCAAATAAACTAAGTGTCTAATAGATGGTTTCAGTTAAATATCTATGTACCTGTGAAATACAATCTTATTTAGATGTTAAAACTCAAGCTAATTGGGGGTTAATGGGGGAGAATGAGGACACATTTGTAATACCTTAACTAATAAAAATCAATCAATCAAGCTAAAAATCAACAGCCACATAATACAGACCTACTTCAGATGTTAAAACCACAAAGGTTCCATGACCAAGTGGGGAACAATAAAATTTTTACATCCCTCTTGAAGTTTACAGTACACATTTAACATTATTAATGCTGAGAATCCTGCCCAGCAGGCATAGCTCAGTGGTTGAGCTTTGACCTATGAACCAGAAAGTCACAGTTTGATTCCTGGTCAGGGCACATGCCCGGGTTGTGGGCTCAATCCCCAGTAAGGGACATGCAGAACAATTGATCAATGATTATCTCTCATTATTGATGTTTCTATCACTCTCTTCTCCCTTCCTCTCTTTAAAATTAATAAAAAAATATTTGTTTAAAAAGAAATAAAGATTGGAGTGAAGATAAATAAAATAGTGAATACAGAAAATGAATGAACCCAAAGGTTCTTTGAAAAGACCCATAAAATTGACAAATCTTTAGTTAGACTGACCAAGAAAAAGAGAGACGACTCAAATAATAAAAAAATAAAAGATGAGACATTACTATCAATTTTACAGAAATAAAAGGAATAAGAAAATACTATGAAATCACATTAAAAATTTTGACAAGGATATAAATTTTTTTTTTTGGTCTCCTGCAATGGTAGCTAATTGAAGATTTTAATATACAATACTGCAAATGACAGCAATAATTACAATGTTATTCTCTGAAATACTTTTTGTGGCACCCAAGCAGCGAGTACTCATTAAAATAATTACTTTTTAAATTTTTCTTGCCTGGCCAGTGTAGTTCAGGGGTTGAGTGTCGACCTATGAATCAGGAGGTGACTGACTGATTCCCAGTCAGACCACATGCCCAGGTTTCAGGCTCAATCCCCCGTAGAGGGTATACAGGAGGCAGCCAATCAGTGATTCTCTCTCATCATTGATTTTTTATCTCTTTCTCCCTCTCCCTTCATCTCTGAAATCAATAAAATATATGTTAAAGGAAAAAATAAATAACTTTTCCTTACTATATTGATTTCTTCCATTTCTTAACATATATTACTATTATAATAAGAAAAAACTGTAACAATTACTTTAACAAAGGGAAATCAACATATCATTACTCAATTACAAAGTAAGGTAGTATTTCTTTTTCATAAATACCTTTTCTTGAAAAACAACAGCAGTTTCCAGCCCTGGCATGATATCCAGTAGAAGTCTGCAAGCTGCAGTATTTAAAGGGGGCTCTCGGCTTGTCATCACATATGCATTCACCAGCTGTAAAGAAAAGAAGCAATAGTTTTTATTTTTTTATAGTCCTCACACAAGGATATGTTTATTGACTTTAGAGAGAGGAAGGAGGAAAGGGAGGAAGGAAGAGAGGGAGGGAA
>NW_006295816.1:2782255-2793603 GCF_000327345.1 Myotis davidii
GAATCAATGTTGCCTCCCATAGGAGCCCTGTCCGGGGATGGAGCCCACAATCTAGGTATGTGCCCTGACTAGGAATTGAACCCACAACCTTTGGTGCATGAGATGACACTCCAACCAACCAAACTACCCGTCAAGGAATATGTTTTGTCTAAAATTCAACCCAGTCAAATTAATAAAGCCTAACAAATACTTAATATACTCTTATCGCTTGCCTACAAGGTATTAAAGAAGACCATACCTAACAATTACTAATTAAACCTTTAATTATTATTTTTAAATATGTATTTATTTTTATTTGTTTTAATATATTTTTATTAATTTCAGAGAGGAAGGGAAAGGGATAGAGAGATAGAAACATCGATGAGAGAAAAATATCATCCATCAGCCTCCTGCATGCCCCCTACTTGGTATCGAGCCCATAACCCGGGCATGTGCCCTGACTGGGAATGAAACCTTGACCTCCTGGTTCATACTTTGAAGCTTAGCCACTGAGCTGCTCCAGCTGGCTGTCTCCAATTGGGGCCAGAGATGGAACCCAGGTATGACGAGCCACACCAGCTAGGCAAACCTTTACTATAGTTACGAACCCACTGAGCCATGACATCATATGTAATCTCTTCTGCAGCTTTACAATCAAATTCCCCCAAAACAACTCAGCAACTATAGGGGCTACTGAAGTAGCCAAGTGAGAGATGGTAGTGGCTAAACCTAGGTCTGGCAATAAGGGCAGAAAGAAGTGGAGAAACTTGTGAAGGTTAAGGAGGAGGAATGCTAAAACCACTGAATTAGAGAGTTTGGAGGAACAGAAGGTAACTTCTAGCTGGCTAGACAAGGACACATTACTGAGCTAGAGAACAAGAGAAACAGATTGTGAACCAAACAATTAGACACGTGGAATTCAAGGTGTCCATGGGGGATATCCAAGTTGGACTGTCTGGAAAGCAGCTGGAAGTGATCTGAAGCTGAGAAGATACATTGATAACAGAGAAATAAATTGGGAAGTTAATACAATCTATATATATAAAAGCCCAGCAACCATTAGGGCGGAAGACCGGAATGACCAGAATGACCGGTTGCTATGACATGCACTGACCACCAAGGGGCAGATGCTCAACACAGGAGCTTCCCCCTGGTGGTCAGTGTGCTCCCACAGCGGGAGCACCACTCAGCCAGAAGCCAGGCTCACTGCTGGTGAGTGCAGCAGCAGTGGCAGGAGCCTCTCCCACCTCTGTGGCAGCGCTAAGGAGCGGTAAGGCAGGAGCAGGCAGGCAGTTAGGAGCGAGCAGACAGGCAGTAAGGAGTGAGCAGGCAGGCAGTTAGGAGAGAGGGGTCCCAGATTGCAAGAGGGCACAGGCCGTCGGGCCTCTAGTATAGATAATAATAGCTAATACTTACTGAGCTCTCATGAACCAAGTTCTGTGCTAAATACTTTTCATGCTTAATTTCATTCAAGGATTATAAAAACCTTTTACGGTAAGAACTATCAACCCCTATCTTAGAGATCAGGAAAATAAAGCCTGGAAAAGCTTAAGTTGCCTAAAGATCAGTCAATGATGGAGATGCATTAAACTCAAAACATGGATCCTCCCCACCGGACAAAGCCCATGTTCTCAAGCATCATGCCATTCTGCCTCCAAAAACAGCCACAGTTATTGGACAATGACTATGTCTAGGAGCTGTGAGGGAGATGTGTATGTGTGTATTTCCCCTCTCATTTACTCCTCAACAGTCCTGAGTTAGAGAAGGCACCTTTCTCTCCATCGACATTCCCAATGAACACAATGCAGTGACAATGCAGAATCATGCCGCATACATCACTCTGATTTCTCTATTGAGGAACCCAAGAGGACTCCTATATTCCCAAACTCAAAATCATCTTGTCCAAAGATAAACACAGGTGCCTTGGGAGCTCTCACCAATATTCAACTGAACAAAGTACACACCTTGAGAAAATACCTGGGACTTTGGTAAGGATGAGGCCATGGTTACTCTCATTTCACCAAATTAAAAACCTATCCACTCTATTCCCACCTTTGTCAAAGCCTCAGGAGAAAGTAAACTATTTAGAAAAACAAGAAAACGTACAGCATCTACTGATGATAATCTGGAGAAAAGTAAGCAGCAAACCTACCGCATTCATGAAATCATCGTTCTTGAAGAGTATTCTCAGCAGATGGCCCAGCATGCACTCTGGATCGGCTCGACCTACCAAAGAGGGGAACAAAGTTGAATAAGCCAGCCGTCCCCGTCAAGCAACTTAGACCACTGTAATGGCACCCTGGTTGTTATAAATACTATTAAATACCAAACAAAAAGAAATAGAAACAAAGAAAATTGATAAATTAGATTTCTTAAAAGTGACAATATGAAAACTCACCGTCCCATCTCTCAGGCTATTGCCTACATAGCAATGCTGAATTAAATGAGCACTAGACCCAGGCCAGCAATGTTAAATATATACAAGATGTACAAGTGTATACAAAATGTATATATAAGAATCAGAAAGGAATCTACAAGAAAACCCCTGACTTCCCAGCCTCAGAAAGGTAGCAACACTTCTTTTGATGGGTGGCCTGGGAAAGACAGGCTTCAAGTCTAGTCCCCCTTTCAACTACAAGACTCAAAACTGCAGACATCCAGGGGTGGGGTGGGAATCACACTAAGCAATCATCACCTCTAAAGATACTGTAACCTTGGCTTTGAATTCTGAGCCCCTGGAGAAAGAAAGGAGACAAAGAGCCTAAAATCTACTCAACACACGGCCTAAAAGTAAAATAATCGGTTAACGGTTGGGAGAGGTTTGTTTTTAAAACAGATACTATCTATCTTTAGCTTTCTTTTCAAAACATTAGAGTGAAAAACTTAGTCAAAGGATGAAAAAAGATGTAAGTTGCTGATATGAAGTTTTGCCCAAGCTGTAATTAGTATCCCAAAGTAATTCACAAAAAAGAAAAGTTAGAGACTAGTATCATAAAAACAAATGAGGACCTCAGATTACCAACTTTCTATGTTTTAGAAATGATGGAACTAAGACCATTATATTTATTAATAGAAAGTATGGTTAATGACAAATATTGCTTAACATGAGAGGTAGGGAGGAAAAAACTGTCTTTACATTCCTACTGAAAAAAAAGTATATCTTTCTGTCTCTCCCTTCTACCTCATTACTATTTCATCCTTTCTAAGGCAGTATCACTAAGCATGATTATCTCTCTTTTTAGTTCTTTTCATAATGCCATACATTAACTAAAATTCTTATTTCACATTCATTTTTGTATTTCATACTCTGATTGCCTTACTGAAAATGTGGGTTAAACAGGTAAATAAGTCCTCTGAAGTCACAAGTGGGGATGTCTAGGACAGGGCAGCAGGGAACATCCATTAACAACTGGACACTCACTGTGAAATGCCTAACTTACTTACATTTGAGAACAAATGTCTAAGAAATAGAAATAAACCCTGCAACATTCAGGTGGATATATAATGTTCTTATTTTTCTAACTCCCATTCATTTTCACTATCTCTCCATAATCTAAATTTCAGACTCTTCTCTCCACAAAGGTCTGGCTCTTGAGAGAGAAGGTTTAGTGCAGTGTAGGCCCCTACAAGACTTAAGCTTTGCCCACTGGTCATCTACCTTAGAGAGAACATGAAATAGCGTCTCAAGTTCCATATAGCAAATCAAATTCCATGCCAAAGCAGGCGAGGTTGTCATGACTCTAATTAAATCAGCCCAAAATAAAACCACATTGTGTCAGGGCTTATTGTAGCTGTCCAAACACTAAAGCAGACACCAAGAAGGCTGTTTATTATTCAAGGCTCCAAGTATCAACTTCATAACGAAAGCAGAGCACTGAGTGCGTTCTCAACCCCGTTCCCCATCAGTAAAAGAAACGTTAGCATTGTTAGAGAGGTAAAGGCACAGACACCTTTGGGTTTAACAGTCAGAAAGAGAAAACAGTTTTCTCTTTTTAAGTATTTGTAATCATACCAAATGAGTCAATAAGGTATACCTACATTTATTTGATGTGTAAATATTACAAATTATTTTAATTTCTCCAGAAATTTATTTTTCCTCACTGCTCCCACCTTGAACAATATTTTAACAAATATTAGGTCTTAAAACTTAGCATGAAGTATGTGATTTCAATTGGAAAATATTTTCTATTAAGCAATTTTCTTTTGTAAGAAAATTAAAGCCACGTTTAGAACACAGGTCTCACCAGGATGTCGATCATCAAATGGGTCTGGATCCCCCTTACGATATTCTTCAGTTTCTTTTTCAATCAATTCAGACATCCTAGCACAAAGGGAAGACAGGGTCAACTCTAGACAAGCATATAAAAACATGTGCCACCACCTACAATAGTCAACAGTCAAAGCGTAAATAAAAGCAAAAAGTTAAGAAAAGGTATTTTTCTGATAAACAGAGATCTAAACAATAATCTTATAAAACAATTTCTACTCCCAAAATCATTCCTCTCCCCTTTCCAGTCTCAAAAAATAGCACTGTTATCTCCTCAGAAGCCAAAAACCTAGGAATCATCATTAAAACCCTCATTTTTTTCCTCATCCCTCATAATTCCTGTTAGCCCTACCTTCAAAATATCTCTCGACTTCAATTATTTCTCCAAATCTTGACCATTCCGATCCTTGTCCAGACCACCATCATCAACTGCCTGGACTGCTTGCACTGGTCTCCTTGCTTTTTGCTTCAATGCTTAACCTGACAATTCATCCTCCAACTTCCAATGACTTACCACAATAGCTGAGTTAAACCCAAGTACTATCATGGCTTAGAATAATCCAGATTCTGTCTGCATCTCTGACCACTTCTCTCCATCCCTCTTTCACTAGGCTGCAGTAACACGGCCTTCTCTGATTTTCAGAGTCCAAGTTGATTACTGCTTCAGGGCCTTTCTTTGTGGTATTGCCTCAGCCTACAACAGTGATGGTTAACCTTTTGAGCTCGGCGTGTCAGCATTTTGAAAAACCCTAACTTAACTCTGGTGCCATGTCACATACAGAAATTTTTTTATCTTTGCAACCATAGTAAAACAAAGATTTATATTTTTGATATTTATTTTATATATTTAAATGCCATTTAACAAAGAAAAATCAACCAAAAAAATGAGTTTGCATGTCACCTCTGACACGGGTGTCATAGGTTCACTATCACTGGCCTACCACATTCTTCCCCCACATAAGCTCCCACCCATGCACCCAAGCAGCCACTCATCTTCTCTCTCTCACTATAGATTAGTTTTGCCTATTCCACAGTTTCATATAAATGGAATCCATACACTCTTTTTATATCTGGCTACTTTCACAGAATTTTTTTTAATCTTATATCAATTTGAGAGATAGTGAGAGAGGGAGAGAGAGGGAGGATGAGAGAAGGATAGTGGGAGAGCAAGAGTGAGCAAAAGAGAGAGTCCCTTTGTATTCATGCATTCTTTTTGAAACAAGGAAAATCACTTTTAAACTTTTTTTAAAATATATTTTTATTGATTTCAGAGGGGAAAGTAGAGGGAGCAAGAGAGAGAATCATTGATTGGCTGCCTCCTGCATGCCCCTTACTGGGGATCAAGCCCACAACCTGGGCATGTGCTCTTGACCAGAATCAAACCCGCGACCCTCCAGTCTGTAGGCGGATGCTCTATACACTGAATCAAACAGGCTAGGGCAAGAGAACCCTAAGCAAGACTGACATTGTAATCTATTATAATGACAATCAAATACAAGGCTGTCCCACCCTCCAATACCTAGATGCTGTCCTAACTCAAACTCTCCTATATGTTTCATTTCCACAAAACCATACTTCCTAGTCTTAGGGTTAAGCTCCCTGCAAAAATTCTTACCCACTCTAGTATGTTTTTCCCCATCAAGCCTCAGAATTATTTCTACTTTTTCTACCTTTCCCTCTAAACTGAAAATTATCTTTGCCACAAAAGGCAATTACACAAAATATATGTAAAATTACATAAGACCTACTATAATCTCCAGTTGAAACTAAGCAATATAGCATAGCAGAAATTAAAAACATGGATTCTGGAGCCAGATCACCAGGGTTCAAACCTCCCATTAACTGTGTGTCCAATTACTTAACCTATCTGCTGTGCCTCATCTGTAAAATGATGGTAACAGTACCTATTCCTTGAGGTTTAAGTTAATATATGTACTCTACTTAGAACAAAGCCTGATATGTGAGAACTATTTAGGTGTTGTTACTATTTACAATGAGAATCAGCCCTGGCTGATTTGGCTCAGTGGATAGAGCATCAGCCTACAGACTGAAAGGTCCCGGGTTCAATTCCAGGCAAGGGCGCATGCCTGGGTTGCGGGCTTGATCCCCATAGTGGATGTGTAGGAGGCAGCCAATCAATGATTCTCTCTTATCACTGATGTTTCTATCTCTCTCTCCCTGTCCCTTCCTCTCTGAAATCAATAAAAATATAATTTTTTTTAAAAAAGAGAGAATCAGCCCTAACTGGTTTGGCTCAGTGGATAGAGCATCGGCCTATGGACTCAAGGGTCCCAGGTTCGATTCTGGTCAAGGGCATGTACCTGGGTTGCGGGCACATACCCAGTGGGGAGTGTGCAGGAGGCAGCTGATCGATGTTTCTCTCTCATCGATGTTTCTGACTCTCTATCCTTCTCCCTTCCTCTCTGTAAAAAACCAATAAAATATATTAAAAAAAAAAAAAAAAGAATCAAACAAACAGAAAACAACCCAAGGTAGATACTGACTGGCATAGGGCAGGAGGGAGCCTTCTGGAGGTGCTACGCAAGTTCTGTAACTTGATCTGGGTGATAGTTTTACAAGTAAAAAAATCCATCAAGCAAAGTACTTTACAATATATAAGTAATATTTCAATACTGTGGATTAAGCTCACACAGCTTGGCCCAATGCCAGGTCCTTTTTACAGAATCAAGTCAAAGACTTGATATAATAAATAAAATAACATAAATAATAAAATCAATTAAAGTTATAAACTGCAGTACATTTTTCTTAGGAAAAGTGCCAAAAGATCATAAAAAAGTAGTGGTCAATAAAAGATTATGTAGACCTGTAATTCATTGCCTGCTTCTTCTTTTCTTTTTTTTTTTTAAATATATTTTATTGATTTTAGAGAGGAAGGGAGAGGGAGAGATAGAAATATCAATGATGAGAGAGAATCACTGATTGGCTGCCTCCTGCACGCCCCCTACTGGGGGATCGAGCCTGCAACCCAGCATGTGCCCTTGGCCAGAATCGAACCTGGGACCCTTCAGTCCGCAGACCAACACTGTCTCCATTGAGCCAAACCAGCTAGGGCTGCTTCTTCTTTTTTAAAAAAATTTTTATGTATTGATTTTAAAGAGAGGACGGGGGAGAGAGAGAGAGGGAGGGAGGGAGGGAGGGAACATCGATTTGTTCCTCTTATTTATGCATTCGTTGGTTGCTCCTTGCATGTGCCCTGACCTGAAATAGAACCTGCAACCTTGGCGTACCTGGACAACGCTCTAACCAACCAATCTACCCAGCCAGGGCTCATTGCTCTCATGGAATATACCAAATACCCAAACCTGCGGCCACTGAGGAGCAGGTGAAAAAACATGAAGGGACTTCAAAATCCAGTGAACTAACAGACCCACAATTTGGAGGGGGTAGAAGTTGCCCCTATTAAAGTACACTACACTTTGAATTCATCCTGTCCCTTAAACTGCCCTCTAACCTTGAAGATCTTTTTAGGATTTCACTCCATACAATTTCCCATTCCAGCCTCCTATTCACCCTCCACTCTGGTGGGGCCCATTTCCTCACTGCTACAAAATGTGCCCCAGACCCTTCTCTCCTCAAAGCCTTTTTCAGTCACATTTTTCACATTTTCTAGAAAACCTATTTCTCTACTTTTCATCGAGCCATATTCTACCATCTTTCAAATCCCTTTTCCAAGGAAACTTTCCCTCATCTTGGACTGGAAAGCCCACTGGAATTGGAGTAAAACCAGGATTCTAACCTTGTTTTCCACTGTCTGGATATGCAGGCTTTCCCAAGTAGCTCTGAGGATGGCTTTCTTTTAACAATGTAACTCTCAGTGATACTTTTAGTAGCAAATGAGGAAGTTGAGATTCAGAGAAGTGTCTCATTGAGTTCTGACACACAAAAGGTCTTCAAATATTTGTTGAGTGAATAAAAGAAGCTGACTCATTCAAGTTCTTTCATTCTCATCACCTCCACAATATTTATGAACAATACCGCCAGATTTAGCACTTCATTATATGTTTATTACTAGAGGCCCAGTGCACAAATTCATGCATGGGTGGGGTGGGGTCCGGCTGGCCTACCCTGATTGGGGCCAATTGGGGCCAATCAGGCTGGCCCCCTGGTCGAACTCCCAGTCGAACTCCCAATTGACTCCCAGTCAAAGAGACAATCTGCATATTAGCCTTTTATTATATGGGATTTTGTACTATTCTGCATTGTTTCTTATCCATTAGTTGCTTCCTAGAAGGTTAGCACCTTGAAGACAGGACCCTCTATTTTAGGTTTTGCATTGCTAAATAACTTAGCATAGTGACAATGATGGTCAAAAACGATAAATGTGAAAGGGCCTTGAAAATAAAACATTTGAGTATTTTTGTTGAGTATTTGTGTTTGATAAAATTTTTAGAGCAATTGAGTGAATCCACTGCTAACATGATCCCCATTTATGATTCTCTTCTTTCAGTTACATCAATAATCCACATATAACTGCACAATCCTTAGTTCCTTTAATTCACTGTGGCTGCATTTCAAGTATCTTGTGATTAGTTCTTAATCTCCAATGCCTCTACAAATTAAACCTCCTTTCCACCAGTCAACAATTGTCCTTAAAAAAAAACCTGTACTTTCACATGTTCCCCATGTATCAGAGCAGTTATGAACAAATGCATTTATCTGTTTAAACTTTCATAAGGTCAGTTTTCTTTGTCCCTAAAAAATAGATCATTGGCCCTGGCCAGGTGGCTCGGTTGATTAGAGCGTAGTTCCAATACACAAGGCATCAGAAAATACAGTACTACTCCTTGCTGAAGGAAACCAACACTCTGAGGCAGAAAGAGGAGGTGGGGCCAAATATAAGCGGCCTCATAAACCACTCTAAAAAGTTTACATTTTAGCCCTGGCCAGTTAGCTCAATTGGTTAGAGCATCATCCCAATATGCCAATTTGCAGCTTTGATCTCTGGTAGAGCACATGTAAGAATCAACCAATGACTGCATAAATAAGTGGAACAACAAATCAATGTTTCTCTCTCTCTCCCTTTACCCCCCTTCCTCTTCCTCTCGCTCTCTGAAATCAATTTAGAAAATAAAAAGTTCCTATTTCATTCTGTAGGAAAACAGGAACCAGGGAAGAATCAGGAATAGCGATATGACAATCAGATTTGTGTATGGAAAGATGCATCTTTCAGCAAAGGGGAGGATGTATTCGAAGAGGGTAAGCTGGAGACAAAGGGATAGTACACGCTGCCTAACGGGCCAGGCAAGAGCCAGCTGATACCTAATGAAGAAAGCAGTGATGGGACGGTGCAGAGGAGGAAGCAGACTCCTCAGAGCTTGATGACTAAATTGTGCTGGTAGAGGAATACACAAGAGAGGATGGTTTTCAGTTGTTCAGTTTAAAACCATTTACACCAAGGCACGGAAGAAGCTGTGAACAGGAGGGAGGGAGGATGAAGGCTATACGCTCTATTTTGGACATGGCATGTTTTAGGTGTCTGTGCAATAGACAGCTAAAGATGTGTGAAACAAACAGCTGAGAAATATATCTGAAATTTTAAAATGAGGGGTCTGAAGTAAAATAGAGATTTGAAAATTAACATAGGAATAATGTTTTAAATCATGGACGGAGATGAAACTATCTCTGGAGAATACTTAGGGTGAATGGAAAAGAAAACCACAAACAAAGCCCTGGACTTAAAACACAGGCAGAAGAGCCCGACTGGCGTGGCTCAGTGGTTGAGCATCAACCTATGAACCAGGAGGTTCAAACCCCAGTGTGGGGCGTGCAAGAGGCAGCCAATCAGTGATTCTCTCTCATCACTGATGTTTCTCTCTCTCTCCCCCTCTCCCTTCCTTTCTGAAATCAGTTAACAGGAAGAAGGAAAAAAAAAAAAAAACACAAGCAGAACAACTTACAGAGGAGAATGAGAACAAAGGGCCTGAAAGGAAAGGTAAGAAACTTAAGAAGGGATGGGAGGGGGGAGAGATTAACCAGGGAATTTATATGCATATATGCATAACCTATGGACAGACAATAGTGTGGAGAAGGTGTGGAAGGGGCAAGTATAGAGTGGAGGGGGTCAATGGGAAAAAAGGGGGGGAACATCTATAATACTTTCAACAATAAAGATAAATTTTTTTAATTAATTTTTTTAAAAAAGGAATGTAAAGAGCTTCAAGAAGTAAGGAGATAAAGACTAGTTTTGAAAGGGAAATAAATGGATTTAGAATTCACAGTGAAGGTGAAATGTTCCTATACTATCTACAAGTTTTCCTTCTTTAAAAAGTAATTTTTTAAAAAATTAATTGTCCATACCTGGTAAGAATAGGTACCATGTCCTGCCCACTGCCATGTTCCTTTTCCCACTGCTCCAGCAGGGTAGTGAGCTCAGCTTTAGAGTCCACATGTACTGCTACCGTAGTCATGGCTGGGCCTAAGGAAGCAAAAAATAATAATAAAGACAAATAAACCTGACATACTTCCTATGAAAAAGAAAGTGAGGGGAAAGAAAAGGAATAAACAAGCATAGAAAGTAATTAAAAGCATGAAAATGTTAACCCTTTAGAAAATTTTTAATTGTGATACAGTAAGAAAACTGGGATTGGGAGCCTCGATAATCACTCAAGTCATGATGAGCAAATCGTCACCTCTCTCAGCCTCAGCTCACTTAACGTCAAATTAGATGGAGAAACAGATTGAAATCATGATTCTTAAACTTTCTAGGATCAGGAAACTCCTTTGAGAATCAGACAAAAGCTATGGCCCCTTTCACCCCTTAAAAGTGTATATACCTACATTCCATACATAAATGATCCAAGGTCTAGACAGCTGAGCTCCAAAATTTTGAGACTACATTTTTTAAAATACAAAATGTAGTCCTAGCTGGTTTGGCTCAGTGGATAGAGCGTCAGCCTGCAGACTGAACGGTCCTGGGTTCGATGCCATTCTCGAGCCTCAGTAGGGGGCATGCAGGAGGCAGTCAATAGATGATTCTCTCTTTCTCTTCTCTCTCTCTCTCTCTCTCTCTCTCTCTCTCTCCCCTCCCTCCCTCCCTTTCCTCTCTGAAATCAATAAAAATATATTTAAATAAATACATAAA
>NW_006295816.1:2793626-2794479 GCF_000327345.1 Myotis davidii
TAAATAAATAAATATAATACAAAATGTAGCAAAAGCAACTCCCCAAAATGTTTTGCTCTTTTGTAAGTCTTCAGGGAAAGTTCTATGAAAGATAAACAACATTTAAGTCTTAACGAAGTGGATATCATTACCAACATGAAAGCTGGGAAGGAGTATTGTCAGCCCATTTGTCCTTCGCGCTTCCTGACCTTTCTCACAGGCAATTTCCTGGAAGGAGGCTGCTGGGTTGAGTGGTCAGCCCGGGGGGTTATACCAGGACAAGGAGCTGAGACAGGCCTTGGAGAAGCTGCATGAGACATACCTACACTGGGCAGAGAGGTTTACAAGAGGCTCCAAACGGGAATGAGACCCAAATGTTTAGATGGTTTATAGATCAACTTATTGGCCAAGGTAGTTTTAGGTTCAAAATGTCAGCTCCTGCCATGCAAAATGTATTATTTTCACTGATAGAGCAACCGTTTTGTAAAAAGTTTCACACACCAGAAAGGGATTACTAGCTGATCTAGGATGACTGTTCACTTTTCTAAAGATATCCACCATAAGGCCAAAAGAAGTATGTAAAAGTATATAAAATGTAAACATTTGCATTTTAATAATGTAGAGACAGTTCTAGTAGTAGTGATTCATGTCACCTGGGTTACTCATAATTACAAAAAAGAACAAGTATTTCCAAAAACAAAAAGATTAAAATTAAATTAAAAGTTACAAAGGAAATGCCGCAGGTATGACCAACAAATAGACTTCTGACCTTAAGAAAACCCAGGATGCCGAAACCGGTTTGGCTCAGTGGATAGAGCGTCAGCCTGCAGACTGAAAGGTCCCACGTTCGATTCCGGTCAAGGGCATTGTGCCT
>NW_006295816.1:2794844-2800897 GCF_000327345.1 Myotis davidii
ATTTTTTACTGTAATTACTAACTATATATGCATTTTTAAAAATAAATTTCTTGAAATTTTACCTTTACAGAAAAGTTGCAAAGATAGAATTCCTATATGCGCCTCACCCAAAAATGTGTAGAATGTCCTTATCTTATAGTGGTACAGTGTCAAAAATTAAGAAACCCAACGTTGGTACATTGCTACTAACTAAACTCCAGGCATGATTCGTATTTCTCCAGTTTTTCCATTCATGTCTTTTCTGTTCCAAGATCTCATCCAGTGTACCACACTGGCATTTAGTTGTTGTGTCCATAGTGTCCTCTGGTCTGTCAGTTGTTTAAGTGTCCTCTGAGTCTTTCTTTGTTTTCTCATGACCTTGACAATATTGAGAAGTACTTGCCAAGGGGGTTGGGTGGACCAAAAATTTAACCAAACATTTACAGAATAACATCAATCCTTAAATCCTTTCCAAAAAACAGAACAGGAGCCACCATTTTTTCCTAATTTATTCCACAAAGCCAGCATCACCCCAAACCAAAAAAGATAAAACATCACAAGAAAACTAAAGACCAATATACTTCATGAAAATAAATGCAAAAATCCTCAACAAAATATTAGCAAGCTAAATACAGCAGCATATAAAGAGCATTACATACCATAACCAAGTGGGATTTCTCCCCAAAATGCAAGGGTGACTTTATATATGAAAACCAATTAATATAATACACACACATTAACAGAATGGAGGGGGGAAAAAATGATCATATGATTGATACAGAAAAAACACGGGACAAAACCCAACACCCTTTTGTGATAAAAACAAAAAACCACACAAAACAATAAACTGGGAACAGAAGAGAATTTCCTCACATGGTAAAAAGCATTTTTTAAAAACCTACAGCTAGCATTATACTCAATGCTGAAATACTGAAAGCTTTCCCTCTAAAATCAGAAACAAGACAAGGATGCCCACTTTCACCACTTACATTAAACATTGTACTGGAGTTCTAGCCAGATCAATTAATCAAGGGAAAAAAAAGGCATCCAAGAAAAGAAAAAGTAAAATTATCTTTCTTCGCAAATTATATCATCCTACTTCCTTTATAGACTATCCTAGAAGAATACACCAAAAAACTATTAAGCAAGCAAATTGGCAAAGCACAGCTACAGGGTACACTGTCAATACACAAACCTTAGTTGTATTGCTATATACTAGCAATAAACAATACAAATATGAAATTAATAAAACACTTTCAGCCCGGCCAATGTAGCTCAGTGTTTGAGTGTCAACCTTTCAACCAGAAGATCATGGTTCAATTCCCATTCAAGCCCTAGCTGGTTTGGCTCAGTGGATAAAGCGTCAGCCCGTGGACTGAATGGTCCTGGATTTGATTACAATGAAGGGCACATGCCCGGTTGCGGGCTCAGTCCCCAGTAGGGGGCGTGCAGAAGGTAATTGATCAATGATTCTCTCTCATCATTCATGTTTCTACCCCTCTCTCCCTCTCCCTTCCTCTCTAAAATAAAATAAAATATAATAAAATAAAATAATTTTTTTAAAGTTACTCCACTTAAAAAGGTCACACACTGTATGATTCTATTTATATGAAACATTCAGAATAGGTCAATCTATCTACAGAAAGTTGCCTAGTGGTTGCCAGAGGGTTAGGGATGGAGGAAACAGGAAATGACTCCTTAATGTGTATATATAGGGTTTCTTTGGGGAATGATGAAAATATCTTGCCGAAACCGGTTTGGCTCAGTGGATAGAGCGTCGGCCTGCGGACTGGAAGGTCCCAGGTTCGATTCCGGTCAAGGGCATGTACCTGGGTTGCAGGCACATCCCCAGTGGGAGATGTGCAGGAGGCAGCTGATCGATGTTTCTCTCTCATCAATGTTTCTAACTAACTCTCTATCTCTCTCCCTTCCTCTCTGTAATAAATCAATAAAATATATAAAAAAAAAAAAATCTTGAAACTAAAAGAGGTTAAAAAAAAAAAAAGAGGTGATGGCTGCACAACACTCAATATACTAAATGTCACTGAATTATATGCATTTTAACATTGGTAATGGTTAATTTATGGTATATGAATTTTATAATCTTTTTAATTAAAAAAAAGTTCTATAAGAGAATACTTTTTGGAAAACAAGCAGTCAGCCTAATGGAGCACATAAAGGCAAAGTTTAAAAAAAAATACTACCTCTAACAAAGGTCAACTCAAAGGCATTAAAATACTAAAATTGTAGAGTTCAATTTCAATTTAAACACATACTTCTGGTATCATTTTCAAACTTCTGATTAATTATGACAGAATAGTTATAACTTTGGAAATAATCACTTGTCCAGGGAAATTATAAACTTACAATAAACTAAAGTAACAACACCAATAATTCATTTTACTATCAATGAAAGACTAATAATACAAAATATATTATACTAGCGGCCCAGTGCAGATTCGTGCACACACGTGCCGTTGGCAACTGGCACCAGCGAGAGCTTTATATGTATCGCGCATGCGCACGTCAACATTTATTTTTAAACTTGAGACCTGGTGCACAAAAGTGTCAAACCCAAGCATTATTGCCCTAACCCAAGCATGTCTCTACCCCTCCCTTCCACTCTCTCTATAAAATAAATAAATAAATCAAACCAAAATACACATCTTTTAAGTACAAGACAGTGCAAGGTACCTTATTCAATTCCCCATTTTTTTATTGGTGCACAAAATTCATGCCCTTGGGGGGGGGGGTTCCCCTCAGCCCAGCCTGCACCCTCTTGCAGTCTGGGACCCCTTGGGGGACATCTGTCTGCCAGCTTAGGCCTGATCCCCAGGCATCCTACAGACATCCCTCTCATAGTCCGGGGCTCTCGCAGTCCAGGACCCCTCGCTCCTTACCGCCCACCTGGCTTCTGGCTGAGCGGCCCTCCCCCTATGGGAGCACTCTGACCTCCAGGGAGCAGCTCCTATACCCCCTGGTGGTCATTGTGCATCATAGCAACCGGTCATTCTGCCATTCGGTCTATTTGCATATTAGGGTTTTTTATATAGGATTACCAGTGCACATCATATGTACTGGCCAGTCAGTCAGATGGATGGGCAGACAGATGGACAGTTGGTCACTTAGCCTTTTAAATATATAGATGCCCTAACCCAAGCATGTCAAACTTGTGGCCAGTGGCGAGTTTGCAGAATGTTTGACTTAGTGGATAGAGCACTGGCCTGCGGAATGAAGGGTCCTGGGTTCAATTCCGGTCAACTTGCAGGCTTGATCTCTGGCCTTGGTTAGGGTGCGTATGGGAGGCAACCAGTCCATGTCTCTCTCACATCTATCTTTCTCTCTGTCTCTACCCCTCCCTTCCACTCTCTCTATAAAAAAAATAAATAAAACCAAATATATTATACACACCTTGTTAAGTACAAGAAAGTGCAAGGTCTTGTACTTAATTGTACTTATTTGTACTTAATTGTACTTATTCAATTCACCATGTTTTGTTTTGTTTTTCTTTGATTTTCTTTTATTTTTATTCTCAATTCACCATGTTTTAAAATGAGTTCTTTAGCCCTAACCTGTTTGGCTCAGTGGATAGAGCGCCGGCCTGCAGACTGAAGAATCCCAGGTTCGATTCCGGTCAAGGGCATGTACCTTGGTTGCGGGCACATCCCCAAGAGGCAGCTGATCGATGTTTCTCTCTCATTGATGTTTCTAACTCTCTATCCTTCTCCCTTCCTCTCTGTAAAAACTCAATAAAAATATATTTAAAAAATAAATAAATAAAATGAGTTCTTTAAGTGGTATAGAATTTATGGCCTGCCCAATAGTGATACAATAGTTACCAATTGCTGAATATTAGTATGAAGCAGACATTTAGCTAAGTAATTCTCTTGCGATTTCCTGAATTTTCATACTACACTCCCCTCTTTTACAGATGATAAATGAGATCCTCAAAACTAATCAATAGTTACTTGGTAGAAAAGGATTTCAAGCATTCAATCCCAACTCTAGAGACATAATTGGGAGATATTGATAAAGTTAAGTTCTCCAAGTTGCAATTTCCTTATCTACAAAATGGAAAATACTGTTGCGAGGATTAAGTGATTAAGTGATAATACTGTCCACCCAAGGAATAATATAAAGTCCTACAAAAATGTGTAGAATGTCCTTATCCTTAAAGGATGGCTGCCAAAGTATTTAGGGATGGTATGTCTGCAAGTCATTTTCAAATTGTTCCACAAAGTAAATATAGGCCAGACCCATATGTAGACAAAATATGGCAAAATATTAAATCTGGATGGATAAAGAAGTGTTCATTTTACTATTCTTTCAGCTTTTTAATGTTTGAAATTTTTCACAAAAAGTTGGAAAAATTAAGAAGCATTTTCTTTCCTAATTTGGACCAACTCTCAAATATATTGTCTAGTGAGAAAAGCAAAGAGCATGTGTACCCCTAAAATAAAATATCCCTGGAAGAATACACAAGAAACAGAGAAGCTATTACTTTTGTGACAGGTAACTGACTTTCTAAGGGATAAAGGTAAGAGAAAGATTTTTCATTTTTCAAGTAATTTGTAACTTCTTTCTGTTTTTGTTAATGGGAGGTGGGGGGGCGGAGAACACGGATTGGTTGCCTCCCACATGCACCCCACCTGGGCCAGGAATCCAACCTGCAACCCAGATACATGCCCTTGCAGGGAACTAGAACCCGAGACCCTTCCTGCGCTCCAACCACTGAGAAACATCAGTCAGGGCTATTTTGTAACTTTTTAATTGAATCATAAAATCTCTCCTATTCTAATACACAATAATAAATGGCCTATTAGCAAAATTGCCCAAAGCTTAAAATAAGGTCCACCTTAAGAAAAGACCCCATAAGGTTACAAACCTGAAACAAACATTTAAAAGCATTCTTATTAAAAAAAAAAAAAAAAAGGAAAAAATCCGAGTTTTGGAAGTTCAAGTAAAACTTATGCAATAATTAGTATGAAATATGAAATCACTCTAGCAATTTTCTATTACTTGTCAATCACCATCTCCTTTAAAAAAAAGTAAGAAGCCAAAACCGGTTTGGCTCAGTGGATAGAGCGTCGGCCTGCGGACTGAAGGGTCCCAGGTTCGATTCCGGTCAGGGGCATGTACCTGGGTTGCGGGCACATCCCCAGTAGGAGATGTGCAGGAGGCAGCTGATCGATGTCTCTCTCTCATCGATGTTTCTAACTCTCTATCTCTCTCCCTTCCTCTCTGTAAAAAATTAATAAAATATATTTTTTAAAAAAGAAAATTAGTAATAAACCAACTTCAATCACTTCAAGCTAAGCTTTAACATGTGGTTCATTTCACCAGATTCCTCCTCTATTAAACTTAACAACTGAACAAAAGGTGGATTTTGTTCAACACTGTGCTCTGCCACTGCCCCAGAGATTGTGAGCATAAAATGACTTCCTACATAGTCCCCAAATTCTATTAGCTCCTTTTAAAAGAAAACTGTTTTTATTGTATTTATTGGGGCGACGTTGTCAATAAAAGTATACAGGTTTGGGTTCAGGTGTACAATTCTGTAATATATATCCTCTGTATATCGTATTGTGTGTTCACCACCCCAAGTCTCGTTTAGCTCAACATCCAAACACATAAAACCCAAATCTCGACAGCATCAGGCAGATCGATTCCTTAAAGAGGCTGAACATACAAGCTTATATAAACCATAAAGGTAAACTCCAGCAAACCGGAAAATTACAGGACGGCACCGCCAATCAACCTCTCCCTCCACGTTAACAGAGCGTTCAGAGCAGAAAGATGCCGCTGGCACAATGGACACAGGCAGCCTCATTAAAAGGCTTCCCCCAAAACGGGGGGAAACACAACGTGGTGTGGACAGGCACTCGGGGCTCCCACTGAGGCTCCAGAACTCCTTCAACGAACGCGAAACCCGAGCGCTAACACTCAGAGGAGAAGACGGCGCCAAGCCAACGCCGACGACGCCCGGCTGGACACGACCGTAACCCACGGAAACGGGTTCCCGGGCAGCGCGGCCCGCACGCCGTGGTCCGGGGTCCGGGGTCCGGGGTCCGGCT
>NW_006295816.1:2800995-2806167 GCF_000327345.1 Myotis davidii
CGGCGGGCGCGGGGAGGCAGCTCCCGGCGGAGGGAGGGGAAAGCCCGCCCAGGTGACTGGAGCTAGAGGCGGAGACAGTGTGGGAAGGGGGCCGCCGTACGGCGGGGAAGATGGAGCCCCCCAGCCCGTACGGAACGGAGACTGGGTGGTGGGGAGGGCAAAGATGACCAGGGGAATGAGGGGGCGCCCCTCCGATAGGCAGGGACGGGCACACCCCTACCCTCCACTCGGGGCGGAAGAGTTACGCTCGCGGAGCCTCTTTCGCGGACGCGGGGGAGAATGTGGAGGCCCCGCCCCCGAGCCCAGAACCTGAAGGAGGAAAAGTCCTGTCAGGCCCGGGGCCCAGCCTCCCCGGTTATCTGACTCATATCAATTTGTACGCATGTTGTTAGGAGCTCAGATACTGAATCCTGGACGATAAAAGCTGATAGACTGACCTGAAAAAAAAAAAAAAAAGGACTTACAGGATTCCTCTTCCGGGTCGGACTCCGCAGCCGCCTGGGAAATGAAGTTCCGCTTCTAGGGCCCGGGCCCTTCCGTCTTAATTGGCGCATGAGCACTCGGCCCGTACGCATTGACTTCTGGGATTTGTAGTTTTAGACTTAACGCGAACTGCCCTGTACTGATTGGTTGCTTCAGAAGGCGGAAGCGAAAAAGGAGTAGGAACTCGAGCCCCGCGCAGCCAGCTGTCTAAGCGCTTGCTTCCTTCTCAGGACCTTCCTGTGACTGGGCAGAGCTTTTGTTTCATTCTGCCATTTGCACCATTATTAACATAACAGGATCTAAGAAAAATACTTCCCACAAGCACATCAGAAATCACAGCACCCCTAAACAGAAGGCTCTGGTTTTTCTTTGTCTTTCTGATCAAGGCCTAGTCTGTGGAATCAATAAATATTTATCACACACACAAAAAAAAATCAAAAACAACAACAAAGAAGCTAGCCTGATTGCTGGGTCTCTTTTCTTTGGGGGGGGGGCAGGAGGCGGGGGAGGGGAATCTCTTGATTCCATCCTCCACTGCACCCCATTCCCTTCTTTCCAGAAAAGAGGCCTCCCTCCTTTACTTAAGTGTGCAACTTGGAGCAGCTGCTCAAGCACAAAATTCTAGAATGTGGTGTGGCAGTGCCACAGCCGTGTCTCCTCTCTGCTTCCCTCTCGCCTCCCAGGACACACAGCTCTCTTCTCTGTGCTGCTGGAACTTGGCCTGTATCCACAGGGGTCACTGTCCTTTCCTTTGACTTTACAGCAGGCTCAGCTGTGAGCCAAGTGTTCTACCAACACTTTTTCGTGTGACCTTCACTGCCACCCCGCAGATAGATACAGTTAGCCACCAGTACCGGGGAGAAGTCTGCGTGCAGAGAGGTGCCCAAGGAAGGGGGCCCAGGTTCGTGGGTCCGGGGCTGGCATTGTAACTTCCCTAGGCCTGTCCACCAGCACGCCTTCCACTGACTTTCTTGCCATGTCTCCCTGGGCCCTAAATCCAAATGCATAAGAATGGAGTGTTCAGGCCTTAGATTTCCTTTCTCTGTCCACGGTTTAGCTAGTGCGGTGCTGACTTCCACACTGGCTGGGGCCTGAACACAGGGTCCAGTTCACCGGTTCCTGGCACAGCCTCAGCCTCCAGCAGATGGCACTGTTCCCTTTCAGAAACCCAGTGTGGGGCCGAGTCCGTGATGGGAGGGAGGGAGGGGTTTTGGAGAAACCAGGGTGCAGGGGACCGGGGAAACAGAGCAGGAGCTACACAGGACCTGTCTAGAAACTGCTCCCTCCAGAATCTACTCTGTAACGTCTACCCTGGACCCTGCCAACACCCCACACACACATAACCACACACCTGCAGGCACTCCCAGACCCCCCACCCTGAGATAGGTCAAGGGCAGCAACCAGATTTTCTGGGCTGCACAAACATTCCAAGCCTGCTCACTGACACATTTCACAGGACCGGCATGCATGCCAGATACACAAGTATTCACACCTGTGCATTGCACAGCCAACATGTTCACATCTAAGTACACACAAGCACAAAGCCACAGAAAATGCAGGCCCACGTGGCCAGCTTGATCTGGCATATCACTTCCAAATCATTGGAAAAATATTCCTTTTCTTTTTTTTTTTTTTGGAAAGAGGTTTCTTGACCTCTTTGGAAAAACATCTCTGGACTCTGTTCCTCCAACCCTCCACCTGCCTGTGTACCACCACCGCCACCACCCCCAGCACCAAGGGCTACAGACTCAGGTGTGTTCCACCTGCCCTCGCCCCCAAGCAAGGCCATGCACTGGGGTAGGAGTAGCCATCCCATGGGTAGGAAAGCCAATAGCACCAAATCCTCTGGGCCCGAGGGAAGTCCTTCCCGCTCTCCACCATTTCCCTACCCCTTCCCTTCCACTGCCTGCTTCCAGGCTCACCTGACCCAGGTACTCCCACTAGCCCATCCCCATCCTGGTGCCACCACAACCCCTGTGCCTCCTCCTGCAACTCCTTAGGGCCGGGAGGAGAGGCCGACTGCCCCACAACCGCTTCCACTCTGCTGGTGGCTGCACAGCTACTGCAAGAGTCTGGGGTCACATGAGCCATCAACGAGCGGCTCGGGATTGCCAGGCCCTGGGGACGGACGCCAGCCTGGTCAGAAAGGGAATTCCAATCATCCACTCAGTGCTCCCCTCCCCACCCCCATCCCCACCTGGGAGCCCCTACAGCCTCCTAGAAAAATAGAACACTAACCCCCATTGCCCAAGACATGTGCAAAGCAACCCCTCCTATAGGGCCACATCCTCGTATCCACTCTTGTCTTGCAGAGGAAACACTGAAGCTCCACAAAAACAATACTTGAGCCTGGCTGGCACGGTTCAGTAGTTGAGCATCCACTTATGAACCAGGAGGTCACGGTTAAATTTCCGGTCAGGGCACATGCCTGGGTTGCAGGCTCGATCCCCAGTAGGGGGGCGTGCAGGAGGCAGCAGTCAATGATTCTCCCTCATCGTTGATGTTTCTATCTCTCCCTCTTCCTTCCTCTCTGAAATCAATAAAAATATATTTCTTACAAAGCTTTAAAAAAAAAAGATGACAGTGAAAGCACACACCTGTGTCAGTCTCCGGGGCAGTTCCTGCTCCTGCTCCCACAGCACCACCTCCCAGACAGGTCTGAGGCTCAACTGAGACATGAAGCTGCGACTCCCAACCCCACCCCAGCTCCCACATACCAGTCAGAGTGAGGAGCGCCCAGAAGAGCCCCGTGCAATATTTAGGGCATACTTGTATGTTTAAATAGCATTGTTCATGAGAAATTAAAATGGAACTGGCCATCTTCTATCTTATTTGGCAACCCCACCTCAGAACCACTTGCTCAGCCACAGGCCCCAAGGACTCCCCTCCTGCAGCCCCACAGGGCCTCATTTAAATCACCTAGAAAATAGTTACAGGCAGATCAGAACCGCTGCCTCCCAGTGGGTCTCATTAAACATTAGACAGGCCAAGCGGTCCAGGCTTCCTTATCCAGAAGCTGGTGACCTGGGTGGATCGGGCCACGGGGACAAGGACACCTCCTTTCTAGCATTGTTATGGGGATCAAATGCCATCGTGCTTGTAACGTGCGGAGCTGGGGGCCTGGCACACAGCAATGCCAGCTCCGTGAGGGCTCCCCCGGCTTTGATTACTCTGGGTCCGCGAGTCCCCCTGGAAGTTTTTCAGGACGGCCTCGGCCCCGCGGGTTCCTCTTTCCCCCAGTCCTGCCGCTGGAAGAGCTCAGGCTTCCCTCGCATAAGAGAGAAATGAGCTCCTTACCAGAAACTCCCAGGGCACGTTTGCGGGAGCACTGGGAAGTGGCGGAGACCAGGCTTGGGGATCACCGGTCCACTCTGGGCCCCAGCCCAGAACTGAGGACTGAGCGGGTCAGAGGGCGGGTGAAGAGCACCTGCCCCCGGGCTTCCTCCTGCCTGCGAGGGCTGCCACCACCCAGGGGTGAAGGCAGTCAAGGCCGAGGAGCCCCTTGGACACGAAGCCAGGCATGTCTCCCTCCCCCAGCCAGCCAGCCACCCCGCCACCTGTGGACGTAGCTGGAACTCTTGCCCAGGGCCCACTTCCTCCCTGGGGCTCTCTGGCAGGATGGTGATGTCACAATCAAAGGAGAGGCCAGAGGGACAGCCAGTGGACCCTCACATGGACCTGCCAGCACGAAGGGGAGCTGCAGCACGAGGGCCAGACTCTGCCACCCAGGCCCCCAGCACCTGCCAGGCCCAGTCACCGCCCCTGCTGACTCCTGAGACCCTGCCATTCCCAGGGGCAGTGCTCCAGGTAAGAGGCGGCCGTGGGGCAGGTGCAGGGAAGGGAAGGAGAAAGCATACCCCGCTGGAATCGGATGTCACTCGGGGAAGAAACAGTGCAGGGAGCCTTGGGGAGAGAGGTCCTTGCGTTTGGGGTCAGGCCTGTCTGTAGCTACAAGCCTTTCTGGTGGGACGCAGGAATCTCTGGCCTGACCCACTGAGAGCACCCCGGGGAGCGGGGCGCAGACCCTGACAAAGACTTGGTCCCATCAAGCCTCCCGCTCAGTCAGCTCACCGGCTTGGAAAAGCCTAGAGAAGAGTGGCCTCCTCTGATGGGAGGAAGCTGCTCTGACCCCCAATTCTGCCGCTGGAGACCCGCCATGGCCACCACTGGGAGGAACCACCCTCGCGCAGCCCCTGCCCAGACCAGGGTAGCACTGGGCCTGGGCCTGGGAGAGAGAGTGCCAGGCGCAGCCAGGAGCGCCCAGGGAGGCCTGGGGGCCGAGGTCAGCAAGGACGGGGGTGTCCTGGGCTCTTACCGTGAGGCAGCTCCTTCCTCTTCATGCCTCAGGGGTGGGGGTGTCTCTCCATGAAAAGTCACATGATGTTCCTGGGGGAAGCCCTCTGCCCGGCTCCCACTTCACCAGGCCCAGCCTCGTCACAGAACAGCCCTCTGTGAAGTCACAAAGCTGCTGCCTCCCCGTGTGACCGGGGATCAAGACACGCAGGGACCAGCGGGAATTCCTTGGGGCTTCAGACGTGGCCCTGGGACCCTGGGGAGCGGTGTGGGGTCTGCAGGGGCTCAGGTTGTAGGGAGCGAAGGGTCTGTTGGAGACCTGGGGATGGGGACAGTTTCTCGGGCCTTGGTCACTGCCAGGAGGTGAGAACCACTGGGGCCTGGGCCTGTCTCTCA
>NW_006295816.1:2806284-2809899 GCF_000327345.1 Myotis davidii
CATCGTCACTGGGCCTGTCACTACGTCGCTGGGAAGGTCCTGGTCACTACGCCGAGTGCTTCATGGCAGAGAGGTCAGACTCCTGTCCAGGGACCAGATCTCCCCCTTGGTGCGGTCCACCCGCGATGGTCCACTTGCTGACTCTGCCACCCGCTTCCTGGGCAAATCCCACTGCCCTGACATGCAGCCCTAATGGCCTGCTTATAGGAAGGGGCATGTGAGAAATGGGAGTGCTGGCTTCCCCATTGCTGCCAGAGGAGGGTGGGGAGCACCTGGGAGAAGAGGCTTCACCGCCTACCATAGAGTCAGCCACTGTTGTGAAAGGGCGTCCTTGGTATGGGGCTGGGGAGCCGGCCACTCAATGGAAGCCTTGTTTTCAAAACAAATGAGCCCTAGCTGGTTTGGCTCAGTGGGCCTGTGAACTGAAGGGTCCCAGGTTTGATTCTGGTCAAGGGCACATGCCCAGGTTTCGGGCTCTATCCACAGTGTGGGGTGTGCAGGAGGCAGCCAATCAATTATGTTCTCGCATCATTGATGTTTCTATTTCTCTCTCCCTTCCTCTCTGAAATCAATTTTATATCTATATAATTTTTATAATACATAAAAATTAAAAATAAAAACAAATGAACAAGCGTGGCTGATTTGGCTCAGTGGACAGAGCATCAGCCCACTGAGGGGTCCTGGGTTTGAGTCCAGTTAAGGTCATGTACCTCAATCCCGGACCCCAGTTGGGGACACTTGCAGGAGGCAACCAATTGATGTGTCTCACATCAATGTTTCTCTCTCCTCCCCCCACTTTCACTCTTTCTAAAAATCAATGGGAAAAAATATCCTCGGGTGAGGATTAACAAAACAAAAAAATTGAACAACATCGTTTTCAGTAAAGTCAAGGATTCCTGAGCCAGCTCTGTGCCTGGCCCTGCACCCGGTGTCCCTGGTGGAGATGACAGGTCCCGCCCTCAAGGGTCCAGAGACTAGGGACTGAGTGATTATGCTCAGGCAGCAGTGGTGCAGCCGGCAACCCAGGAGCCCCACCTCCCAGGCCTGGGCCCTCCACTTTTCTCCTGGGAAGAACAGACCAGAGTCTTGAGGGCTTTTGATCCTTGAGCTGCACATGCCTCTCTAGGTTTGCAGGTTGGGCCTTGGAGTCATTCACTCAAGCCCCGCCTCCACCCAGGGCCTCCTGGCATCCGTCTAGGCCAGCAGTGTGCTTGGGGACAGACCTGGCCTGCGGCAAGTTTCCCCACCGATTGCTCATTAGTTTACTAAGTGTATGGCTTCCAAATTGCATCCGTGTTATTTTACCATGGAATCCTTTCCCCCCAGTGAAGTCTGTGCAGTTTTTCATCAAGTAGCTAAAGGGAACCATGTGGGGAGTTGCAGGACATGGTGTGGCCAGGTCCCGGCCAATTCTGTGGAACCTCTAGGGCACATGCCTGGGTTGCGGGCTCGAACCCCAGTAGGAGGTGTGCAGGAGGCAGCCGATCAATGATTCTCTCACCATTGATGTTTCTCTCTCTCTCTCTCTGAAATCAATAAAAATGTATTTTTTAAAAAGGCATCCCCAGGAGGCAGGGGTCACCCTGATTCCTCCCTTCACCCCACTTCCATTTGCCAGGACCTGACAGCCATTCCCTAAACAGCTCTGACTCCATCTGTGCCCCCTTCCATGGAGTCCACCAGCTTCTCCTGCTTGGACCCCTGGAGACTCCCCCAACCCCAGGGCTGGTCTCCAGCCTCCACTCCCAGGAGCACTTGAAATGCAAGTTGTTTCAGATGGTCAATGTGGTTTCCCAGGGCCCTGGTCACATCTCCAGCCTCATTTCTTTTCATCTTCCTAGCGCAGTCCCCGCCTCTTGCCTTGGCCTCTGCTGCTCCCCCTGCTCCTAACCCTCTTCTCCATCTTCCCCCATCCCCTTCCTGCTCCTGCCTGCCCTCCCCTGCCTTCCCCCCTGTCTTGTTAGTGCCATTGTGATAATATTCAACTCTCCCCACAAAGATTCTTTATGCAAAACAAGGAACTGATTGTAAGGAGAGAAGGGGGAACTTTTTGGATCCACCGTGGGGATCAGTCCGCAGGCCCACGCTCTACCCACTGAGCCAAACCGGCCAGGGTAGAAAGGAATTTTTTTTTTAAATATATTTTATTGATTTTTTACAGAGAGGAAGGGAGAAAGATAGAGAGCTAGAAACATCGATGAGAGAGAAACATCAATCAGCTGCCTCCTGCACATCTCCTACTGGAGATGTGCCCGCAACCCAGGTACATGCCCTTGACCGGAATTGAACCTGGGACCTTTCAGTCCGCAGGCCGACGCTCTATCCACTGAACCAAACCGGTTTCGGCAGAAAGGAATTTTTTTTAAGCCACTGGTTTTATGGGGAAATCAAAACCTTTTTTAAAAAATCCGCTATCATAATTTTCTTCATCTCGCCAACGTTTACAGGAGGAGAACCTGGCAGACAGTAAGCTCTTCTCCTTCACTGGAGCCCACGTGGCAGCAATTGCCATTGAGGAAGCAGCACCTGCACCCTTCATGACAGTGATCAAGAAAGCTTTTCTTGTGCCGGCTTCTTTCCCAGGGAATTCCGAAGGCAGCTTCGGTCAACAGGAAACGGGACAGGGGGTGGAAACCCGAGTTGCGTGGTGCGCACCCATTTCAGGGGTCCCGAGGGCTGTGCTGGCCTCTGCAGGAGGCGATGGTAGCAGTAACCATCGGCAGCATCAGCAACGGCCTTGCCCCGACGTGGAGCCCCATTTCTCCGCGCCAGGCACGTCCATCAGCTCATTCAATCCCAAGGAGCCCTCAAGGTTACCCCCCAGGGAGGCACGAGGAGAAACCGAGGCTCCGCGGAAGCATCGAGTGGTGGGCGGGGTGCAAACCCTTTCGGTCGGACCCGGCCCTGGAGCATCCCGGAGGGTGGAGGGGATGGGTATTGTGCGCCGCCCTCCCGCCCTCCGGACACGGGCATCTGTGGTGTAGACAGCGCTGTGCGGGGAGGGATCGCGGCTCCACGCAAGTGTCGGTGCGTAGAAATGCAGCTAAGTGTGTTGGTTGTGCATCCAGCAACTTGGCTGAATCAACTGATTAGCTCTCCTTGTTTTCGTGCGTGGAGTCTTTAGGGCAATGGTTCTCAGTGTTGGCTGCACATTAGAATCACCTGGGAAGCTTTTTAAAATCCTGACTTCTGGGCCTCATCCTCCGGAAATTCTGTTTCTTTGTTATGGGGCGGGGCCACAACTTTAGTAACAAAGAAACAATTTCCGGAGGATGAGGCCCAGAAATCAGGATTTTAAAAAGGTGATTCTAATGTGCAGCCAAGGTTGAGGACCACTGCTTTAGAGTTTTCTATATGTAAGAGATGGTGTCACCTGGGAACAGAAATAATTTTACTTCTTCCTTTTCAATTTGGATCTACTCTTTCTTTTTCTTGCTCGATTTCTCTTGTCCACTCTGCAGATCTGGTCTTACAGAGAGTTTGGGAACACACACTGCTATTTTCATCACCTAATTCGCACCATTTCCTGCTCGAGGGTAGGACGGCGGAACGTTCCTCTCGGCGGCGTGTGTTCCCGGCCGGACGGCCCGGGCTCGCGGGCCGCGGGAGGAACGC
>NW_006295816.1:2810897-2850807 GCF_000327345.1 Myotis davidii
GCATGAATCTGACTCATACTCGCTTTGCAGCCCTGTGGCTGCTGCCTGTAGCGATGGGCAAACGGAGACCCCGGTATAGGTACACGCTGGGGAGTTTGTATGTGTGTGTGTGTGGTTGTTTGTTTGTTTTTAGCTCAGTTTTTAGAAATCTCAATCTAGGCTTGTTTTCACTCACTTCAGTGCCATGGCTTCCTGTGGGCAGCTCCGGAGAGGGATGTGGACACTCAAACAGTTGACGTTGTTAAAAGTTCTGTTACAGGTCCCCTCTGCGGTGGCGGAAGGAGACTTGACTGGGTGGGTGGTGATCACACCAGGCAACAGACAGACAAGTCGTTATAGAACTGGACACCGGAAACCTAGATAATCTTATTCACCGATATCACCCAATTCATTTAATAAAAATTTTAATTCTTTATATCCCTACACTCATGGAACTTTACTTTCTCCTACTGTTATGAAGCCATTATGTTGAATCTGTCAGATTTTTTAAAAATTGTTTTTAGAGAGAGGAAGGGAGAAGAGAGGGATAGAAACATCCATGATGAGAATCATTCATCCGCTGCCTCCTGCACGCCCCCTACTGGGGATCGATGTGGGAACCCGGGCCTGGGTCCTGACTGGGATTGGAACTGTGACCTCCTGGTTCATGGGACAGCACTCAGTCACTGAGCCACCCCAGCCGGGCACATCTGTTGAGTCTTAATGACTGTCCGCTCTCACAGGACATCATGGCCACTGGAAGAGTTACCTGTCTTCAGTGAATTTAGTCTGTAAACGGTGTCTCTTCTTCATCATGGAGTGTGCAAACTCCAGTTCGCAGGCCAGCAGCTGTGCACAGAGCTCTGGATGCAGTATTCATGCAGAAGTTGGCGTCTTGTCCATGGGTGAGACGGCAACCCCTATGTGGACAAAACAGGATCAGAATCATAGCACTGGGAGCTTACTCAGTGCCGGAGGTACTGCCTCGCTGGAGCCTAGTACATTCTCAGGGGAGATGTGAGGTAATTGTGACTATTTGTAGTTACATTGATAGTTCTGGGGATTGTTTTTCCCCTTAATTAAAAACAATAGATGCATGTTCCTTAAATTGTATTCTTTCTCTTTGTCTCTCTGAAATTTTCTGTCTTAAGAAATTAATTCTTTCATAAACCAGTATCTGCTGAGTTATGCCGGGCACTGGGTTGGGCACCTTCACAATGGTGACATTTTTGACATTTTAATAGTAGTAGTTCTTAGTTCACAAGTGGCTGTAGGTCTAAGAAGGAAGAAGCAATTCAGGTGTATCAAGCTTCTGATCAGTAAAGCCGTTGAATAAGGTTTTTATAAAGTATTGATTTTGATGAGTGACTTTGATTATCTTCATATATTTCCATAGAAAAAGATGAGCTAGAATGTGTTCACATTGGTATGGGATTGTTTTTGCATTGTTTATTTAAATCCACCTGTGAACTTAGTGCTCCTGTAGACAGACCACAAGGTAAACATTTTGGTTCTGTGTGTCCGGATGAGCATGATTTACAGATACTGTGTGTGTGTGCTCAGGTTCCCCAAGAAGCTGGCCCACTTCCCTCCCCCCTGGGGTTTTGGGAGCACGAAGGCGTTGCTCACCCCATTGTCTGGTTCACTGTGTAGGCTGGGAGTTTCTGCTGATCACCTGGAGTGCTGGCCCCTAGAACAGGAAGAATAGGTTGAGGTAAGACAGTCCGTTTGAAATCGCCTCTTAATTTGTACTGCACAAAATATAATGTAAACTATATTTGAATTTTTTTTTTGCTTTAATTGTAATCTCCATTCTGATCTAGTAAAAATGGAATTTTGTTCTTTGTTCTCTCCTCTATCTCTCTCTATATTTGGCCAAAAATAAATGAAGACTTTTAAAATGAAAGCAATTAGATAAATACATTCTTTTAAAAAATATATATGATTTTATTGATTTTACAGGGAGAGGAAGGGAGGGGGAAGGAGAGAGAGAAACACGGATTGGGTTGCCTCCTACAGGCCCCCTACTGGGGATTGAACCCAAAACCTTGACATGTGCCCTGACCAGGAATTGAACTGGTGCATGGGACAACTTTCAACCACTTGAACCACACTGGCCAGGGCAATAATTACATTCTTTGAAATAGCTCTAAGAAAATGAAAACTGGTTTATTTATTGCTTTGAAGGCAAAGTGATTGCTCAAGGAAATGATTTGTCTACCTCTAGCTCAAACGGATGAACTTGAGAAACTTTTTGAAAGAAGGTTTAGAGTTTTTATTTTATTAGGAACCTTCTAAGGTGCTTAGTACAATGGGAAGAGCATGGTCTTTGGAGTCATCCACCTCTAACTCTTGCTTGCATTTTGACCTGGGTAAGCTGGTAACCTCTCTCAGCCTTGTTTTTTGTTTTATTCATTTTCCCCATCTGTAAAATGGGGCTAATACAACCTTCTCTGCATGTTGTGGTGAGGACTGGAGGTGAGGGCCTCAGGCTTCGTGGGGGTCAGGGCTCGCTGCTAGGAGTTAATGTCATTAGTGAGTGAGACGGGCACTGTTCTCAGTGGTACTAGCAGTAGGAGTGTAGCTGAGTCCTGTGCATGGATGAGGCACTCAGTTTCCTTGTCGGGTGAGGGAGGCAGCCTACTGTGTTCGTCCATTGGCACCCTGGGCAGGTGAGAGAATTGTCGAGGTACATGGTGGGCAAGAGTCCACGCTATAAAGTCCAGGGTTATTCCTGGTACGGTTAGGTTTTTTTCCTGGAAGTTCCTATGGAAAAGCCAGACATAACTGTTGGGCATTCCCATTGGCAGAGTGCTAGGGTATGCCAAGCAGCATTGTGTTCTGTGGCCCCTATTTTGGATGTTTCTTTAGCTTCTATTGCCTTCAGAGACCTGACTTTAGTCTTTTTGC
Organism: Myotis davidii; assembly: GCF_000327345.1. Classification (NCBI taxonomy): domain Eukaryota; kingdom Metazoa; phylum Chordata; class Mammalia; order Chiroptera; family Vespertilionidae; genus Myotis; species Myotis davidii. Next base: position 2,813,787 of record NW_006295816.1, read on the forward strand.
CTGGAAGGCTCCAGATGTTGGAAAGTCTCCAGATGTCGTTCTCTAATTTGAGCTACTTTGATAGAATCTAGCACTCTGTTCAGAAATATTTTTGATGAACAGAAGGTTCACAGGTTTTGTTATAGACTTGTTTTGTTTTTTTTTCCCTGTGAGGGGGGAAAAAAGGCAAGAGAATAATAAGTAAGGGATTCAAAATAACTGGCTCTAAATCTCTTCTAGTCTTCCTTAGTCAAATCCATCTCTGTGCTAGGTGGTCTTTAACTCCAGTTAAAAGTAAATAATATTCCTCTGGCCTTGAAATCCTATGAACATCTAGCTCCTTGCGTGTCTCTATGTCAGCATCTCACAAGGACCTTTATGACCCAGCCTCTTTGGTGTCTTCTGGTCTGGCCCCTCCTCAGCCACAGTTCCTCTGGCCCTCAAGGCTCCATAGTAAACTCCTGGAAGATCCAGCATGCTCGTCTGACTCAGGCTTGAATTGACCGGAACTTCAGGCACTACCATCTCCTGAAAGCCTCCCTTCTTTTCAGACTAAGCTGAAAACCTCTCCTTTGTATGGCCTTTGTGGTCGGTCAGCTTTTTTTCATAATCATACTGTACTCTTAACTTGTAGTATCTTTGTGTTTTCCATGCCTAGGTTGTGACCTACTTGAGGGCAGGACTTGTCTTATTTATTTTTATATCCAGTGCTCTGACACAGAGTAGCTGCTCAGTGAATGTTGGTTGAGTGAACAAATGAATGACTGCAGCACATGAAATGACAGTAAGTCATCCCTGTGGAGTCAGTGGCCTAATGACAGTTCTGACTTCATGGCCAAGTCTGATCTTTGTATTTCCAAAGACAACATTCCTCTGCCAGGTTGCTAAAGGCAATGTTTAATTTTGCTGTGAAAATGTGTTGCTCATTTCATATGTCCATGGTTTTGAGGCCAGGGACTGTTTCTTGCCCTCTTTGGGTCTTGCGGAAGTTTCCTTCGGAAGAGAATGTAACAGTTCCTCACTGGCATTATCTAGATCTCCATCACTTACTAATCTGAGCACTTCGTCCTCGTGTGAAGAAGAGGGACTAAGTCAGTTTGGGCCACAAGGTCTCCAGACAAATACTGGCCAGCCCTGGAGTGGGTAGTGGATTCAACACTAGGATGTTGCGACTTTTATCAGCTGATGGGCCTTCTGGAGGCTCAGCTGAGGTCACTGTCATCATATTTAGGATACTATAAGATTATTGGCCCCAACTTTATTTAGGAATTTGAACTTATTGCTAGTGTTTTTTTGCTTTGCCTAATATTGTGCTAACACTGAAACTGATATATTCTCTGTTAGGAGGCTGTGTGTTCTGAGTTATTAACCTAGTAGTTCTGGAATTATGCCAGTTCTTCTTAGTGGTAAAATAACTTGAGAGTATACTATCTAAATTACTTTATTTTCATTTTCATGGTTGATCAGACCACATAGAAATTCCACTGAAGGCCAGATGTGAGGAACCTTAACAAAGCTACATAGATGGCAAAGGTAACAGGCTGCAGAAAAGGAAAGCATGAAAGTAACTGTAGTTCGATTAAAGATAAACATTGATATGAGATAAAAAGGACACTGAGACAAAGCATAAGGCACTTTAAATGTGGCAAGCAACTGTTAACAAGTCTTTTTGCAAGCGGTGTTGAGATGTTGAGAAGGAAGTTGTTACAGTATAAATTACAAGCAATAAAAACATGGGCAACTTTAGCCATCTTAGGCACATTGGAGGTATTAGCACCAGCTAAGGTTTTAGAGCACCATCGATGAGAGTTATACATAAGCAGAAATATATATAAGGAAAATAATCCGTAATTCAGAGAAAATTCACATTTTCTCATTAACTACTATTAAGAATTTGGTTTGCATTTATCCACATTTCCCCCTCATTTTTATGCTAGTGTGTGTGTGTGTGTGTGTGTGAGAGAGAGAGAGAGAGAGAGAAAGAGAGAGAGAGAGAGAGAAAGAGAAATACTCCTTGCAGAAATGGGAATCACCATGTATCTACTCTAATGTAACTTGCTTCCCCCCATTTAATGCTTTTTATTTTCCCAAGTTTAGGACACATATCAATCATATCTTTTTTTTTTTATTGGTTTTTTTTACAGAGAGGAAGGGAGAGAGATAGAGAGTTAGAAACATCTCTGCTTGCGATACTTTAGGGATTCCTCCTGTTGAGGGCACGTGAACTGTGGGAGGATTGCATGGACATGATATTGAGTCAACTCTTGAGCTCAGCAGAGAAGGGCTCAGTGACATAATAGTTATGTCTGCCGGGCAAGCAGGAAAAGTGGTGCCAACTGCCACATATTTGCCAATCCTTGTATAGAACAAAGTTCAGACTCCTTAGTAAGGTCCTTGGGGCACTGCTGGATCAAGATCTGGCCTGTCTACTTCCCATCTCTTGCAGTCTGTTTCCCATTTACTCCCCCAGCCTCTGGTCCCACAGAACTGACTTCGGCATGAATCCTCCCTCTCCCCGATGATGTCATCATTCTCCTGAAGGAAAGCTCTGTTTGTCCTGTAACAGTCAGGTCTGCCGCCTCCTCTGGGAAGCCTTCACCAACCTCTTCAGGCAAAATTATTTTTCCTGTCTTGTAGAGCCTTAGTTTAACTTTCTCTTTCCTTCCTTATGAAATATAATTTACCATACATTTCACCATTTTGAAGTGTTCAATTCTTAAAAAAAACAAAACTCCTGAAATTTGCTCTGCTGTATCTGTGTTCTCAGAAAGGCTCTTCCTTCTCTAGTAGGTCAGAAGCCTCCTTGGCAGAGTCATCTGCTTCCCATGTTGGGAGCTTTGTTCATGAACTTCACCGGTTTGTTTGGCATGCTCTGAGTAGGGCAAATTTGAATTCACCACTTGACCCAAACGGTGCTCTCAGCCCAGATTCCTTTATGAGAGACTGACCTTGTCTCGTCTGTGAGATGGCCCCTGTGCAGTTGCTTTTCATCTACTGACCCTGCAGTGGCTATTTCAGGTTGTGTATTAAAAAGCTTCATTTCATTTATTTATTTTTTGGTTTGTTTTTTAAAAGCTTGAGTGTTGTTTTTTTTAAATCAAAACCATGTGCTATGGCAGCATCATACAGAACAATTCCATTTCAAGGGCGTTTTAGCAAGTTTTTGTCCCTTGAAGATTCACTTCTCTTGCTATTTCATAAGTAAAAGTAGCAGATAATGCCTTGTGAAGTATCCAAATGATACATTCCTTAGGAGAAATCAAACCTGAAACAGCAGCATCAACACAGTAGCCTGTTGAAGTGGAAACTGTTACTCTTCCACATTTAATGTGTTTAAATTTTATCTCTGCAGATATTCTTCCTTCCCCAGGTGATGTCCCCAGCTGCCTTCCTCATAATGAGTCTGGATCTTAATGTGGGTAGAGCATTTGGTTCTTAATGCTTCTATGTCCCAGACACTTTCCATTTAGTAACTTTGGTGTCTTACAGTCGCTTAACTTCTGCCCCACCCGACTGCTTCAGATCTGAACCGATCCGTTCCAGAGCCCTACTTGGTTCCTTCCGGACTACCGGAGGGCCCTTCAGCGCGGGCTGGCTGTGGGTTCTTCCCTCTGGACTGTTTTCTCCACTCATTGTTTGTAGGCTGGGTTTATCCAGTTTTGTCTGGGAGGAATGCCTGCTTTCTGGGCTTGGGGCCAAGTTTTTACTTAACTTTTGGGTAAAACTGTACAGTATCCCAATTGCTGTCTCCAGAGATGAGCTCCCCAAAACCGGTTTTATTTGTTTAGAAACGAGATAGCGCATAATATGGGGAAAGTTGTTACACACACACTGGAAATAAAAACAAGCTCTCCCTAAGCGGATCCTCAGTTGTCTCTCTGAGAGCCAGCATGCTGATGCACTGGGTGTCGGCTCCCAGGTTCCAGATGGGCTGGAGCTGTGAGAAGGCTTAGTGCTTTCATGAGAGACATTGTAAAATACGTTTCACATCCATTTGGGACTTGTTGGCGTTGTGCTATGTTATTGATGCTTATTATGTTGCCGGGTCCTATGTTGCGTGAACGCTCACAACCCCTGAAGTGTAGGTGTCAGTACCCAGAAGAGGAGAAGGTAAGCAGTTTGCTCCAGTAAGTGGAGCCCTTAACCTGGGTCCCTCTGATGCCAAAGAGCTCCCACTCATGACATACCCGCTCTCAGCAGTGCGGCAGGAGGTGACAGCGGCTCCCAAGGCCCTGCAAGGGGACCTGGAAGAGAAACCATGGTCTTTTACTCTCATGGCCGCGAGGAGAGCAGCACTTCACTAGCCCTGATATTTTACCTCCTCAGTTCTCAAACCTGGCCTTTCCTCTGGCTTGGAAACTGGCTACTGTTTCCTTCTCCTATTCCATCTGCTTCATGCCTTATAGCACGTTTTCCTCCCAGACTATTTTTTCAGTACATACAGTGTGCTGAACACAGCTGTGTATCGTCATAGTACAGTTTACACTTTATTCACTTACCACCTGATCCTCTTCATAAAAGAAGGTAGGGGACCTCCATTTTACAGGTGAGGACACTGGCTGGGAGAGGTTAAGTGACTTGCCCATGAGACACTGAAAAATGAGCTGGAATCTGTTTACAGTGTGAAACAGCATATAGCTGTGGTGCAGAGTGATCTTTATAAAGACAGGTCTGACTGTGTCATTCTGATGCTGCTCGGAGGATAAAAGCCGGCCTCCCCAGCTTGTATTTAGGGTGCTCCCTGACCTTGGCCTGTGACTTCTCTAGCTGCTCTTCTACTCTTCCACTACACTTGTCCTTTAGGCCACAGTAATACAGCCTTCATGGGTTTCCTTGGACACATTCTGCTCTCTCTTGTCTCTGAAACATTGTTTATCAAGTTCCCTATCTTCGAACTCTTCCTGCCTCTTCCCCAGTCCACACAGCTTGTCTCCTGTCATTGTCCTCCCTGCCAATTACCTCTGTTCAACTCTTTCTTCAGAACTCACTTTGGACTGCATTCCTCCTTATTTTTATTGATTTCAGAGTGGAAGGGAGAGAGAGAGAGACATCAATGATGAGAGAATCATTGATCGGCTGTCTCCTGCATGCCTCCTGCTGGGGATTGAGCCTTGCAAGAGGCACATGTGCCCTTGACAGGAATCGAACCCATGACCTTTCAGTCCACAGGCTGGCACTCTATCCACTGAGCCAAACCAGCTAGAGCTGAACTCCTCTTAATGCTTGACCTGACCTGACCTGTTGGCTCTTTACCTTTGTGTTCCCAGTAGAAGGTAGTTGTTTAATAAGTTTTTGTAGAGCTGAATATTTAGAGCTGAGATTCTAGATCAGCTGTGGGCAAACTACGGCCCGCGGGCCGGGTCCGGCCCGTTTGAAATGAATAAAACTAAAAATAAAAAAGACCGTACCCTTTTATGTAATGACGTTTACTTTGAATTTATACTAGTTCACACAAACACTCCATCCATGCTTTTGTTCCGGCCCTCCGGTCCAGCTTAAGAACCCATTGTGGCCCTCGAGTCAAAAAGTTTGTCCACCCTGTTCTAGATGGAGACATTCCAAAGACCACCAAATCTCCACAGTGATGAGCTGTTTTGTCAATTTTAATAACTTGTAGGTATGAGTCAGCTTCTGACATGAGGGTTGTAACTTGTTAAAAACAGCCTGAATTTTTTTTTCTGATTTTGGCACTTGAAATGTTGGAGCTCTCTGTGTTGAACCATCTTTTCCCTCCTTTTTAAAATTGACCTCTACTGCCGTTCAGTGTTCTTTGTTGACTAGTTCCCTAGGAGGCTGCAGCCTTAAGTAATGGTTCTGGTTTCATACAATGTAAGAGCTTTCCAAGTATTGGTTCTCAGTCATCACTTCTGTTCTTCTCTGAATCTTCAAGAACAGCCTGATCCAAGATCTCAGAGCCTCTTTTTGCCGGGACACAGAGAGTGTGCACGTCAGTAAAAGAACCTCTTGGGTTGTAAGTCGTGTTCTCCATGTCCCCCGCCCCTGGCCCCCATTCCACTCTGCGCCCAGTGTGTTTATCAAAAGTCATCAGAGCCGAAACCGGTTTGGCTCAGTGGATAGAGCGTTGGCCTGTGGAACGAAGGGTCCCGGGTTCGATTCTGGTCGGGGGCATGTACCTGGGTTGCGGGCACATCCCCAGTAGGAGATGTGCAGGAGGCAGCTGATCGATGTTTCTCTCTCATCAATGTTTCTAACTCTCTATCTCTCTCCCTTCCTCTCTGTAAAAAAATCAATGGAATATATTTAAAAAAAAAAAGAATATGTAGCCTTAAAAAAAAAAAAGTCATCAGAATGTAGCAGTGATACCATAGCATCTGCTTTATCATTTTGCAGAGAAGGGTTATTTCTTCTTAACTCTTTTCTGAGCTGAAGCATTTGGTAGTACTTTTTGTGATCGTTTAACTGATTGCTAAGTTTGCAGGTAATGAAAGTGTTGACTCCCCCCACCCTGGGAAAGGCCCAGATGTGGGGGGGTTAGTTACCAGCTGGTAGAGAACCCAGAGTATCAGCTTGTCCTCCACAGATCAGATCTCCTTCCTTTCACTGAAGTTCCTCTCAGATAATTCCCTGCACATGCTGCAGCTATTTTCAGATCTTACTTAAAAGTTGGTTACTTCCTGTCCAGGTTAGAGGCAGGCCAGAGGAAGACAACTTTTGGAAAGCAAAATTACATCATGGGCTTCGTTGCTGATGGACTGGCTTTTCAGGGCTTTGAGTGGCATCTCTGTCCTGGTGGTACTGTGTGGTATAGATCGGAGCCTTCTGAAGTGTGCGGAGCTCTGCAGGGGCGCTTCTCTCGTGGGGGCACTTTTATGTTGGCTGCAGGGCTGCGAACTTGTCCACTTGAGAATAGGCCCTAAGATGGTTACTACTACTTGTGACTGAAAGGGCCAGAAGATGGGAACTTCATTAACCTCTTGCTTAAAAGCTGGCCTGCGCAGCAGTCACTGGGGTTTGCAGTGGTCTCTAGGTGCCTCGCTTTATTCTTCACTCTCAGACAACTAGTCTGTTTTGGATGGTGGTCGCCAACGGTTGTAAATTGACATAGTGAGTGCTGATGAGGCAGAGGTTGGGAGTTTAATTCCAGGGTGCAGCCTCATCCGGTCAGAGAGAAACCATGCAGCCCCAGACTGTACCCCTCCCTGGATGAGGGTGAATGAGGATCCTTGAGCACCAAAATAACTATGAGAGACTCTTCTTTCAAATATTTCTTCAGGCCATTGCCCTTCATCCCCTCTACCAGCTCCTGGCCATAGGGTCCCTGTGTGAATTCTTATGTTCTCTGGGCCTCCCATTTGGTGTAATGAAATTGGGCCTTGTCTCCATGTAATAGCATCTTTATTTATCTGTGGCACGCACACGGGCCATGTTCCAGTCTTTGACAGATAGCCCTTCTTCCCAAGAGTTAGATCCATTATTTTCTGTTTACAGAAATGAAAATTTTGAAAATCCAAAATTTTCTCTTTTCCTGCAGGTCCCGACCCTTTTACTTGCAAAATCTATAGCCTGAGTTTTGTCTCGGCTCCACATGCTTCCCCCAGAGAAGGTGTAGGAGTGTCAGTTTGAAAGCAGCACCCTTTCTACGTCACCACATTGGCTTTAGGTCAGGGGCACACTTTCTTTCCCACTTATCTTCGCTAATATTCAGATGGCACTGTTTTCTTCAGTATTTAGGTCCAGTGTTAGACTACAGAGAGACTTACAGGGCAAGTTTACCTGAGTAATCTGATTGGTTCAGTGGTCTGAGTCTTCAGCTCCTTCCTGCAGTGTGTGTGAGAGCCTACGAACGCGGCACAGGTTGGATAACCTTGGTCATAAAGTACCAGTAAAACATGTAATCTAGGATCGATTATGTAAGTCTCCTTAGAAGACTGTTCAGAACTGGGCCACATCTACACAAAGAAGGGAGGGCAAGCTGGTGAGTCTAATTTCCACCTGCCTGTGGGGTGCTATTTGTTTATGACATTGATCAGACCTACAGCCTTCCACAGAGAACCCATGAGACTTGCCTCAGGTGGTTCCAGTTCCCGGCCCAGGGGATGAGGGAGAGAGGCCTGCCCCCTAGCAAGAGGCCATCCTGTCTGCAGGGGGGTGAGGGGGGATCCTTGCTGGGAGGCTAATTAGCCTTTTTAATCCTAGGGTATTGTGGTGTTGGTTTTGTGTCTTGTACCCTGGGTATCTTAAGGAGGCAGCACCTGACTAGCATTGCCTTTCGTTTTAGAACTGGGGGAAGTGGAGCCAGCGCTTACCTATGTCTTTAAGGAGCTAAATATAGAGAGTGTCCAAGTCACTGGCAAAGCCAAAGTGAAAAACTTGAGTAACCATAGAAATAAAATTACATTAGTAGATTACATTTCCCCTGTAAAACATTTGACAGTATAACAGTATATATCACAAAAGTAGTAGTCATCCAATTTAGGAAGGACCACACTCACTATACAACCTTCTATGTATAGCTATTTTAAAAGAAAAAAAATTGAAAACCTAAAGTGATCCTCATCAACTCAGAAAATTAGTGGTTACGAGCTGTATTATAGAAGCATCACGTGGGGCCCCTGCTATAAAGGCTTTGCTTTGTTGAAATGCTATTTGCGTAGAACTTTTCAGGATTGTGTCTGGGGAGTAGGTTGACTAGATACAGAGAAGTCTTTACCCAAGTTCATGCTAACTGCAGAGTTATTAGGGCACCATCCCCTCTGCGCACAGCTTGTGTTTGTCTGGGTTTGAAGGCACCCAGACCGAGCTCCGTGGCTCTGTGCCCACAAGAGCACTTAGGAGGGGAGGAGCCTCACAGGCTTGGGCTTTGGGAAGAGGCTGTGAGGGCCGGGAGCTGAAGTGGTGGAGGGGACGGCATCGGAGGGGTGGGACTGGAGCATGATTGGGCTTTTCTCCAAGCCTCAGTCTTACCATTTAGTAGATAAACCTGACCTGCTTTTAGGCGGCCCTGCACTCAAGGCTGGCTTAGGCTTCAGGAAGCCTAGGAAAGTGGCATCCGTGCCCCTGCCGTGTGGGTCCTTATCTCTGTATGAGGCGGGAGCTCTGTGAAAAGAGACACAGGGCTCCCAAGCTGAAAGGTAACATACTTGCCCAATTGCTTTTACTCTTGTTTCAGTCCCTGTATTCAGAGATCTGGGAACCTTAACTTTCTTTTTTTGCCGCCCTCACTCAGATTACACTGAGCTGATGTTTTAACAAACAACTGTGTGTGTGTGTGTGTGTGTGTGTGGCTATGTCATAGGCTTCTCATAGCCAAAGCTGCCATCCATCCTGCTTTAGCTCACATCTTCCCAACTTAATGGCCCGTTCTCTCCTCCCGGTTCCTCTCCCCATACACCGCCCCCTTCCTTTTTCCAGCTTATTCCATGGAGAATGAAGTGAGTCTTTCATTTGCTCCCCTTCGCAGTGGCCCTCTAGAGCTTTACTCCTACGTACTCAACCCTCTGGGACTGACCCTGTGGGATGTCTGGCCAGTGACCTGAGCCAGGGATCTTTGAGGGGGGACGCAAGGAACCTCAGTCCATGGCCATTTTAAAGGGGGTGTGGCTAGCAGAGACACAGTGGTAAAAGTAAAAATTTGACTTTGCAAATGTAGTATTAAGTCATCGAGAAAGTTCACCTTGATGGTTAATTACATTTGTAAAATAACATGTGTCTACTGTTTTTATATCAAATTGATCTTGTAGTTTTTTATTGGAGTATGGCGTGGACTGTTCTAATATTTTTTTTAAGTTCATGTAACATGGTTCTCTGTTACATTTTAAAATGCCACTTTTTCTTTCTTTGTGGTACCTGGAGATTGGAGAGTGTTGTCTCCTGTGGCCCAGCTCCTTAGAGTCCTGAATGTGTTTGTTTACCTTTCCCTCCTTATTTTGACTTAAGTTCCAAATTGCCAAAAGTCTCATTAGATTTCCAAGTCAAATATTTTGAGCTGTGGGAGTTGAGTTCTGTAGCTGCTTTGTGTGTATAAAATGTGTTTTTAAGCAACTGATAATCAAAAGGCATTTGGGCTACACACCAGGGCTTTGTCTTGCACAGGAGAGATCCACCCCAGTGGATATCTCACAGACTGGAAGGATCTTGTGGGTACCCAGAGAGTACTATATATGGACTGAAATCCCCCCTGCCCCCATTTTGACTAAAGGATTTTTTTTAAAGGGGTGTTGCCTAAAGTTTTGGACTGAATGTTTTCATGCTCTTAAAAGACTTTCCCCCCTTGTAAATTAGCATAAATGCATGGTTTTGTGTGTGTGTGTGTATATGCATGTATGTATGTGTGTGTGTGTGTGTATGTATATACATATATATATATATATTTTATTGGTTTCCGAGAGGAAGGGAGATAGAAACATCAATGATGAGAGAGAATTGTTGATGGGCTGCTTTCTGCACGACCCTACTGGGGATCGAGCTTGCAACCCGGGCATGTGCCCTGATTGGAAATTGAACTTTGCCCTCCTGGTTTCTAGGTTGACACTCAACCACTGAGCCACACCAGCTGGATTGTTTATATTCTTAATGGAAAAAAAAGTGTGAGTGGCACTTGCTGTGGAAATTGCTTTGAGATCGTTTGAAGAAACTGAATATACTACTGAAGGTCACAAAAATCAATGAGAACATGGCAGTTTGGAATGGATTGTTTTATATCAAAGGCAGGATCGGGATGCTGCCAAGGACCACAAAGACATCTCTGAAATTGCAAGGGCTGCCCTGCTGCGGAGAGGCCAGTGCGCCTGCAGTTTCATGATTTCAGTAGGGACTCTCCAAGCATGGTCTGCTTTGTGAGCACGGGGTGTGTGTGTGTGTGTGTGTGTGTTTCTCCTGTGTATCCCACCCCCCATAGGGTATGTCCAAGGACTATGCCCTCATAATTAACTCCTGATTCCTGGTCAGGCACCACTCTATAGACAGTTGTCCTTGTCTTTGAACTTATCTAGGGCAGAAGAGCCGTTTCCTTCACTCTCAAGATTGCTGTGAGGGGCTGGACTGGGATTGGCTGTGAGTTCTTCATAATTATAGTCTCCTTTTAGGGACCCACTATATTAAGCTGTAGATATTAACATATTACTTGGGGATTAAATGTTTGCTTTTTAAAGTGGTTCTCTTTAGAGTTCCTTTAAATAGCTAGTTCTCCAGTTTCATTAAGATAGAATTTGATTCCTAGAATTTGTTTTGTAGGAATAAAGGTCCTCATTAAGGCGCAGCACTGCCATCATCACTCTCCTGGTTCCCTGAGCTGGAGGCAGAGCCCCTCCTCACTGGGGTGCAGGAGGGTTCACATGGAACGAGTTCTACCAAGAGCTCATTTCTTGTCTCCTTTTTTTCTTCCCATCATCCAGTATGTTTATTGAACACCTTTTACACATACTGCAGTGTGGGGCATACAGACTTAGTGTAAGACTTTGTCCCAGTTTCAGTAGGTTTGTACTTATAGCTTTTTTCATTATTATTGAATTTATTGGGATGACATTGATTAATAAAATTTTAAATAGGTTTCAAGTGTACAATTCCATAATACATCATCTGTATACTGAATTGTGTGTTCACAACCCCACATCAAGTTTCCTTCCATCACCATTTATCTTCCCTTTACTCCTTTACTCTCTTCTACTGCCCCTAGCCTTCTTTCCCTCTGTGTCTGTGTCTATGAGTTGTTGGGTTTTTTTTTGCTTTTTCACCCAGCCACCCCCCCTCCCCCCTTCCCTCTGACAGCTGTCAGTCTAGTCTCTGTATCTATTAGTCTCTATTTTGTTAGTTTATTTTGTTCAATAGATTCCACATATAAGTGACATTATGTGGTACTTGTCTTTCTCTAACTGGCTTCTTTCAGTTAGCATTAAATCTCCATCATCCATGCTATTGCGAACATTAAGATTTCCTTTTTTCTCTCTGTAGTGACATTCTCCACCACCACACCGTTTCTTCTCTAAAATGACAGGCATTCAGATTACCTAAACGTACTTGCTAATTAAAATCTGTTCTCTAAAAGCCACTCCATAATCAGCCAAGCACACTGTAAGCAGAACACCTACCTCAAAGCATCTAGGATGAACAGGGGTTATGCTGATTACAAACACTGACCAAACACAGTGTTATCATACTAATGTTCAGAAATAAATTTCATTTGCCAAGCAGCTGATGTACTACTTCCTCTCTAAGACCTAATGAATTTAGACATAAGCAGTCATTCCTTCAGAGATTTGCAATCTTCTTTGTCACTTAGTGGATGGTAGCTCAGTGTTAGTTATATTGATTTATACTTGTGGATCACTTCTTTTCCCTGTAGCTTAGTGCCCTTTGTAGGTGTTTTTGGGAGTGTGTTATTAATGCTAACATTTAAATTTTGTTACTAAATCATTTCACAGCTGTTCTTTGCTTTGATTGTTTTGAGCGGCTAAGTATCTCAGCCATCGGGACATATACATTCATAATTCCTGGGGCTTTAAACTGAGCAGTCTTAAACTTAAGTTCTAGTTTCTCAAAGCTCTAACGGGTCCAGCCTGCTTCGTTTTGTTTCTCTTTCTCTTCAGGAGAACATAGAAGTTCTGTTTCAAGTTGTGTCTGCACCTTGACACGAGATAATCAGCTTTGAAATAATATTTTGTGTTCAATAATTAGAGACTTGTGTTTCAGTTTTTATTTTGGGAGATGGAGGAATTTTAGGATAACCTGATTGTTGTCTGCAGCACATTTATATTGTTTATATTGTAAAAGATTATTTCTCTGTGTTCCTCCCCCACATTTTATTATTAAAAATTGGAAATATGTGGAAAACGTGAAAGAACTCAGTGAATCTTTATGTTAACATATTTGCTTTATCACAAAGCAAGGTAAAGCTTTCTTTTTATCTTGTTTTTCACTCCCCCCGCCCTCCCCCGTTTTACAGCTAATAATAACGTGGGGAGAGAAGCAGACAGTTAGACATGCTCAGTGCCTGCACATACTGGACGTAGTAGAGCAGGTTGGCAAATGAGCGAATGAACGTGAATGAATGAATGAGTGGTCTGAATAGCACATGCTTCCAGCTCCAGGACACAAAGAAACAGTTCCCAGCTAAGTCCCTGCCGAGGTTACTGTTGGGCCAGGAGGTAAGAACCGCTTTGCAGGTAGCCTGTGTGAAGCCTGCAGTGAAGGTCCGCCTGGTTAGTATGGCTAATGGAGTTCAGGAGAGGGAAGATGATCCCAGAAGTTTGGGACAGTTGACAACGGCTTTTTGGAAGAAATGGAGCTGGGACGAGGCCAAGAGGTAGAACAGAGCCTGAGAGCTTAGATGGGCACAAGGGCATTCCGTGCCATGAGCAGCCTGAGGCTGCCACGTGTTCCGGAGGGGTGACTGTGGTGGATAGCCAACTGCCCACTGCAAGCCCTTCGTTCGGGTGATTGGTGAGTGGACTGCCTTCTTCATGCTCCAAGGCAGGTCCCTGGCCTGTTGTAGGCAGGACCCACTCCCAGTTATTCCCACTCCACGGCTCTGCCCTTACGGCGCACTTTGCCTAGAATACTGTCCCTCTAGATGCCTGAGTGGCTCCCTCTTCCTTCTGGCCTCTGTTCAATAGAAACTTCCCTGCCCCCTCCCCCTTTATAAAGTAGCATCTCCTTCTGGCACACACCCTCCTCCAGTCCTCCCCAGCATGCTTTGTGCTGTCTCCCCAAAGCCTAGCATAGTGCCTGTGATTATATAGCCATATGTGTGTATATGTATGTATAGATATAGAGTTGGTGCTTAGGGAACAGTTTATGCATGAAGAAATGAACAAATGGGAATTCTGAGGTGGGCAGAGAGTCACCAACACATCGTGTGGGGCCAGTGCACTTGTGGGCAAAGTTGAGTTTGGGTATGTTACCTTGCCCTGCTTAGAAAAGCTCCAGGGAATTCATGGCATTTTCTTTTTGAAGGAATCATGCTCTAAGTGAAGCACGTGGTGATGCTACTGCCTCTTGTCCTCTTCCCAGGACCCCTGCAGTGCACCATGAGTCGGTAATGCCCACTGAGGACCTCTGGGAGCCATGTCAGACGAATCCACCTCAGGGAGCGATCCAGACCTGGACCCGGACGTGGAGCTGGAGGATGCGGAAGAGGAGGAGGAGGAGGAGGAGGTGGCAGTGGAGGAGCACAGCAGGGATGATGAGGAAGACCTGCTGGATGGTGAGTGGCTCTAGTGAGTGCCGGAGGTGGCCTTATCTTTTCTTCTAATGGAATCTTTGCTGGGTGAGCGTGGTGTTTCTAGTTGGGTTTCTTAGGTCATCCATCATGAAAAGACAGAGACTGGAAACACAACAACCATGAACTCACATGCTTCTTCCCAGGAAGTGGGCTGTTCTACATAAGCCTCGCTTTAGTGCTGGAAGGACCGTTAGCGTTAATTCTCTCGCCTTGGACAGGCATGCAGACTCAGGTCTGAGGATTTGGGAGTGGAGCATGCTTGCCCAAGTCATGGAGGAGTCAGTGGCAGAGTCCCTGTGACCACACTTTATAGTCCGGTGTCATGGACCCATGAGGTGGCCATAGGTAGGCATGGGGGTCACAGTGAGTGGTCTGAGAGTTTCCTGAAAGTATACTCACAGTTCTGCCTGTGTGGACATGAGCAGTGAGGGTTGATGCTCCTTTGGGGAGAGAGAAGGGATGCTGCCAAACATCCTACGTTACATAGGAAAACCCTTCCTATATGCAGTTATCCAGCCCAAAATGTCAATAGCGCTGAGCTTGAGAAACCCTTTCAAAAAGGAAACTATTAATTTAGCACTTTTTATTTGAATTTTCCTCTATTGGATAACAACAGCTCCCTTTTATATTGCTTCATCATAGTGTACAGAAATATCTGAACATCTTACTGATTTTCTCAAACAATTGTCCTTTGGCTTTGGTGACCCCTCTATTGTGTGTGCTTTCTTTGTAATGTCTACTTTACAGTATTCCTCTTTCTACTTCTTTTGGGTTTATTTTGCATTACTTTCAAACTTTGTAAGAAAATGCTTAGCTCATTTTAGGCTCCACCCACCCCTAATATAAGCATCCTATATAATAAAAGCCTAATATGCTAAGTGTCAGGTCATCCGTTCAATCAAAGCGTAATATGCTAATGATATATGCTAAGGCTGCTCAACTGCTTGCTGTGACGTGCACTGACCATCAGGAGGCAGACACTCCACCTGGAAGGTTAGCTTGCTGCTGGGGTCTGCCTGTGGTCCCTCCCTGACTGGCCAACCTCCCGTGTCCCTCCCTGGCCCCAATTGTGTACCGGTGGGGTCCCTTGGCCTGGCCTGTACCCTCACGCAATCAAGGATCCCTTGGGGGATGTTGGAGAGCTGGTTTTGGCCTGATCCACAGGCCAGGCCCAGTGACCCCACTGGTGCACAAATTCGTGCACCAGGCCTCTAGTTTAAAACTATAAATTTCTCTCTAAGTGCTAGCTCTGTCCTTTCACAAGCACTTTGTCACACTTTCTCCTACTTGATTATCTTTATAGACTTGGTGACATATTAGATGTGTGGGGCAGGTTGAAGCTGGAATAGGTAAAGCCTGGGAGGAGGATGAAACCTTTGTCAAGGTGGGAGGGATAGGAGGGAGTGGATGGGGAGTTCAGGATAGTTTTAGCTTTGCTACATTAAACTGGGTGTCGTTTCCTCCTTGCCCTTTGAATGTTGCCTGTTAGGACGTTAGTCTGAGAGCTGACTTTACCAGAGCAGGGAGGCTTTGGCTACTGGGGAACAGCACCAGGGCGTTGCCTTTAAGAAGAGTGGGATGAAGATGTGCTCTCTTTTTATAACATGTTAGGGCCCATGGCTTGGTGTGAGAACTTTTGGCTTTGGTTTTTCATTCCCCTGGGTTTTTTGTTTTGGTTCGGTTTTGGCTTTTTTATCTTGATGTCTATACTGGGCTTTCTCCATTTTTTGAAATGGGCACAGTTGGGTGTCAGCATCTTTGAGGTCTGTCGTTAGAGGCAGAGGTTCAAAACCTGGTGCCTCTGGAATGAACTTTCCTTATGCAGTGGTTTTTCTGGCTCAGTATTTTCTTCCAGCTCAGCTTCAGGTTTAATCTCTTGCTGGATGTGTAGGACCCCTCAGTGCAGAAGTCCGAGAAGCCCTGGTTTACGTTAGCTAATCGAGGTCTGGACACAGACTGGCTTGATGGGCACATCGTTTTAGAACATATAGGCCTTCTTTATTTCACTTTACTCTTGTCTATTTTATATGGCGTATCAGGATAGTAGGAGCCTGGAACTGCAGGTAGATAACTAACAGCATGCTTAGGCCCTTCTGTAACCTGTTTCACAGCCATCTTGTTGACAGCAAGCCTCCTTGATGTCAACTTAGGCTTCAGGCTGACCCCGTCCACCTTGGACCACTGGATAAGGGAAGCTGGTCTCTTAGTCCCTGGGTCTCTGACTCTCCTACAGGAAGTTTGCTTTTTGCTTTTTCTCTGACCCCATTCTACTTGTCCTCTTTGCTTGCAATGTAAAGAAATCAGGAGTAAAATGTTCTAGGCAGAGGGCCAGGGCAAAGGCCCTGGGGTGGAAACGAGTCTGCTTGTTTAAGAATCAGAAAGGTAGAAGCCGGGACAGCTGGAGCATAGAGAGCAAGGGGCGGAGCTAGGCGGGGCCTACATGGTGGTGGTGTGAGATATACCTGGAATCCGGGATTTACTTACTTGGGTTCTAACAGGTGCTATTTCACACTCTCACTGTAAGTACTCAACTGATTTTTCAGAACAGCCTGAGTTAGAGTTTAGGGTGATCTCTTGTTGGAAATTAAGTGGTGCCAATTTTGATACCAGTTTCTTTCCTCCTTTCTGTGTGCCAGGCTTAGAGATACAAAGGACAGAAATCGGCTGGGGACAGAAGATTGTTTTGTAAATCTGCCTCAGAAAAGCATGTCATGTGTTGACTCAGTTATTCAGAGTGACTTTGTAGGACCTTTAACACTTCTTCCCAGTAATCCATGGAGTGGGAGCTTCTGGCTGTGGGTTTAATTTGTATTTCCCTGATTACGTAAGGCGTTGAGCCTTTTTCCATATGCTTGTATGACTATTTGCACTTTTGTAAAGTGCCTGAACACATTCTTTTTTTAAGAAAAAAATTTTTTTATTGATTCATTTCAGAAAGAAAGGGAGAGGGAGGATCTGAGCCTCCTGGGATCTGAGCCTGCAAGCTGGGCATGTGCCCTTGACTGGAATCGAACTTGGGACCCTTCAGTCCGCAGACCGATGCTCTATCCATTGAGCCGAACCAGCTAGGGCTGAACATTTTTTTTTATCTTTTCTTTTTTCCATCCATCTCTTATTGATTTATAGTCATTATATCTGAATATGAGTCTTTAGTTAAATACACAAACACACACACACACATCTTTCCCTTCTATACTGATTTTCACCCTCTTAATTTTGGGGTTTGTGTGTTGTTTTTTTTTGCAGTTTTATGCTCTTTTTTAAATTGTATTTTTGATGAATAGATTTTAATGAAATCAAATTTATCATTTCCCCCTTTATATTTATCGCTCTTTATGCCTTATTTAAGAAATTTTTGTCTCCCCCCCCAAGGTCATAAAGCTATTCTCCTATTATCTTCTAGAAGCTTTAATGTTTTTTTTTTTTTAAATATATTTTATTGATTTTTTACAGAGAGGAAGGGAGAGAGATAGAGAGCCAGAAACATCGATCAGCTGCCTCCTGCACATTTCCCACTGGGGATGTGCCCGCAACCCAGGCACATGCCCTTGACCAGAATCGAACCCGGGACCTTTCAGTCCGCAAGCCGACGCTCTATCTACTGAGCCAGACCGGTTTTGGCGAAGCTTTAATGTTTTATCTGCACTTAGTTCTATGATCCATCTGGAGTTGATTTTTGTGTGGTGTGAGGTAGGGGTCAAGTTCATGCCCTCTTCCCCCAATATGATTTTCTAATGGCTCCAGCACTCTTATTGCATTTTTGCTATACCTTTGTTGTAAACCAAGACAGAGAACATATGTAACTCTGTCTCTGAACCATTTTTTTTCCACATGACCTTCTGGGAAATGGGGTAGAGGAGTGACTGTGCAATGTGGTGGCTAAGAGCATGAACTGGAGCCAGATCAACCACCTGGTTAACACTGTTTGAATCTTATCTTTACTACTTACAGCTTTGAGACAAGTTTCCTCATCTGTAAAATAGCACGCATGCACCCCTGTGGTATCGTTTGCCAAGTTTAACATTGTTCTTAGTCCCCTGTAGTTTTGCAAACTGGGAGTGAGATAACAAAGTAGTTCAGAGTTAGGCTCAGTTTTTTGGCACATAAGTCCTAGGTTGTGGCATGTGCATCCTCCTGTATCATGCCAAGAGGCACATGGTAAGACGTGGAATTTGCTGATCTTTGTTTTGTTTTTTTTAATCTTCACCTGAGGATATGTTTTCATTGATTTTTAGAGAGAGAGAGGGGATGGGGAAAAACATCAATCTGTTCTTCCTGCATGCGCCCCAAGTCGGGGATCGAACTCACAACCTTGTGGTGTACAGGATGACACTCCACCAACGGATCCACTGGGCCAGGGCAAGAACAGTTTAAGATGTGGTGTAATGTTATGTAGAAACCAGACATTTCATAATAAACATGAGGCAGCCATAAAGCACTGTAAAACACTGACTTATGTGACAAACTAAATATCGGCACATCCATAAACTGAAGCCTCTAACAAGCCAGCAGTGGTTGTTGAACCCAGAGGCTGAGGGTGGTAAGAGCTGTTCTAGACCTGTCTCCCCTTTATAAAGAAAAGGAGAAACCTGAGTCTGTACCAAGCTTGCATGAGAATTTTATATGCTGTGTCTAATCATTTTAAAATTCCTACTGCACATGTCCACATCCACCCCCTGCCAGACAGGAATTCACAGCCAGGCCTCACAAGTTGTAATGTTTGATAGTGAATTTGTCTGTGATATTGAAAGACTGTCAGGTTCTGTTCTTCCTCCTCCCAGGAACAGTTCACTCTGCAAGGCTAAAACCAGAAGGAAGAAATACAACAGTTGGCAACAAGTTCCCACTGCCCTGCAGATCAAGTTCAGACCCTTGGCCTTATTCAAAGCCTGCCCTCTGTACTTGTCTTATCTGCCTTCTCCCTAACCACCTAGCCTCCAGCTATTCCTCTGAGTGGTTACTTAATAAATTTGCTTGTGAAATAGAAACAAAACAAAAAACCTTAAGGTCAGGAGGACATCAAAGGTCATTGTCCAAACCAGTTCAGAGGACCCAGCAAAACACCAAGTTGAAGTGTGCCAACCCAGCCCCAAGTGTAATTGGTGTGTAGGCCAAGGTGCAGTGTTGGTGAAAGTGGCCGTTTAGCAGTAGCTATTCCTCTTAGGGAGTCTGCTGTCCCCACACCTGGTTCTTGGGTAGGAGGGATTTGATGGCCTTGCTTTTTACCAGGGAAGAACGCAGGGCTGTGAGGAGGAAGGTGACAATATTGTCATGTGACAATACCATGGGGGTATTAGCTCTCTGGAGGCATGAGGGGCCGGAAGGACGGATAGTTCTTAAGGAAAACAGTTTGCTGAGCTTTCCTCCCGTGGTGCTTCTGGTGGAAACAGGAGAGGACTGTAGGAGGGTCGTGAATCTGGCGGCAGTTAGTCTGATTGGCAGCCGCACTTGGGAGCTTCTCTTTCTGTTCGCCTGGCTGGCTGGGCGCAAGAGCAGGGCACCTTGCTTCCTCAGCAGGCAGGGCCTGCCCCTGAGTCTAGGCCTGCGTTGCATTCCCGGCGCTTCTTGCCACCCAGACTCTGCCATCTCTGGGAGGCCTTTTGTGAAAGGCCGGCTGCAGACTCGGTCGTAATAGAGAGGAGACTGCGATGTTAACGGCAATTGCGGTGGCCCATCATGCACAGTCCTTGTCTGGTGCCCCCTCCGCCATTTCCCCTTTGCTCTTCAAAAGCACAGGTTGTCTACCTGAAGCCTCCAGTGGCCTCTCAGTGTGAAGGCCAAGGAAGATGCATCCAGGGCTGCTGCACAGGAGTGAATCACCCAGGCTGTGCACTCGTTAGCGTGTGAGCATGCATGCACACAGCTCCACCCCACCTATCCCCTGCCACCCTCCACTCTTGGAGAGGCCACATTAGCATCCCTTCCCTACCCAAACACTAGGCAGTGAAATATACTAGTAGGAAGTGAAATATCCTAGTGGTAGGAAGAAGAGGCCTTGGGTGGTCCTCTCTGTGACAGGGGCTGACTTCTGTGCTGACTCCAGGAAGGATCTTGGCGCTACACCTAAGTCATCCTTGGGAGAGGGGATGCTGGGGGGGGAGAGGAAAGAGGCTGGGTTGGAAGGCCCTCCTGCTGCTTTGCTCACTCGTTTTTAATGAGCCCATATTGGACTGCCTGCGTTTTCTTAATCTCTCCTCCTTGTTTGAAGTCTGTTCCTTTTGCTTATGCTCCGGTATCTGCTCAGAAGGTTCTTTCCTTCCTCCCTTACCAGCTGGTGCCTACCGACCCTATGACATGAAGCCCAGGCCTCACCTTTCCCAAGGAAGCATCCTCACTCCCAGACTTAAGCAAGCCTGGTTAGGGGTCCTTTCCCCAAGTGTGGCTCTTGGCACTCACCTCATCGTGTGTGCTTTCCTGGGTGAGCCATTCCATTGTGCCCTGGCACAGGGCCTGTACATGGCAGATGGTCAAGTGTGTGTAAGGCTGAACTCTACGCAGGTGCAGAGAGGCCACGGTGGCCGTTTGGTGGCAGTCTTTATGACAAGTTTAGAATACAGAGGTGGTCTGCAGTCTCATCGGGGGTGTTGGTGTGTGTTTGGAATAACAAAATGCAGTTTGTACATGTCATTCTCTCAAAATAATTCGCTTTTTTATTTTAACATATTTTGAAAAACTTCTAAAATTACATTTGACATTCAACATTACATTAGTTTCAGGTGTACAGCATAGTGGCTGGACAGATGTTTATATACGTAGGAAGGAGTTCCCCCAGTAAGACTAGTACTCACACCATACGTAGTTATTACGATATTATTGACTGTATCCCCTAAGCCCTGCTGTACATCCCCATGACTGTTTTGTAACTGCCAATTTGTACTTCATCCTTCCCCCTTTTTCTTTTTTTTTTTTTTTAAATATATTTTATTGATTTTTTACAGAGAGGAAGTAAGAGATATAGAAAGTTAGAAACATCGATGAGAGAAGCATCGATCAGCTGCCTCCTGCACATCTCCTACTGGGGATGTGCCCGCAACCCAGGTACATGCCCTTGACCGGAATCGAACCTGGGACCTTTCAGTCCGCAAGCCGACGCTCTATCCACTGAGCCAAACCGGTTTCGGCATCCTTCCACCTTTTTCACCCAGCCCCCTAAACCTCTTCCCATCTGGCAACTGTTGGTTCTCTGTATCTATTAGTTTGTTTCTGTTTTGTTTGTTCATTTATTTTGTTTTTCAGATTCCACATATAAGTGAAATCATATGTATTTGTTTTTCTCTGTCAGACTTATTTTACTTAGCATAATATCCTCTCTATCCATCCATGTTGTGGCTAATGGTCATTCTTTCTCTCTCTTTTTTTAATCCTTACCTGAGGATATTTTCCCATTGATTTTTAGAGAGAGTGGCAGGGAGAGAGGAGGAGGAGAGAGAGAGGGAGAGAGAGCAAGAAACATCAATATGAGAGACACATTGGCTGCTTGCCTCCCGCATGCACCCGACTAGGGCTGGGGATTGAGCCCACAACAGAGTTACGTGTCTTTGACCTGTACGTGCCCTTGATCAGGAATCGAACCAACAATCCTCTTGGTCCGTGGGCCAATGCTCTAACCACTGAGCAACCAGCCAGGCTGGTCATTCTTTTTTATAGCTGAGTAATATTGCACTGTGCATGCGTACCACATCTTTATCCAATTGTCTATTAGCGGACACTTGGTTATTGTAAATAATGCTGCAGTGAATATAGGGGTGCAGATATCTTTTTGAATTAGTGTTTTGGATTTGTTTGGATAAATACCCAGAAGTGGGATTGGAAATAATTTTTAATTATTTGAGTTAACGCCATACTGTTTTTCATAGTGGCTGCACTAATCTGCATTTCCACCAATAGTGCACAAGGCCCCCCTTTTCCCACATCCTCGCCTGCACTTGCGTGTTGATTTATTGATGATAAGCACTCTGAGGGGTATGAGGGATAGCTCATTAGAGTTTTTAATTGCATCTCTGATAATGAGTGCTGTTGAGCATCTTTTTATGTGTCTACTGGCCATCTGTATCTCCTGTGGAGGGAGAAGTGTCTGTTCAGGTCCTCTGCCCATTTTTTAATCAGATTTTCTAGAAAACAAACTTTTTGAAGGAAAGGAGTGTTATCATAGCCTTAAAACACCTAGGACAGTGCCTGCATGTTGAACGCCCTCATAAGTAGGTGGTGAATTGAACGAGTGAGCACTTGAAGACACTTGTTCTCCCTGTTGGCAGATGAGACTTGCTTAGAGTCACACAGGGGAGTGTGAGCTGTGTTTGGAACCCAGCTGTTCCTTTCTGAGCCGTCTGAGGCCACGAAGCTTCCTTACACAGACCACAGCGCAAAATTATCGCGAGAATGATGGCTGTCTTTTTTTGTGAGGCTGCCCTGGGCCAGGCTTGGTGCTAGGCATGGGCACTGGTTAGTCTTCACCGTAGCTCTGAAGTGTGGGCATCGTTGTCCTCGTTGGGTAGACAAGTCCGTTGAGGTCCCAAGAGATGTAAGTAACTTGCCTAAGATCACCAGCTAATAAGTTGCTGAATTGAAGTTTGAGCCCAGGTGTGTCAGGCATCAGAACTCGTTTTCCCCAGGAAAAGTTGGTCCCTGGCACCTCTTTCCCCTTATCTTTTCAGACCCATCAATGGAGGACATGTACGGCACTGAGTGTGCCCAGCTGGGGGACGATGGGCAGCGGCCACCGCGGTGCACTTCAACTACCTCATCTCAGTCTGAGCCTTCAGAGCAGCTTAGACACCACCAAGGCAAGAGCCTGGCCTCTGACGACCCCAAAAAGAAGAGAGCTCAGAAGCCCTCCCACATGAGGAGGAACATACGGTGAGTTGTGCTCTGGGTAAGAGGAGAAGGCGTGGGGGGGCTAAGGGGGGAGTGGGGGGAGGTGGTACCTTCACTTGAAGGCTGTCAGTAGCAGGAGGACTGGTCTGAGCGGGAGAGTCCTCTTTCCAAAGGACAAACATGTGAGCCGTGTGCCCAGATGAAGAGTGAAGGGCCGCTCAGGCCAGATGCGGGCAGACGATGGCACTCGAGCTCTGCCGGGCAGTGTCCCGCTCTGGAAGCCCAGGCATGACAGGGTGCTCTGCTTGGACCCGGTTCTGCCGTTATTTTTTCCTTATGTCTCAAAACAAGAGGAGATAAACACAGTTCTCATCTTCTTAGAACTCGGCTTGAGTGGGAGGGGACGTCTGGTCCCGAGCAGGGCTTCTTCCTTGAGCTAAGAAATCAGCAAGCGTGCACTTCCTTAACTCCCCAGATCCCAACAGCCCTCCGTCTACCGAAGAGATAAATGCTCTTTTTCTCCTCCTACCCTCTTTTTTAACATAATGACAACTCAAAAATATTACTCTAAGTTTGGGAAATAAGGTTATAGAATCATCCATAATCCTACTTTCCATATGCCAACTCTATTTTTATCGGCTTTTCAGCTCTATGAATCACATATTACTCTATTTTACTCTTGTTCTGTTATGTGCAGAGATGAGTCGGCAGGGGCATCTGTCAGGAAGTTAAATAATATAAAAAATATATGAGACCAATATGTATATACATAAAATATAAGGCCAGGGACACCTGAGCCTTGAAGTCCCTTTTTTTTACACCTTGCTCATTGCATGGGTTTGATGGGACTGATGTTTTTCTTCTCAACTCCACGCTCTGAGCTCAGCAACGCTAAGTCCCCTGTAGCTTGACATTGCATCGCTCAGATCTCAAGTGAACCCAACTGCCCTCTCACTGTAATGCTTAGAAAGCTGCTCCGGGAGGATCAGTTGGAGCCAGTTACCAAAGCAGCACAACAGGAAGAGTTGGAAAGAAGGAAACGCCTGGAGCAGCAGAGGAAGGACTACGCAGCTCCCATTCCCACTGTTCCCTTGGAGTTTCTTCCCGGTAAGCAGTGAGGTGCAGGAAAGGCCTGAGAGCCCACGGTGATCCAGGCCAGATTTGGAGTAAGGTCTGATCTCTCAGGAATCCTTTCGAGTCATTCAGTTTCTTGGGAGCACTAGAGCAGAGGGAACTCATTTACAAAGTTCGGATGGATGAATGTGTGCTCCTCAAACCGATCCTACTCAGATTTCTGTCACCCTCCCCCTTTAACTTTGGATGTTAACATGCCCGAGGACTAGGACTTGCTTTAGTGCTCGGGTGGAATCAGCAAGTAAGAACCAGCAGGGAAAAGGGGATTTGGAAAGAGGGCTGAGGCTTTTGAGATGCCTTCTGCTTCTCTCCTGGGCGTAGTCCTGGTGAGAGCAACAAAAGAAAAGAACGCTTGTGCCACGTGTGGTTGACGTTCCCTTCCATCTTTCTTTTCTTAGAGGAAATTGTCTTAAGAGCAAGTGAAGGTCCCCAACTGCCTCCTCGGGTCTTGGCCCAGGAAGTCATTTGTTTGGACAGTAGCAGTGGCAGCGAGGATGAAAAAAGCAGCCGAGATGGTAAGATCAAGCCAGAACTTTCATAGAAGAGTTCAGTCCTTCCTCATGCACATTGAGGTCTGCCTCGGACAGATTCCCTGAGTCGTCCTGGTAAATGTAAAGTCTTCCCTTGCCTTAACCTGAAGCTGGAGAGAGAAGTCGTCATAGGTGATAGCAAGTTCTGCCTCTTTCCATGCTGTCGCTCTAACAGTGGCAGCAAGTCACTCTGCTCCCTGGGTTTGTCTTTATTTTGTCTTGTCGGCTGTCTCAGAGGTGATTGAACTGAGCTCTGGCGAGGAGGACACTCTGCACATTGTGGACAGCAGCGAGTCTGTCAGCGAGGAGGATGAGGAAGAGGAGAAGGGTGGCACCCACGTGAATGACGTCTTAAACCAGCGCGATGCTCTGGGGCGTGTCCTCGTCAACCTGAACCACCCTCCGGAGGAGGAGAATGTCTTCCTGGCCCCGCAGTTGGCTCGGGCAGTGAAACCCCATCAGGTACGGCACCTCTTGACTGTCTTCGTTTCCTTCAGCTTCCTCGCTGTGGACATTGCCTGCTTGTTGGCATCACAGCCTGTGAGGTACTGTTGGCACCATGAGCAGCTGTTGGACAGGCCTGGTCCTTCTTCCTAGCAGTTGATGCCTCCAGATTCCCGATGAATGGGAAGGGAAAGTCCCGGGTTTGCCCTGCCATGGAGAACACTCTGGATCTCCTGGCTTAAGGATCTGGAGCCTCCCTTTGAGACTGTGAAACTGGTTGAGATGCTGTCTGGAGAGCAGAGCTTTGATTAGGAAGCTGAGGCTTCAGAAGCGACGTGAGAGGCAGAAGTCTGAGGGCCTTTCTCATGGGAGGGAACAGAGGGGTTGTGTTGACCCAGAACCTGGAACTGGGACTAGTGAGTGAAAGTTCCATAGGGACAGAGATTGGCCCAATATGAGAGCTCCAACAGTAAGGACGGCTCCTCATGGAGTGGGCTGCCTGGAGGTGAGCAGCCAGGCCACGGCTGAGTGAGGGGCCCTGCCAGGAGCTAGGAACTGCAGCTACTTGCCTGGGATTGGCCAAAGTGCCAGGTGAAGGTTTTTCTGTTTTCTCCAACAAATCTGTTGCCAGCCAATAGACTGGGCAGGGTACAGGGAGACTTCTTTAGGCGTCCATACCAGCTGCCTGGTGTCATGTCTGCTCACTCACTTCTGACTAATTCAAGGTGAGGAACCCAGAGCCCTGGTCTTTGCCAGCCCTTCTGACATTTGTGTGTGTGTTCCTTGCCAGATTGGCGGGATCCGGTTCCTGTATGATAACCTGGTTGAGTCCCTGGAGAGGTTTAAGACCAGTAGTGGCTTTGGCTGTATCCTGGCCCACAGCATGGGTCTGGGGAAAACTTTGCAAGTGATCTCCTTTGTCGACGTCCTCTTCCGCCACACGCCAGCCAAAACTGTCCTTGCCATTGTGCCGGTAAGAGTTCAGGAGGCACCGCCTAGCACCCTCTGAAGAGCTTGGGGAACCCTTCCTGGCCCTGAAAAGCTGGAGGAGCTCAGCTGGGAGCTGGCTCCTCAAAGCGCTCTTTCTGGGCCTGGCTCTCCGACAGGTTAATACTCTTCAGAACTGGCTGGCGGAGTTCAACATGTGGCTCCCAGCTCCTGAAGCCCTGCCAGCGGACAGCAAGCCTGAGGAGGTCCAGCCTCGCTTCTTTAAAGTTCACATCCTGAATGATGAGCACAAGTAGGTGGCCTGCCCTCCCGCTGCCCCTTTCCTTTTAGACTTTTTCCCGGGGCCTGGATGCCCGCGGACTGTGCCCTGTCCTCCCAGATTCCTTTGGGTTTTGATGTGTCCCTCTTTCTTCTTGCAACTCATTTTTTCTCTACCTGGCTTTTCAGTAAAGCCAGAGTTATGTGGCCTGGGAAACTTCTTGTGTACTGCTTGGGGTTGCTATTACACCTGAACACTCGGCAGGCAGGGTCGCATTTCCCAGGTGTACCAGGATACCATTCAGCACGATAAAACACAGCTTTCCATCTAACCTTTCACTTTTCTCTTTTCATAGCAGCTCATCAGTCTCTCTTCTTTAAAAAAAAAAAAAATTTATTGATTTTAGAGAGGAAGGAAGAGGGAGAGTTAGAAACATCAATGATGAGAGAGAATCACTGATTGGCTGCCTCCTGCATGCCCACCACTGGGGATCGAGCTCACAACCCGGACATGTGCCCTTGACCGGAATCGAACCTGGGACCCTTCAGTCCGCAGGCCGACGCTCTATCCATCGAGCCAAACCGGCTAGGGCAGTTTCTTCTTTTAAGCGGCTCACCATTGATCTATAGTTGACCTTTTTTTTTTTTTAACCCTCGCCGGTGGATTTATTTATTTATTTATTTATTTTTGAGAGAGAGAGAGAGAGAGAAACATCATGTGATAGAGAAACATCAATCGTTTGCCTCTTGCGCATGCCCTGACCAGGGATCGAATCTGCAACCTTTTGGTGTGTGGGACGACGCTCCAACCAACTGAGCCACCCGATCAGGGCTACAGTTGACCTTTAATGGTAAAACTTCCAGGCTTTGAAAGGTGCAAACCTTTTTTTGTTTCAGATTTGAATAAAATTATTTATATTTTCTCTCCATATATCAACCTGATTCCCAAACATCTAAAGGTACTTCTTGGTCCGGGCCCACCTCCATGCTGCCCTTGCCTCTCGGCATGGATATTGAGAAGGCAGGCTTTGTCTTCTGTCGAGGCTGCCTCATGCGAGGCTTGGTCATGCACATCCAACTGAGGAGACTGGTGGCCCACAGGTGGTTCTCACCTGCTCTCCCTCTCAGCTTTCAGGCCTGAGTCCACGTGCAGCAGGGCTCAGCTGCTCAGGAAGGAGGGTCTGTGCTGAGTGTCCTTGGTCTAAGCTGCCCTTCCTCTCCTGCTTGTCCTGGCTCTTCAGGTACCAGGACCTGGGCAGCCGAAGTGCAGAGGCAGCCCTTGCATTTAGTACTTTCTATTGACTCTAGGAATAACTCTCCCTCCGATATTGTAATCATGCAAGTACATCCAAGGAGGTTGTTGCCTTTGCTTGCCTTGTGCCCTTGAATTTCTGTTTTTTGCTATTTAACCATCATCAGTGACCCCGTCCATCCTCGCTACAATCTCTAGGATGCTGGGAAAGTCTTTGGGCAGCGGCCAGCCCTGTGCGGCTCCACTGGCCTTTGGCAATCAGGATCCTGAGTGTACATCAGCACAGCTTTGCTTGTGAGGACTTCTTCCTGGGCAGCAGTGGGAGCAGTAATATTTTCTCTCTGTTCACTCTTACAGGACAATGGCAGCTCGAGCTAAAGTGATGGCTGATTGGGTGTCGGAGGGTGGGGTGCTCCTGATGGGGTACGAAATGTACAGGCTCCTCACCCTGAAGAAGTCCTTTGCCACAGGCAGACCAAAGAGGAGCAAGAAGCGGTCTCACCCGGTCATCATTGATCTGGATGAGGAAGATCGCCAGCAGGAGTTCCGGAGAGGTGGGCAGCCTCTCCTGTGGGGGTCTTAGGGGTTTTTCAGGAAAAAGAAATAGTGTCTGCAGTAGCGCCTCATCAAGCGTTAAGCTTTATTGATGTGAGTTGTGTTGCCTTGAACCAGAAATCCTGGCTCTTGGAGGCCATGGATGAGTGGTTAGACCAGGCCCCAGACTGGCTCAGAGGAGCCCACGGCCTGTCCGGCCCGTTTCTCTCTCAGAGCAGCTGGGAGAGTAACCGCTGCCTGTACCACTTCCTAGAGGTGTTCTGAGACAACATTAAGAACACATTTATAAAGTCCTAAGTCACAGAGTAATAGTATTACTGCTTGTGAATATATAAAACAAAATTTATCCCGGTTTTCTAGGGAAAGCCATTCTCTCATAGTTCTACTCCCTCTTCCAAGGGGCCTGTGTCCCTTTGGGGAAGAAAGTTTCCTGAGGGTTCAGAGGCCCTTTCGTCTTGTAGGTCTCTTCACCCTGAGGGTACATTGTTGTAGGGTTGCTCTGTTACACAGTGGGGATGAGTTTGCCTTTTAGCAAGGACTGGGGAGTGAGTCCAGGAAGACTTGCCCTTAGCTGGCTCCCCCCAGCCAGCCCTCCACCACCAAGATGCTGACAGTGGGGAGAGCCAGCTGAAGTGTCCGGACCATTCCTGTCCCTTTGACCCAGACTCACTTTCAGTCCTCGGCGGGTGCTCTGTAAAGCCATGCGCTCTGCTGTGCAGCTGGTCTAAGCCCTAGGAATGCAAGTCAGTTTTACTCTGAGCATAAAGGGGGAAAAGGAGGGAGAGAGATTTACTCAGAGTCAACAGGCCAGGCTCACGTGTCACACGCCACATAGGAGCTTGGATGGCTGGCTCCCTTTCAGCGACGGGGGCTGACTCTTGCTTTCCTGCTTCCTTCATTTCTTCTGTCTCCTCCAGGGTGCACCCCTACTTCTCATACTGTTGACTAAGAACAGGCCCTCCCACCCTCTGACTCCGGATCCTCTTCCCTCCCTAGAGTTTGAGAAGGCCTTGAGCCGCCCTGGCCCTGATGTGGTGATCTGCGACGAGGGCCACCGCATCAAAAACTGCCAGGCCAGCACCTCGCAGGCCCTGAAGAACATTCGCTCCCGCCGCCGGGTGGTGCTGACCGGGTACCCCCTGCAGAACAACCTCATCGAGTACTGGTGCATGGTGGACTTCGTGCGCCCAGACTTCCTGGGCACCCGACAGGAGTTCAGCAACATGTTCGAGCGCCCCATCCTGAACGGGCAGTGTATCGACAGCACGCCCCAGGACGTCCGCCTCATGCGGTACCGGAGCCACGTCCTGCACAGCCTCCTGGAGGGCTTCGTGCAGAGGTGAGCCGTCCTCCGAAGGGGTGGGCGGCACTCTGGGGGGGCCATGAGTCCAACTTCCTTTTACTCAACAGCATGTCCTGAGTAGCTGGCAGAGGCTGGGCACCACTGTTTCAATCCTCTGGAAGTTTGGCCTAGAAGTGCTTCTTTCAAAAGTTGATCTGTGGTTACCATGGATGCTTGCCCTACCTGCTGAGGAGCAGAGAGAGAGCTGGCATCTTACTGACTCGTGTGAAAGGGGGACGGGTGGTTCTAAGGGTGGGTCTTGCCTGGGCCAGCCTCTTGGTGCGAATAGCAACTCTGGTCCCCAGCAGTCCCTTGTTTTTCCTGGTTAACATGGCATGTGTGGAGAAAGCGTAGAGGAACAGCCCCGAATCGGTGCCTCTTGCTTTTGTTTTCATCCTTAAAATGAGTTGTGTGGTTTTTTTTTTAATGAGTTTCATCTTGATGGTTGCTGAAGCAGTCCTCATGAGAGGCTGCTGTCAGCCTCGAGAGGTGGGTGTGGCAGGAAGCAGGGTCTGGTTCTGTCCTACAAGGATGCCCCGGCCACAACGCCTTGTCAGTTCTGGTCTGTGTTCTAGGAGAGGCCACACTGTGCTGAAGATTCATCTCCCTGCCAAGGAAGAGAATGTGATCCTGGTGCGGCTCTCCAAGATCCAGCGCGATCTGTACACACAGTTCATGGACCGCTTCCGGGACTGTGGCAGCAGTGGCTGGCTGGGGCTGAACCCCCTCAAGGCTTTCTGTGTGTGCTGCAAGGTGCGTGGAGGCCTCAGGGATACTGAGACACAGGCCAAGAATGCACATGGCCCCCAGGGAGTTACTCCTGCTGGGGGTTCCTGACAAAGGAGGATAAGAGCAGAGGGGCCGCCTCTGCACTGGACGACTGGGGGCTCTCGGGAGAGCAGTGTTGGCTGCACGCGCACAGCTCCCGGGAGTGGTGCTCACACTGCACTGCAAATGGTGCCCTTGTGCTGTGCAACTCGGCTGCACAACCTGTTACACCAAACTTGAGGAACCACTTCATTTCTCACTGATTTGTTTTCACTTGGGAGAGCAGGTGGCGGTGGAACATTGTGAGACAGTGTCTTTGCTTGCATGATTGGGACTCAAGAACTCTACGGTTTAGACTAGTCACTGGGGCGCCTCCCATGGGCTTCTGTATTTCATCGGGTTGAGATGTCTTTCATCCCGACAGTGCTTCAGGTGGCTGGGGACAGCAAGGCCATGTATCTTTAACACTCAGCCTCGGGAGCAAGGTGATGAACACTCACTTGTCTTTGATCTGGACAAGTGCTTCCTGTTATCTCACGGGGGACCTGTTTCTTAGACAGCTTTCAGCTGACCTGCTGGGCAGTGTTTCTGATTGGCCGCTGCTTTAATATGTGAGCTGACGGGGTATGGCTGGGGATAGATGGAGTTTCAGAATATTTCTTTTGTAGCCCAGAGACCAGGGCAGACGTGGTCTGGAGGATGCTGCGGTGGCAACACCTGTCTTACCCACCCCTTCTCCTCCCCAGGGATTCTCAACTCCTGCCAGGAGTAGCCCCTCAAATGACTTATGGCTGGTCAGCTAGAAGGCAGATACATTTGTCCATAGGGTGACTTTGTTTTGCTTCATACTGTGGTTGACTGTGGCCACTCAGTGAAACAGGAGCATTCTTAGTGAACAAGAATAGAATGCAAGGCTTATGTACCACACATACTGGCTTGCCCCTGCTGTGACCTCTCCTCTTTGTGTGTTATATGATCAGTCGGTAAGTGGAAACGAATGTCCAGGTCTTTGGCCCGAGGTCGTTGGGATATTTAACTTTTTGGTGATTGAGTGCTGTGGGAGGTGTGTGTTTGAGCAAGGACACGTTTCCAGACTCTGGGACACCTTTACATTCTTCTCAGCCCTGCGCCACCTTTTCTCTGACTTGACCCTCAGATCTGGAATCACCCTGACGTGCTGTATGAAGCCCTTCAGAAGGAGAACCTGGCGAACGAGCAGGACCTAGACGTGGAAGAGCTTGGCTCCGCGGGGACTAGTGCCCGTTGCCCGTCACAGGGAACAAAAGTCAAGGGGGAGGACAGTGCCTTGGCCGCCTCGATGGGAGAGGCAGCCAACAGCAAGTTCCTTCAAGGGGTCGGCTTCAACCCTTTCCAGGAGCGAGGCAACAACATTGTCACGTATGAATGGGTGAGTCAGGCAGATGCTTCTGTGGCCGTAGAGCACTGCTGAGAAGGGATGTGTGAAGCCCACGTGGGGAGGGGCAGGGTGCGCAGTGGACATGCTGCCCGGGTCTGTGCAGGGACCTATGAAGGTGGCCCGTGAGCTGCTGCTGTCTTGGAGGGAGAGATTTCTATGGACCTGCTCAAGCTGCCTCATTTCTCTCCACAGGCCAAGGACCTTTTGACTAATTACCAGACTGGAGTCCTGGAGAACTCTCCCAAGATGGTACTGCTTTTCCACCTGATCGAGGAAAGCGTGAAGCTTGGTGACAAGATCCTCGTGTTCAGGTACAAGAAAACTTTCCGAATGACACTGTGTGGCTCTGGTAACAGTGACACATCCCTACAGAGTGAGACGCCTGGGGTCACGCCAGCCCCCTTTTCCACTCTCCATGCCTCTGCAAGCCAGTGCTTCTGGGGGGTGGGGGTGGGGAGGGTCTTGCATTTTCTTTTTCTTGGAGTTTTTTTGGGCCAATGCTATTCTCTTCAGAGAACAATTTGAGACCATGGGCTAACATTGTAGATCATAGTCTAACCCTTCCACTTGTGGCCAGGCCAAATGTGGCCTGTGGCCTGTTATTGTACAGCCTGAGAACTAGAGTTGAACATTTTAAAAGGGTTTTAAGAAAAAGGAAACACAGCTGAGACTGTATGTGGTCTGTGAAGCCTAAAAATATTCACTGTCTGGCCTTTTACAGAAAACACTTGCAGATCCGTGGTCTAGTCTGCTTCTCTCTCTCTCGGCCTTTTTAAAATAAGTAAGCTTTGTATATAAGGCCAAATAAACAAAGCAGTTTGTTCCAGAGTCACATTCTCAGTCTAGCCAGAGGTTTGAGTCCCATCAAGGCCTGACTCCTCAGGGAACCGACACGGAGTAGATTGCTTCTCCTGCGTCTGACCAGTGTGCTCCAATGAGAGCTCAGTGGCAGCGGCCTGGCTTGGCAGCCTCGGAATGAGGGTTTCCACTTGGGGCACATTTGCAACGACAGCAGTGGTTCTAACGGGTTGGGGGGGGACAACTGCTTTTATGGATCATCCTGAGGAGACTGGCTCTGCACACTCAGAAGCAGCTGAGTGCTCATCTCCCCTTGATATTGCCTGCCTATAGTTGGCTCTGATGTCTACTCATGTAGTGTGGGTTTTTGTTTCATTTTTAAAATAGGTTTTTATTTATTTTAGAGAGAGAGGGAGGGAGGATAGAGAGAGAGAAACATCGATGAGAGAGAAATTTCATTGATTGGCTGGATGTGCCCTGACCAGGAATCAAACCAGTGACCTCTTGGCTCCTGGGTCGTAGCTCAACCACTAAGCTACATCGGCTGGCTGCAGTGTGGGTTTTTAATGCTGATGTTATTGGATACTAGGCACTGAGTGAAACCCCAGAATTTCCCAGCTGAGCAAGTCATAGGGTAGAGTTTTTAGCCGGGTGCCGGCAGTAATTGTATGGATGACTCTGCTCCTACTATGAGCTAGAAAGAATACCGTGGTGGTTCTTTGTGGGGTTACCTCCTACAGGGAGTAGGTTGTGGGAGCTCCCACCGCCAGAGGACTGCATACAGTTGTGGGCCTGTTGGAGAGCAAGGTGCCTGTGGGTCTGGGAGCCTTCTGAACCAAGTGTTGTTCCTTTCAGCCAGAGCCTTTCCACCTTGGCCCTCATTGAGGAGTTCCTAGGGAAACGAGACATGCCCTGCCTACCTGGTGCCGAGGGGCAAGGAGTACAGAAGTGGGTTCGAAACGTCAGCTACTTCCGTGAGTTAATTGCTGCCTTGTTCCTGGAGCCTTGGCGAGGTCTACTTAAGGGTTTACTTTCCTTCTCTCTCAATTTCTCTTCTACTCCATTCTCTCCATGAAATATTTCATTTATAGCCACAGTCCTAGAGACCAGGCGCAGCAGAACAGCCCAGGAGCAGAGAAAGACTGAGGGAGCTGCTAGGCGTGAGGCGCTGTCCTAGGGGCTGAGGAGCTCAGGCAAGATGGGGGTGGGGGGTTCCAGAGAAGTAGCAGGCATAGGCCTCATCTTCATCTGAGACATGACAACTTGAGGACAGATCCTTGGGTTCTAAGGAAGGCAGAATTGTCCTGGTGAGGATGGTCAAAGAAGGCTTCCTGGAGGAGGCAAAGCTTGCACTAGACTTGCAAACATGGAGAGGGTTTGACAAATAACAGAGCTTGTGTGGCCCAGAGGTCATTCTAAGGGAAAGGAGTGGAGTGAACACAAATCTAGATCATGCATTCTCTGTGGGGGAGATAGCATCCCTAGAACAATGAAAACTGGTTCTTGGGGCAAAAAGACTTAACTTTTTGAAGAATAAAGCACAAATAT
Source organism: Myotis davidii (assembly GCF_000327345.1). NCBI lineage: Eukaryota > Metazoa > Chordata > Mammalia > Chiroptera > Vespertilionidae > Myotis > Myotis davidii. The sequence continues at coordinate 2,847,753 of NW_006295816.1, forward strand.
GCATATAGTAAGTAAACATACAATAGATCTGTGGTGTTAAAGTTACAAGGGGGGCATGGCGACTGGGAAAAATGTATAAAAAGGTTCCTTAAGAAGGTGGTGATAAAAATAAAAATTAAAAAAAGGCTGAGAAGTATTGACCTCAGGCCCTTACTGACCAGAAACTGACATGTAGGCCAGATAATTCTGTGTTGTCAGGGGCAGTCATGTGCATTGTAAGATGTTTAGCAGCATCTTTGGTCTCTATTCACTAGATGGCAGTAGCATCAACTCAGTTACAACAACCGATAGTGTCTCCAGGCATTGCCAGGTGCCTCCTGTGGGGTGGAGGGTGCTTGTTGAGAAGCAGCAGAGGTTAGGGGGTGCGAAGAGACCCAGCACAGGTCTGGCCTGGAGCTTTGTGTTGTCCCTGGATTTGCCCAATTAGTGCTGAGCTGTGCTTGAGCTTATGAGAACTAGCTTTGCCCTTTTCTCTGCTTTGCCCATGGTGTCAAAAGAAGCCTCCCTGCCCTTACTCATGCTTCCTAACTGGAGGGAACTCCTTCCGAGCTTCCCCCTTTCACTCCAATGTCCCACCCACCGCGCCGTATCTGTTCCTCTGTGTCTCTCTGTAGCAAGTTCTCAGCCTTGGGAGCTTGTTAACAGTGCAGGTTCCTAGTGGAGGAACACCATCCCTATCAAAACAAACCCTTGGTTCATCTGTGCTCTGTCAGGATTTGCAGGACTGAGGCAGAGGGCCACCTGAGCCAGTGTCTACCAAGCCTCTTTACTTAGGGTGATTCTTAGGCACTCTAAGTCTAGGAACCTTGGCCTTAGAATCGACACAAGATACTAAAGGGAGAAGCAGTTTCTAATCCTTGTTGTGCATACAACCACCTGGGGGTATTTTTAAGTTATAGGAACTTGGGTCTCAAGGTAGACCAGAGCTCTCTAGTGTGTGTGCGCTTGGTTTTTAAAACACATTTGTCCAGGATTTCGCTGTGTCCCCTGCCCTCATCTGGCCATTTCTGAGGTTCTCCTTCTGTCCTAGGGCTGGATGGTAGCACCCCTGCCTTTGAGAGGGAGCGGCTCATTAATCAGTTCAATGATCCCAGCAACCTCACCACCTGGCTGTTCCTTCTCTCCACAAGGTGAGTGGGTCCTGGGAGGATAGGCCAGAGGGTGTGTTCTGGGCAATTGGCCACATGGGCAGGCACCCCAAAGGCTCATTCAATTTCCATCAGAAGAGATCTGCTCAGGGCTGTGACTTGTTTTTGAAGTGAGAGAGGGGACACCAAAAGGAAGTTGTGTTAAAGGGCGATCGTGACATTGTCATTAAGTTCTTTGACACCTTCATTAACAACGGTTTAATTAGCTTTTCCCTTGGAATGTTTTGAGGCTGAGATGATGTGGAGAATGTGAGAGTGTTTTAACAAGTAGGAAGTGCAATAGAACTGTAAAAGGCTGCTGGCCTGTTTGTCTCATGCCAAGTAAAATGCCCTTGATAGGGTATGAACCAGCCGTTCTCCTGAGCTGTTAGCAGTTTCCCTCGCCAAGTGACATCACACTCAGCAGGGAGGAGAGCGGACTGCTTTCTGTGCTGGGGGCACTTGCGTGTCGCACGTTCCAGGCATACTTTAGAGTGGGTGAGGACATACACTGTCCATTAGCAGGACAGCAGGATCCTCAGTACGTTGGGCTTAGGACAAAGAGGAGGGTGTTGGGGTAGGAGTCACGGTGGGTAAAACTGATTTGAAAACTACCTTTAAAACGAAAGGCTCTGTGATTGTTGTTTTGTGTTTTAAAGGGCTGGGTGCTTGGGCGTGAATCTGATCGGTGCCAACCGAGTGGTGGTGTTTGACGCTTCCTGGAACCCTTGCCATGATGCTCAGGCAGTGTGTCGGGTGTACCGCTACGGCCAGAAAAAGCCCTGCCACATCTACCGCCTTGTGGCTGATTTCACCCTCGAAAAGAAGATCTATGACCGTCAGATTTCCAAGCAGGGCATGTCAGGTGGGCTGCCTTCCAGGTTCAGAAGAGACACATTGATATAGGCCGCCATCCTACTGTCTCCAGGCATTCGAGGACAGGGAGATTGTGGGAATACAGGCAGGCTTCCCAGTATAGCAAGCCAGCAGGTCCTCCCATCTCATTCTGACTCAAATAATTGCCTAAGAGGGGAGTGACCTCAACTTGTTGAAGGTGGGTTTAGTGATAAGAGCTAAACTAGTAGGTTTCTGTTATAATACTTCCATTTTACCAGGGCCTCCCACCTGGTCTTTAACTTTCAGATACGGAGGGGCCGCCTTCGGTGGCTCAGGTATAGTGCCAGTTGTGCCACCCACAACCTCTCTCCTCTCTGCTGATCTCTGTAGCTGTGCCTTTGCAGTCTTCTTTGCCACATACTGACCGTCTCCTTGTCTTCTCCCTTCCAGATCGTGTGGTGGATGATCTCAATCCAATGTTGAACTTTACCCGGAAGGAGGTGGAGAACCTACTGCACTTCGTTGAGAAGGAGCCGGCTCCCCAAGCATCTTTGGACATAAAGGACATCAAGGAGCCCGTCCTGCAGCTTGCCTGCCGGAAGTACCCTCACCTCATCACCAAGGTGAGAGCCCGGGGTGCAACAGCCCCTGGCGGGCCAGCAGTCAGCGGGGGAGGCTCATCTGGTGAGCTTGTCTTTGTGCAGACTTTTGTTTCACGCAGGCAACTTGAACGCCATGGGTTCTTTTCCTTGTCCCATGCAGTTCCTGCCCCTGGTCTGGTCCTACAAGTGCTGGGCTCAACCACGTGGAATAATTTGGCCAGTGTGTTTTCCTAGCAGAAAGAGAGATGGCACGTTTTAAAAATGTAGCCTGTTAATTCTCTGACCTCTGCCCTCCTTTTGATGTGGAAGGCAGATGTAGGTGGTCTAAAGCTGTGCTGTTAGACTTGTGAGTCATACTCTTGACAGAAGGACCGTGAACCTGCATATGTCTGCGAGCAGGCTCTTCGCTAGTGCTGGAGACAGCTAGCGCTTCCTTGGTGTCAAAGCAAGGCCCAGTGTGTACCCATCATTTTGCACAAAGACTGATAA
>NW_006295816.1:2851181-2852107 GCF_000327345.1 Myotis davidii
TCACATAGAGAAATTTTTTGATATTTCCAACCATAGTAAAACAAAGACTTATATTTTTGATATTTATTTTATATATTTAAATGCCATTTAACAAAGAAAAATCAACCAAAAAAATGAGTTCGCGTGTCACCTCTGACACGCGTGTCATAGTTTCACCATCACGTCCTAGACCTTGCTAAGCTCTGAAGTGCAAGGGTGAAGGCCAGGTCTTTATGGGCCTTGGAGTGCAGTCAGTGCGTTCTGCTGCTGCTCATGGGATTGCATTCTGTGGCTGTGCCCCAGTCCTGAGTGAGAAACCTTTTCCTTGAGCGAACTTCTAGAATTGTTTAGAATACGAGCGGGGCAGAAGCCTGTTGCTGAATGGAAAGAGAGGCTGGCCATGGGCATGTGCCAGTTAGAGGCCTGGCTGCTGGGCACAGGGTTTTGGCTGCTGCTGCTTTTGTGGTCGTGACTAGATGGGTATCCTGGGGAGTGGCCCCAGGCGGAGCCCAATGAAAAGTAATGCAGAGGAGAGGGGTGTCTGCATTGCTTACTGATACTTGAAGTTTCAGAGAGTAAAGACCATTAAGGTTGGACAGGTGGCCTCTGAAATTGACCTGCACATGTGGCGTCACGTGGCCTTTCTCCTTGGTGAGTGGTCAGGTTCCCCCCGTTTGTCTGCAGCTCGCATGCACTGGGGGCTGAAGAACTTTTCCTCCCTGTTGCATCCTTGCCTCTCCCTGACTTTCCTCCAAGGGCGAGTGCCTGTGTGTGTAGATAGACCGTCCGAATCCCCATGAAGGCGTCATCCCACTGACATCTGACTCCTTAGGCTCCGAGAAGCATCATCCCGCGCTGCCTTTCTGCCTCCACTGCCTCAGCCCTGCGTCTTGTCTTTTGAGCTGACCGTGCTCTGTCAGTCTTCTGACCCTCCTCAGCAGCAGCTG
>NW_006295816.1:2852155-2864275 GCF_000327345.1 Myotis davidii
GCGCTGTCATTCCCTCACAGGCAGCCAGCGCTGAAGAGCGATGAGAAGCCTGTGGCCAGTGTCCGTCCTGTGCAGTCCACCCCCATCCCCATGATGCCCCGGCATGTCCCCCTGGGAGGCGGCGTGAGCTGTGCCTCCAGCACAAACCCAGCCGTGAACTTCCCCATCAACTACCTGCAGCGCGCGGGCGTCCTTGTGCAGAAGGTGGTCACCACCACAGGTTGGGTGCTGTCCCTTTTCAAATCACTTTGGTCACGCAGGAATTTTAGTATTTATTAACACCTCAAACCTCCTAAAGTGATGTGGAGTAGGCGCTTGCCAATAACTCCGAGATGAGAAAAAATACAGAGAAATAACCATTTGAACCAACTTTCTAAACCAGAAACTCTATGAAATTTTAGTTAAATCAGGGAAATTGACCCGAAAGATGATCAGATTTCTCAGAAGTTTCTGGTTCTCGGAGTATTCTCCATTAGACAGCTGCGAGAGGACTGCGGGCCTTGCTGTCCTTGGCTCTGACCTTTGCCCACCGAGAGGCGTTAGAGAATCCGCTGAGAAACGGGGTGGACGTGGACTGTGGTTTCCTTCCCTGCTTTAGTCAGGCCCTGTGGAATCTAAATCTGAGGTCTGTGTCTTCAATAGATATTGTTATTCCTGGACTCAACAGCTCCACAGATGTACAGGCGAGAATTAACGCTGGGGAGAGCATCCACATCATCCGCGGGACGAAAGGTGAGACGGCCTGCCCGCCTGCCCGTCCCCTGTCCGGGCTGGGAAGCAGAATCCGTACATCCGGGCAGCATGAGGAAATGACATTTCCAGGGGCTCAGTATTGTGGGCGGGGCCCCCAGGATATCTGGCAGTGGCTTAAGAGAAGGGAGTTAGGGTCCCCGCATCCCTGTATTTTGACATTGTTTTTTTTTTTAAATATATATTTTATTGATTTTTTACAGAGAGGAAGGGAGATGGCTAGAGAGTTAGAAACATCGATGAGAGAGAAGCATCGATCGGCTGCCTCCTGCACACCCCCTACTGGGGATGTGCCTGCAACCAAGGTACATGCCCTTGACCGGAATTGAACCTGGGACTCTTCAGTCCCTAGGCCGATGCTCTATCCAGTGAGCCAAACCGACTAGGGCGACATTGTTTTTATGGAGAATTTGGGGTGGGTTTGGATAGACACTGTGTTTTGTGTCTCAGCCTATCGATTGCAGTGCTGTTGGCTAGGAATGCCTGACTCACCTGGTCCCACCCCACCTGTGGGACCCTGTGGACATTTCCCCAGAGCCAGTGCCGTGGCTGAACCAGCCCTTGTGCTGTTATGACTGGAACACACAGCAGCCATCAGGGAACGTTGTAGATGCAAGAGCATTATTCACAACTTCTGGAGGGTACATTATGCCCAAGGGTCTCACATGGAGGTCACGGGGGAGAAAGAGAAAGAACATGGACCTGGGTCTCTGCCTTTATTAGGGTCCAAGAGTGGGGTGCTAGGCTTTGTGGGTTCACTCTTTGTTGGTGAATTTAAAACAGAAGAGTGGGATTTAGAACAGGAGGGAAAAGTAGGTCAAAGTGTGGTCATTGGGAAAATCCACTGCCTCTGCCTCCTTACAAGGAAGGTGAGACTGCTGGGATGAAATCTGTCAGGACACTGTCAATGCCTGTCATTCCTGCCAGCCTTCACTCTGGGAGCTCCTGAGGCTCGGTGTCAGTAGGAGGTTTCGCCCCGGCCTCTTTTGGGTCACAGTACCTGTAGGCTCAAGGAAAAGATGCTGCTGTGAAATACAAGACACAGGAGGTTTTACCTGCCCCTTACTGGGCTCCTGTGGGCCTAGAGCAAGGGTGGGTAAAGGGCAAGCTCTGCTGTGCAATCAGCCAAATCCAGCCTTTCAATGTCCATAAATAAGTATTTTAGACCATAGCGGCACTAGCTGTTATGCTACAGAGTTGAATAGTTGCAAGAGAGAGCTGATGGCTCACAAAGCCAGAATTACTTACTAATTGGCCTTTTAAGGAAAAGTTTGCCAATCTCTGGCCTGGAGGCAGACCCGATTTTCCAGATTGATAAAAAAAAAACAAACAAAAAAAACCAGCCCTGACTGGTTTGGCTCAGTGGATAGAGCGTCGGCCTGCAGACTGAAAGGTCCCAGGTTCGATATCCCTCTCCCTTCCTCTCTGTAAAAAATCAATAAAATATATTTAAAAAACAAAAACAAAAAACACACGGGATGGTAGATTAGCGTTTGGGAATGGAACGCAGCTCTAGAATTGTTCCCACCAACAAAGGGTATTGAGGCAGGAAGGCGTGGGCCAGAGTGCCTGTGCTCCTCCTCGCCCCCGTTTCTTTCCTCCACTGCATGAGCCTTTCCTGATGGGTGCTTCTGTGCCTGTCCATCTCCCCCAGCGGGCCAGGCTCTAGAGCAGGGCCTGTGGCGGTGCTGATGCAGTCAGTGTTTGTGGAGAAAAGGGCTAATATTGGGCCGCAGCTCCGTCCTCACCAATCATTGCAGACGTCTGAGAGAGGGCGGGAGACCTAGTTTTACAGCTGCTTCCCAGCCCACGGCTGGCAGGAGGGCATTGTCTGCTGCTCACAGTCTTCCTCGTGCTTCTTAGGGACGTACATCCGCACCAGCGACGGGCGGATCTTTGCTGTCCGAGCGACGGGCAAACCCAAAGCCCCTGAAGATGGCCGGATGGCTGCCTCAGGTATCGCATGCGGCTCTGTCTCCCGTTCACCGCTGGACATGTGTTGTATTTAGTTTCACTTGTAATTAATTTTTTAGTAAATAATGTGTATGTGGTTCACAATTCAAAAGATACAAAAAGGGGTAAAGTGAAAAGTAAGTTTTTCTCCTGCCATTCCTCTAGCCAGTCATTTCTCGTCTGTCATTTTCAGAGATATTCTGAATGCAGTACAGGGATGTTTGTGTCTTTATGGATAAAAAGCATGTGTGCCTGTTTGGATAAAAAACGTGTGTATAACTTACCTTCGTATTTTTCAAATGAATGCTCACTTACTATAATACACTGGTTAGTCCTTCACTCAATAGATAGCCCAGGGCTGGTGTCTTATCTGCTGTAGCTGTGCCTCCTGGAGGGCGTGCACAGGATGCGCTGGGTGGGACAGGGTGGGACAGCACTGTGCGTCCCAAGTCCCCTGTCCTGGGGTGCTCGGATTGCTGTACTCCACATGCAGAACTGTCTCCCAGGCACGTGGTGTATCTGCAGCATAATCCCCAGATGTGGGCGGATCACCAGGTTAAAGAGTGTGTGGGCTCATTCACAGTGAGGTGCTCTGGCCAGGCTCCCTGTGGGAGAGCTGCTCCTCCATCCTTCCTCCGGGAGGCACAAGAGCTAGACTGCTTTTTTGTGCACACAGCCAGCCCAGTTGATAGAGCGGCACCGTGAGCTCCCACGGAGCCGCGCCAGCACCAATGACTGTTCCTTTCGCCATGCACTCGCTTTCGTCTCTCCCTTCCTGTTATCTGAACTATTTGCAAATCGAGGACATCATGTCACTTTTACCCCTAAACATTTTCACACACACAGCCTAAGGCCAAGGGCATTCCCCTCTGAGCCAGCAGCATTATCACACGAGTTAACAGCTCCGCATGTGCCGGAGGTCCAGGCCAGAGCCGGTTTTCCAGGCGTCCCCATCAGGCCTCCCATCATCTTCCACAGCCAAGGCTTTTGTTTGCTTTTAAGCCAGGATGGGTGACTTGTTAGAAGCACTTTCCTCTTTTCTTCAATCCTGGTCACTGCAAGCCTGACTGGGGTTAAGACCGATGACTTAGCATTTCATGTCCATGACCTCGTGGGCTTCACCTTGTGGAGTTTTACAGTCAGGGAAAGGAGAGACCTGTTTCCTCGGGGAAAGTTAACTGGGTGACTTTATACATCCAACTATTTGAATTTTGGGGGACACAGGATGGGATTTTTTTGTTCTTTCATGGAACTTTCCCCTGTTTTCCTTTTCTCCCTGGCCATTCTGGTTCTCAGTCACCTACGTTTTGTCCCCAGGTTCCCAGGGGCCTTCTCTCGAGTCTACGAGCAACGGCAGACCCAGTGCCTCATCACCCAAAGCCCCCGACCCTGAGGGGCTGGCCAGGCCTGTCTCTCCCGACAGCCCGGAGATCCTCAGCGAGCTGCAGCAGTACGCGGACGTGGCCGCTGCCCGCGAGTCCCGCCAGCCCCGCCAGAGCTCCCCCAGCTCCGCCGCCGGCCTGCCTGGCCCCCCTGCCCAACTGGTGGACGGCAGTGCTGTGCCTGGGACTGCTCTTGGGACGGAGCCTCGACTTGGGAGCCACTGCCTCAACAGTTCCCTCTTGGTGACCGGCCAGCCCTGTGGTGACCGGCACCCAGTCTTGGATTTAAGGGGCCACAAGCGGAAGTTGGTCACACCATCTGCTGCCCAGGAGTCAGCCCGCCGGCGGTCCAGGAAGGGCCATCTACCAGCCCCCGTGCAGCCGTATGAACACGGGTATCCAGTTGCAGGCGGGTTTGCCATGCCACCCGTCTCCTTAAACCATAACCTCACCACCCCCTTCACCTCCCAGGCTGGGGAGAACTCCCTGTTTATGGGCAGTCCCCCCTCCTACTACCAGCTGTCCAATTTGCTGGCAGATGCCCGCCTGGTGTTTCCAGTGACTACTGACCCTCTGGTGCCAGCAGGCCCCGTCAGTTCCTCTTCCACGGCTACCTCAGTCACTGCCAGCACCCCTTCCTTCATGCTGAACCCCTCTGTTCCAGGGATGCTGCCCAGCTACTCACTCCCATTCTCACAGCCACTCCTGTCCGAGCCAAGGATGTTTGCCCCTTTCCCCACCCCTGTCTTGCCCACCAACCTTTCCCGGGGCATGTCGGTCTACCCAGGCTACATGTCTTCCCACGCGGGCTACCCAGCTGGCGGCCTCCTCCAGTCCCAGGTGCCTCCATTTGACTCTCACGAGGTGGCTGAGGTGGGGTTCAGCTCCAATGACGATGAGGACAAGGACGATGATGTGATAGAGGTCACTGGGAAATAGCTGGGAGCCCCGCTCCACCTCACTCAGGGCCCCAGCAGGTTGCCCACCAAGCTGGAAGGCAGCTGTCTGGGCTTCTGAGAGTAGGGCACTTGGCAGGAGGGGCAGGAAGAGGACAAGGAAGGGGGGTGACCATAGTGGCAGGGCTCTGCTGCAGCCCAACAAAGGCAAAAAATTCCAGCAGAGCAGCAATTGCGGGAAATCAGGGACCCAAACAGGACTGGAGGGCCGGGCAGCCCACCTCTCTTCCTGCTGCCTTGCTTAGCTGTCAGCTTGCCTGCTTGCCCCTCTGAGTGTAGGCACTCACATCCCATCTCTGTCTTTGGGAACATCCCAAGAGACCTGCCTTACTGGGTGACTTAGCTTGGCCTGGAGAGGGGAGGGGAGTGGGGGGGGGGTAGAGAAGGAGTGTGGGCAGGGAGAGGAGACTGCGATTCCACGTGAAGTGGAGTCTTTTTAGGGGGTGGGAAGGAAGCAGACCAGGTATGTGTGCTGTGCGTGTGTGTGTTTATGTGTGTACGTACGTGTATGTAACAGCAGGGATGAAGGTGGGGGGGGAGGAAGGGAGGGACGAATGAGGGGGAAAAATGAATTTATCTTTTTAAAAATGGAAATCAGAGTGTGGTGGTTCATGGCAGTTAGAACGAACGTCAGGGTGAGCCCAGGAGAACCGTGGAAACCACAAGTTTCCTTCTCGTGGGTGAAGAGGAGCCCAGGTAACCTGAGTTCCTGGTTTTCAGAGCCACATTGGTTGTGGAATTTGGGGGAGATAATGGGAGAAATGGGCATTGCCCCTCTGCTTCTCCCTAGTGGCTGCCTCGGAGCAGCCCTTTCCAGGGAGAGAAACTGCGAGGCGGGAGGGGAACCCTGTGCTGTGGGGGAGGCTGGAAGGACCTGCTTCACAGGGATGGACCTGAGCCCCACTGCCTGTCCCAGTGGCCTTTCCTGCCCCTGCCTTCCCTAGTAGAGAGCTCAGTTAATTTATTTCTTATGGGCAATTATTTATTATTTAGACTTTTCATGTGTCTTTTTGTTGTTACTGGTAGTGGGAGGGGGAGGCTGGGGTAGGGAAGAGGGTAGGAGATGGGAAAGGCAGTTTTAAAATACCCCAGACCCCATGGCTGCCGGTGAGCACATCCCCGAGGGCATCCCCGAGGGTGGTGAACTGGCCACGGAAAGAAAGCCAGGCTTGACCAAGGTGTGCACCAAATAGCCATGTTTTGCAGGAAGACCAGGGACTCCTGTGTCTGGAGAATTGGGATGAGACTCGTTCCGCAGAGCTGGAAACGGGGTCATGGAGTTTGCTATTGGGAAGTAAATGACCCAGATTTGGAGTTGCATCCTTAGGCTTAGAGGCAGGCTCGCTGTGCTGTGCATAGATGGCTGCGTTGAGGGAACAGACTTGATTTCCTATTGGGAAATGTGTTGACTTCCCCAGCCTATCAGATGGTCAGTGTGGGCCTGCCGTCTGCTACCTCCATCCTCTGAAGGAACATGGAGGAGCCCTTCCTCTATAGGAGCCTGAAGCCTGGCTTTGTCCTAAAAGAACATACCAGCCATTCTGGGTCAACCCTTTCTTGTTGCCAGTGCCAGGGGTGGGGCCTCTAGTCTAGGCGTAAACACTGGCTGTCTTCGCTTGGCTTTCCCTGCCTGCTGAGGCCGCTCCAGGCAGGTCTTTATGATGAACACACCGTGTCTGTCTGCAGAGCTCCACTCCCTCCCAGGGGGGTCCTCACTGGGCAGCTGCTGCCCCTGCCTCCCCTGTCCTGGAGGCAGTTTAGTCAGGTCACCCCTAGTAGTAGCTGCTTCTGTAACTCTTCCACCAGCTGGTTTTCGTTGTTGGGGGGCCTTACACACTCGGGGGTGTTGTCCCCAGAGAAGAGATGAGGAGATGGCTGATGGGGGTGTGCATGTATGAATGTGAGTGCGTGTGCACGTGTGTGCGCGCGCGCGCGCTATCCAGTTACACCAAGAGTGGGACTTAAGGCGCTTTTTTTCTCTTTTCATAAGCACCCTGTCAGACTCTTAACTCTCCTACTCATAGAAGCCTTAGACCTACAATTTAGCTATGCAAGTTATTTTAGTAATTTAAAATAGCATTTCACCAGTGCTCTCTCATATGCACCAGGAGCGGGTGGTGAGTGGACTCAGTGTGGGCTTTCAGGTTGAGGCTGGTGCTGAGGGCGTGAGCTACCCCAGGTCTCCGGTTTGCAGAGCGCACTCACACCCTGGGCCACAGTTGATACCTCCAAGGCCCCAGAGCACTGGGATCCCAGAGCAGGTGTGTGTGTGTTCTAGGAGGGGTCATTCTGTGTGCACCTCTAAAACATCATAGCAGCAGGCTCCAAGAATCCACAAACTATTCCAGCAAGGAATTGAGACCAGTCACTGGAGGGATGGGCTTTGGAGGTGTCGGGAAGTGAATGGGTATTAGGAGAGGCAGTGTGTGCCTGCTGTTGCAGTGCTTCCAGGGGCTGGGTCTTGCTATAACTGGGGAGAGGCCATAGCTTCAAGAGCAGACCCGGCTGGAGAAGGCTTTGTTCGATATGTGCAGCTTATACTGTGTAGGCAGGTGGGGGTGGGGTCACGGGAAATTGGGGTGCTACCAGTTCCATGTTTGTTTTTTTAATGACCGTGAAAACCCTTCTGACTTCCCTGCTGCCTCTTCCTGTGTGCTGGTAGGCAGTGAGCATGTGTGTGGGGGAAGCAGGGACTGTCTCAGAGGCCATGGGCCATATTCTACAGCTGCTTTGATAGAGACACTTGCTGGTGGCCTCCACCTGCCATCCAGGCCTGCGTGAGGGAGGGATGGGAAGATGAGGGAGGTGGGAGACCGGCCCGGGCACTTCCCCTCCCTCATCTTCCACAGAAGCCCTGTCTGGCTGGTTCAGCCTAAGTTCTCACCAAGGGAATATGGTACAACTTGCTTCAGGATTCCATGTGTAGTGATGTGTGATTTCCTTTTCTTAGTATCTGTGGATAAAAATTGAACAGAGACAGAGTAGCCACTTACGAAAGTAAGTGAACCCTGTTGGGTCAGATTGGATTCTGCAAAGTCCTCACCTTCTCGAGTTGTGCTCAGCACCTATTTTGTCATCTCCCGACTTCGGGATAACGCTGGTCCTTGGCACTCTCTTCCGTAGGAATTAGTGTCTGAAGTTTATATACTTGTGATTCACAACTAAATATATTTCCCACTCCAGGGTCTGAAGCACAGCTAGGGGAGTTCTGCTGATGGGTGGAAACAGACAACCAAACCTTAGGCGTCTGGAGGGGACCGTCACTCCCAGGGTCGTCAGCAGAGCAAGTTGTCCGCTTCCGTCTGTGCAAGCCTGGCCTCACCCCGGAACTGAGTGCCCCTCCCATGTGGAAGGCCTGGGGGCTTCACATTCCTTGTTCCTAGTGTTCCTGGCCATGACCCTTCCTCCTGTTTCCCAGTTCCCTGTGATTCCTCAGAAGACCAGACTCCCTTCCGAACCCCGGCCTCCTGTACACCCAGCTAAGCGGTTCTTTTGCCACCAGAACTCCTGAGGAGCTCCCTTCCCCAGTGGACCCAGGAGACTTTCTGGCCCTCTGCTCACTGTTCCAGGAACCTGCCCCTCCAGGCCTGCCTGAGTGCTTCACTCTCCATCCGTCGCCCTCCCCATCTATTCCCCTCCTACTGGCGCTTCTCTTCTGCCCTGTGTATTCCACTGTTACCCTAAATGTCTGTCTGTGCCACTAGCTTGGCCCTGGGCCTTTTATGAATACCCAAGTCTTAAAATGAACTTCCTGAGCAGGCGATGTCCAACTTCTTTGCTCTCAGGGACTGTGTCTGCCTCTCCCCTCTCTCGGGCCTATGTGACTGAGGAAAAGGTGCATCTGAGTCCGGGAGAGGTAGCCAGGCAGGCTGCAGAGTCTTTGGGGCAGAGGCTGGGAGAGATTTGGGTACTTTGTTACCACTACTGGGGTGATATTCAGAAGAGGGGAGACCTCATACTGTTACCTGATCCAGGACCCTCCTCTGGAAGAGAGCTCAGCCCAGGTGTGTGTGTGTGTGTGTGTGCGCGTGCGCCCGTGCGCGCGCGCCTGTGAGTGTGTGTGTGCATATGCACACACCTGCTCATGTGCACATGAGTGTAAACTGACTTGTCTGGTTGTGTTACTCAGGGTGGGCTGGGGACTCAGCAGAAGAATCCCCTTAGCCCGCTCAAGACTGGTTTTTTCCTGTACCCTCTCCAGAGGGGTCGGGAAGGAGGTCCAGGTGGGTTGAGGGGGTCGCAGTGGATAACCACTAAGGCCACATTGCTGCCAGGAGTGGGGGCGGGGGGGTTGGGGCCCCAGGGACCTGGCACCTGGCTTTGGTTTTCCGTCTTCTTTCCTCAGGACGCCCCCTGAGGCCTGGGATTGCACCTGGCTTTGAGGAGCACCTGTGGCTGGTGCTCTGCCGGTGTAGTCATGGGCTTCCCTCCTCTCGCAGGGCAGGTGCTCCTGCCCCAGAGACTGGGCAACTGGCTGTTTCTATGACGTATTTATTTTTACTTGTGTTTCATGTCACTTTTTTAAAAAAGCAAACAGAACAATTGTAAGTCAGTATAACTGCCTATCAGTTTTCTTTATTTCTCTTTTTGTAAAATAAAATTTAAACTCAAGAAGGCAATCTTGTTTGATCAAGGAATTGTCTGCACAGCTGTTTGGCAAGTGGTGAAAGGGATGTAACAGCACAGAGGGATAGCATGGGGGGGGTGGGGGGTGGCAGACAGACCCTGCAGTGATCGTGGCAGTGAGCTCGCTAGCCGCTTCCTGCCTTTGCTCATCTGACAGGACTGCCTTTCCAGGCTCCAGAGGACAGTGAAGCTGCCTCAGGGGCCGTGAGGCTACCCGGGCCTCAGCCTGCAGAGGCTGAGTGGCTGGGGCCTGGCAGCACCACATGAGCCTTCTCCATTTGTCATGAGTGAGAGGATTGAACCACTGCCTCCCAGAGAACTAGCCAGGGCTTTGAAACCTGAGGAGCTGGGGGACAGAGGGGAGTGTCCACTCTTCCCTGTTCAAGGGGAGGAGCCCTGGGAAAACTCTGGAAATTTACTGAGGGAGCATTAAAGAGCCTCTGTGGGGATTCCTTGGACAGAGGAAAGCAAGAGACAGGGCAAATCGGGGCTCATGAGGGAGAATATGTGCTACGGGGACTTAGGACTGGAGTGGAGCATGGGTGGGGGCATAGCTAGGTGAGCTGCTCTGCTCAGACGCTGGGCCTGCCCCCCAGGAAAGTGCCCTGGCTTCAGCCTCCTGGTGGCCATCGGAGGCCTTGCAGGAATCCTAACCAAGGGCGGGGCTTGCTCTGAGAGGAAGTGTTGAAGGCTGATGGCTTGCAGTCCCAGTCACAGGCCGACTCCTTTCCGACAGTGGCGCTGAAGCAACTAAGGCACACCCTGAATTCTGACGTGGGGCGCTGGAGTTCCCCGACCAGGCTAAAGGAAGTGAGCAGTGCCCTAGCTGGTGTGGCTCAGTGGACAGTGTGTTGGCCTGCGGACTGTTGGGTCCCGGGTTCGATACCAGGTTGCGGGCTCAATCCCCAGTGAGGGGTGTGCAGGAGGCAGCCGGTCAATGATTCTCTTTCATTGATGTTTCTATCTCCCTCTCCCTTCCTCTCTGAAATCAATAAAAATACATTTTTTTTAAAGAAGTGAGCAGAAAGGACCAGATGAGGAAAGGGCAGCTCCAGACAAGGGTTTCGAGGGAGAAGTCCCCAAGCTTCTGAGAAGCAAAACCCAGCGCTATCATGGCCAGTGCACAGGCCCTTTGGGCACCCAAAGGTTTGATCACGTGTCTGATGTTCACAAGCAAAACAACTGCCACGACCCTGGCGGCTCAGCCCCGAGTGCCTGTAAGGGGCCGGCTGCCCAGAGGCTGGCCCTGTGGGTGAGGAGGGAACGGTGTGAAGCCGGGGGAAAGGAAGCCGAGATTATGAGAGTCTCCGTGTGTTCAGTCTGCAGTAGTGGGCAGTGGGCTCTGCAATAAGACGAGTGCCTTCCCAAGCATCAAACTTCCGTGTCAGGTGCACCAAGGTGACGCGTGGCCCAGCAAGACTTGCTTCCACTGCAAGACTGGGCCTCTCAGGAGGGCAGGGTTTTTACGGTTTTACCTTTGGGGCCCTAAAAGGCCTGTAGGTCCTCAGAAATAGGAGCTGAAGATGGAACCTGTCTTCAAAGAGCTCACACTTGGCCGGGGAGTTAGCTGGTACACGCTCAGCTGAGGGCAGACCAGCCTCCCGCCGCTGCATCCAGGGCCAGGAGGACGGAGCCTGGGAGGGGGCGTGGCCCTGGCGAGCTCCCCGGGGATGGAGCCTTGGTTTTTTGTTACTCGGTATCCTCACCCCTAGGACTGTCCTGGCATGTTGGCTGGGGGACAGGTCCCCCCTGTGCTTTGGGTGGCGGGTGGAGTGCAGTGGAGTTGGAGGCAGGAAGCTGATATGTGTGCTGTCGGAGGTTGGCTACACTAGCTTCTTCCTTGAGCTCAGATCGGGCCTCAGTTTACTCCGCTCTTAGACGGGAGCAAGTGGCCCTGCCTTGCTCTGGTCCCAGGTCTGTCGGGAAACATCAGTGAGAGAAAGTGGCAAAAATGCCGGAAACCTCGGCTTCCCGGACCCTAGCCTGGCTCCCCATCGCGGCCCACCCGGCAACCTTACCTTCACGCCTGGGGCCGCGCCGTCTCGGTGCCCTCGCCAGCCCAAAGGCCGAGGGCTTCTCGCGCTGGCCCCTCGCCAGCCCCGCCCGGTGCGGGAGGCAGGAAGGTGCCGGGCGCCCCGCCCCCTGACAGCTCTCGAGGACAGACGCACGCTCGTTGCCGTGGAGACGCGGAGGGGCAGGCCGCCGCCCTCCCGGCCCCGCGCGCACGCGCCCACGACCACGGCCACGTCCCTCGCCAGCCCAAAGGCCGAGGGCTTCTCGCGCTGGCCCCTCGCCAGCCCCGCCCGGTGCGGGAGGCAGGAAGGTGCCGGGCGCCCCGCCCCCTGACAGCTCTCGAGGACAGACGCACGCTCGTTGCCGTGGAGACGCGGAGGGGCAGGCCGCCGCCCTCCCGGCCCCGCGCGCACGCGCCCACGACCACGGCCACGTCTCCC
>NW_006295816.1:2864880-2866102 GCF_000327345.1 Myotis davidii
TGGGCCCTCAGGCTCGTGTCCCCCCTTTTCTGAACCTTCAGGACGCGAGAGGAAGAGAAAGGTGCGAACTACGTTCCTGGAGGGGACAGGGAGCGTGCAGCCCAGAGGGGAGGTCGGACAGGGGGCTGGTCACTCCCAAGGCAGCTGGGCGAGGGGACACAGCGCCCAGCCCAGAGCTTGGGCTCCGAGATGCCCAGTGTGGGTGAAACGCGTGGGCCTTTCTGGAAAGCCTGTCACCAGGGAGGACAGGGAAAGTGGGAAAGGAGGCATGAGGCTGCTGGCGCCCGCCCTCCGCCTGCATTGTGGTCCCGGTCTGTTTGGCACCTGTGTGGCCTCGGGCAAGTGTCTTCCTCCCTAACCACTGACGTCCTAAGCCGTCCCTGCCTTGTTCCGAGGATTAAGGAAGCAGCCGCGTTTTAACACGTAGACAATGCCTGGCATCTAGTTAAGTACTTCGTGGGCGACCCATCACCGTCATCATCACCAGCACCATCAAAGAAAACGGAGGAGCAAAACTGACCGGGGCCAGTTGAGCAGGACAGGGAATTGCGTCCAAAGGATGGTGCGGCTGTGGGGGCAGGACCCCATGGTGTGAACCCCAGTGGGAGACACCTCTGTGTCAAGACACCAGGGGCTTCGACGTTCTGTGTGCACGTTGACTCCAAAGACAGTATTTCAGCAAAAGGTTTTGACACACAGAACCCACAGGGAACCAGTTATTCCACAGAGCTAGGTTTCCCATTGGGTTCAAGTGTTGATGTTCAGCACGCCCAAAACTTTTAAATTTTAAATATTTGGGGTCACATGCTCTCCCCCCCCCCCCCCAGGGGTGGCGGGCTGGGCCGTCTGCCTTGAAGGGCTCACACACCAGCTTCTGTGGTGCCCGTGGGCCTGTTCCTGGATAGTTTGCTTCTCCTGTGTGTTCCCACCACCCCCGGGAATGAATGTCTTTATTGTTTGTATTATAGGAATAGGAGGAATGGGGGAAGGCCATGGGGAGGAGGGAGAGTTGTCAGATAAGTGACATACACACAAAAAGGAAAAAAGAGGCGGCCACACACACCCTCCCAAGATGCCTTTCTATGAACTACTTGGTACGGGAGATCAGAACCATAAAAATTAAATTCTAAACACTTGGAGATGTTGGGGTGGGAAGGGACAGGGACCCCAGGTGTGGTTCCCCTCCTCCCCAGCCAGGCCAGCACTCCTCTTCCATGGGATG
>NW_006295816.1:2866133-2891844 GCF_000327345.1 Myotis davidii
GTGTGTAACTGTTGCTTCTCCCTGTTGTGTGTCTCCACTTCCAGCAGCCTTTTCCTCCTCCTCCTCCTCCTCCTGGCGGTTTCTAATCTATAGGCTGAAAAAGTGGGCTGAAGCTTGTAAGCACTGGTGGCTCAAGCCGGGGAAGCGTAGCCTGAATTTTGGTTGTTTTGATCTGGTGTCCTCTGGTTCTGGATGGGTGAGCTTGCTGGATAGCAAGATTCCTCAGGCCAGATGTGCTTAGCAGAGGAGAATTTCCTAGGAGAGTCTCTTTCTGTGGCAAATCCCCACCCCCCTCCTGTTTGTTCCTCGTGGTTTCCTTGTTTGTTAATAAGTGTTTGGCCCCTGGCACTTGCTTGTCCTCTCTCTGGCAGCGGTCCACGAGGCTTGGGGAGGCTGGGCAGGTAGTTGGCTTCGCTGGGGGAAGGAAGAGGCCATGTCGGGGAAGGGCAGGCTGGCTGAGGTCTGGTCCATCTCAGACGAGGCTGGTCAGGGCTGGGAGTATGTCCCTGGTTGACTCACTCTTGGGCCCTCTATGACTCAGTCTCCCCAGTATGACCAAGGCTGCCAGCTGACAGGCACAGCAGCCCCGAGAGCCTCAGTGATTGTGGTTAAGAAATAAGGAGGCTGATGGCTTCAGTCATCCTTTGTAGCTCCCTTCTAGGTCACTCCATGTGTAAACACCTCTGGCCACTCCTCCTCCTGGGTCAGAGCACCCAAGGCAGGGCTGGGGTTGGGCCAGAACAGGCTGGCGGGCAGGTGGGCACTCTGGTCAGAGCAGGCTACCAGCCTCTCTCCCCTGTCTCCTTTGCAGCTGCCTTGGGGTGCGGCGTCGGGAGCACAGAGCCATGTCGGACCTGCTGCTGCTGGGCCTCATTGGGGGCCTGACGCTGCTGCTGCTGCTGACTCTGCTGGCCTTCGCCAGGTACTCGGGGCTGCTGGCCGGGGTAGCAGTGAGTGCCGGCTCACCCCCCTTCCGCAATGTCACTGTGGCCTACAAGTTCCACGTGGGGCCCTACAGCGAGACAGGGCGGCTTTTCACGGAGAGCTGCAGTGTCTGCCCCAGGCTCCGCTCCATCGCCGTCTACTATGACAACCCACACATGGTAAGGAGCCTTCTGGGCCCCGACTGGACTT
Organism: Myotis davidii; assembly: GCF_000327345.1. Classification (NCBI taxonomy): domain Eukaryota; kingdom Metazoa; phylum Chordata; class Mammalia; order Chiroptera; family Vespertilionidae; genus Myotis; species Myotis davidii. The sequence continues at coordinate 2,867,268 of NW_006295816.1, forward strand.
CTGCCCCGTGGACGGGCATGGGGCAGGACTTGTTGGGGAAGGGGCATTTTAGTGTCTAAGGAAGTGGTGGGAAAATGTTTGAGTTGGCCTTGCAAACCCCTCCTCTCTGAGCTCAAAGCTCCCTCCAGATTTAGCCTGGACTTCTGTTCCCTCCTAGGAGTGTGTGCTGGTTTCCTCTTGCCCAGGTCCCATTCCCCTGGCTCATGGCTACCTATGGACCTCAGAGTGCAGGGGACATCCCAGTAGGAGGCCCTAGCCAGGCTTTCGTCCGCTGCCTCCTCCTCTTGTGGTCCCTCCTTCTTTCACCCCCATGTGCGGCCAGTGCTCTAAGGCCAGGCCTTTCAGATCCTGCCCTCAGTTTGGGGTCATTTGTGGTATTTCTTTGCCTTCCCTTTTTCAGTTCTCCTGCTGTGGCGGCAGGTTCTCAAGGTCTGAGGGGGTAGGCTCTGGGCCTGGGACTTGGAATCCCACCCCCCACCCCTCGTCTTTCTGGCGACCCCTGACCTGTTTATAAGGCATCGCTTTGAATGTCAAGCTGCCTGGTTTGGAGAGGGCCTTGGGGGCAAGTGGAGCCAAGTGAGCTGCCCAGAATGTCTAAGATGCTGGGGTCAGAGACTAAGCCGGCATCACTGGCACCCTGTGGGCGTCCAGCTGTACGTACAGCCTGCGGTGAGTCAGGGCTCACCAATGTGGCCTCCTGCAATGCAGGGGCGGTGCCACAGCTGCATGGGCTGGCACCCCTGCGAAGGGCTCTTCAGCCTCCAGCTCTGAGCCTCGGCAAATCAGGCATTTGGAATCCCCGGCTCTGGTTTCCTCGCCTGGAGAGCTCACGTGGGCAGCCTACCCATTGTCTCCTGACCAGGCCTCACTGGGGCATTCAGTCAAAACAAGGGTGTGCTGGCTCTCTCTGTGCCTGCTTCTGCTCTACACCCGCACCCTGGAGATGAGCAGATGTGGCCCCGCCCTCAGGAAGCTTCATGCGGTTGGCGAGTCAGGTTCACACAAATGAATCTCCAACAAGGCACTGTGCTCGGTGCCCACAGAACTTAGAGCTGTGGGTTTGGAGGAGGGTGCCTCACGTCGCCAGGGAGGCTCAGAGAGGTGCTAGCTTTCAGCTGGGCCTTCTGCCCGAGTGGGATTTTGCTCTACCAGGAAGGGCCTCGTGGCTAAGGGAACCGCAGCAGCCAGGGCCTGCAGACATAGGTGACCGGGAAGTGTGGCAGGACAAGCCGGGGAGTGGAGAAAGAGGCAGAAGGGTTTATGGGCCAGGCAGTGGGAGGAAGGAAAGGTGCAGCACAGTTTGCCATCTGTGATTTAGGAAGCTACTGGGTGGCAGGTGGAGGAAGGAAGGAGGTGAGGCAGAGAGGCCGTGGAGGATATTGGGCTGGACTCTGGTGAGGAGTGAGTAGACATTAAGGTTTTGAGGTCACACAGCTGGGTGATGGCAGTAAGTGGGAGTCGAAAGCACTGGGACCCAAGTGAGATGGGGCAGGCCTGTGGAAAGCTCCTGGGCAGGGTGCCCGACCCCACCCCTGCAGCGGTCTCTTGTGTAAGTCCCTGCCCCTTCCACCCCTGGCCCAGTCGGCCTCTGTAAGGCCTCGGAGGGGGTGTGGGGGGAGCGTCCTGTGGCTTCCCACCTGTTCCCGAAGCAGCACTTTGCCTCCGATTGGAGAGGCTCATTCCAGGAGGGGGAGGGGCTGAGGCGGCAGGTTACCTGGGGTCTGTGCTGGGGCTGGTCCAGGGAAAAGTGAGATAGAGGAACCCTGGCACGTGGCACTCTCCATAGAGCCTCCTGACACAGCCACTGCTAACACCACACAGCCCACCATACAGCTGTCCTGGAAGCGTGGTAGACCCTGTGGGCCACCGGGGTTAGTGGGTGCAGCCTGACTTGGGTGCCAGTTTGGGGACCATGGCCTGGGAATATCGCCTGGGTAGATAGCCTCGAGGCCAGCATTTCAGGATTCTGGTTCCGTCTTTTCACCGTCCTGCTGTGTGATCTTGGGCTTTTCATAACCTCTCTGAGTCTCCACTTCCTCATCTGCAGAGGAGTGTTAAAATACCTGCCTTCATAGGTAGGCTGGCAAGGGATAAATTAAGTGCATAGGTGAGGCATTCACCCCAGCACCTGGCCCTCAATAGATATTTCACAGCAACAATAAAAAAAGGGTGGAAAAGACACTCATGCTAATGAGGTGTGCTGAGCGCTTAGGCTGAGTCCTGGTGATCCAGGCCAGAGGATGAACGTATAGGTCAGAGTGGCCCCTCTGGTCCTGTCCCCCCCAGGCCTGGGTCACGCTAGGGTACCTGCATCCCCATTCGGAGTTGGGTCACATCCTGACACTTAGTCCTCACCTACTCGGGGAGCTGGCAGAGATCCCAGAAGCTTCGGGGAACCCCGGACCTCCAGGAGTTCATGGCTGTCTGTGGGACCTGAGACCACCGGGTCCACGCTGCTGATGCCGTAGAGGAGATTGCAGAGGAGGTGGCAGGAGTTGAGGCACTTCTCTCACTCAGGTCACTCATACTTTTTTGCTTCTAACCAACAAATATTGTGCCACTGTGCTGGGCACTGGGGCACTATGGGAACCAAGGAGCCCCGCCCTCAGACCCTCTCAGTGGAGGCTGTCAGGGGAGCCTGGACGAGAGGCCCCATCCGGTCCTAAGGGAGCCTAGGAATCCAAGCTTTCTGCTCCTAGGCTGCCCGCCCCCCACCGCCGCCCCCAGCAGTGGCCAGCGCGGGGCCCTGCATGTTGTGGTTCAGGGAAGGAAGGGACGGGCTGTTGGCTGAGCTGTGTGAGTGTCCCATCCCCTCTTTCTCCCTCCCCAGCTCAGCCCAGCGGGAGCCAGACCCGCGTCTCTGTGAATGTGGGGAGGAAGGGAGACTATTTCAGGCTCTGACAGTCAGCCGGGCAGTGAGTGACCCGCTGAGAGGCGGCCACCTGACTGAGCCCTGACAGCTGCCCACCCCCTAAGCCACTGACAGCTCCCTAGTCATGCCCCTTCCAGGCCTCAGCTGGCCACAGGGAGGCTGGTTCCCTGACAGGCCTCACCTGGTCTGGCTTTAGGCCCAGGAAGTAACAGGAAAGGGCACCATCAAGGCAAGATCATGGCGATTGCTCCGGACACATTCATATCAGAGGCTGCTGGAGCATATGTATCCTAGAGATCGGCAGGTAGGTAGGTAGGTAGGTAGGTTGGTTAATGTATGCATATCAGTCAGCCTGTATCCTGGAGTTCCAGCTGGGAGGAGCTGCAAGGACTGAGCCAGTGGTTCTGATGGGCAGGAGGAAGGATATTCTGTTCTCCATCCCTGAGGGTCTTGGTGGAGGTCGGGGGAGGAAAGAGGGAGCACGTGGCAAGAAGTGGGCAGTCTCCTAGATGGCCCTCTCCTTTCTGGGGAGCCTTGGTGTAGGGGAGGGGGATGGAGCTGGGAGGCCCTCGAGAACCTCACTTGATCCTGCCCATCTCTGACCCGTGGACAGGCCCTAGTGGCTGGGCTGCCGTCACTGTGGCCATGGGTCTGTCCTGTCTGCCAGCCTGGCCCTCCAGTCCGCCTTCTGCCCCACCCTTTGCTGCTGTCACCTTCACTGCTATGTTTGGGGTTTAAGCAACCTGCCCGCTGCCCTTGGGGGAGCCTGGCTGAGGCAGGTGGGGCGGCTGGTTCAGTACCTGGCCAAGGCCTGGGAGGGGTGCTTGCCCTTGCCCCAGGCATGGAGTGGGTGGGGGAACTGGTTGCGCTTGGGTTCTGCCTTTAGTAGCTAGACTGCCACTGAGGGTCAGCCTGGTCTCCGGGTCTGCAGGGGCTGAGGCTGGCAAACAGGGAGCCTGGAAAGGTGTGAGGGAGTGGGATTTCCCAGGTTTGACCCCTCACCACAGGTAGTGGGAATGTGGGTTGGGCTGGTGTTTCCTGAGGGCTCAGGCCATGCCCTGCCAGGTACCCTGTGATGATTTTCTTCAGATGGAGTCAGGCCTTCGCTCCGCTGCTGGTTAACGATGTGGGCAGCCCTGGGCAGGCGGCAGAGCTGCCTTTGGAGGGGGAGAGGCGAGGTACAGCAGGCGCGGACTTGGGGCTTGTCCTCTTGGGTCTGAATCAAGGCTTCCCCGCTACCAGCTGTGCTGGGTGAGCCTCTGGGTCTCTGAGAATCCCTGCCTCGGGGTGGCTGTTTCTAGGGGCTAAATAAGGACAAGGCCTGTCCGCAGCCCTCGTAGGTGCCTAGCACTCCTGGAACCCGCCCCTGCCTCTGAGGGCCTGTGCCTCTGGACTTTGTACTTCCCTCTGGCCTTGCCCTCTGCAGGCTGCCTGGGCATGTGAGGAGGCGCAGCGCAGAGCGAAGCCATCCCTAGCCTGGGCCTATCCCCAGGCTTCTCAGTGGCTGTGGCTTGTTGGCACAGGCCTGGAGCTGGTCTGCCTGAGTTCGAATCCTGACTCCATCGCTGCCTGGCTGTGTGGCCTCTGCTGAATAGCTTTGCTCTCTGGGCCTCAGAAACAGCGTTGGTAACAGTGTCTACTGCGCAGTGCTGTTTGTTTATTTATTTTTTAAATGTATTTCTTTATTGATTTCAGAGAGGAAGAGAGAAGGAGAGAGAGATAGAAACATCAACGATGAGAGAGAATCATTGATCGGCTGCCTCCTGCATACCTCCTCCTGGGGATCGAGCCTGCAACCCAGGCATGTGCCCTTGGCTAGAATCGAACCTGGGACCCTTCAGTCCGCAGGCTGACGCTCTATCCACTGAGCCAAGCCGGGTAGGGCAACACAGTGCTGTTTAGATAAGGAGCTGATGCATGGAAGACAGCAACTGGGCGGGTGGTGAGCACCTTGTCAGGTACACCTGGTATTATGATTATGCTTGGGGGTGAACAATGCCCTGGAAGACTTCTAGGTGGGAGTTCCCAGAAAGCACCTGGATCCCACTCTGGAGATGGGCATCCTGCTGACTCTGCTCCCCTCAGCCTGAAGTACAGGTCCTCTCCTCTGACCTGGGGGTTGGCGTTGCCCAGGTCCTTCCTGACCAGTGCCCAGGGAGGTGGGACCTGCAGGGCTTGGTGTGTTGGCCTGTAGGACTCAGGAGGGTAAGTGAGTCCACTGTTCAGCCTCCAGCCATGGGCAGGTGCGGCTGCTCTGTTCCGCTGGGGGCACCCGGGCAAGTGAAGGGGCCTGCTCCTGCTCTTCCTACCTGGGGCAGCTCTGGGCCGGGTCGGCTAGCCAGGGAGGAGTCAGGCAGCCCTCTGGGCCTGCGAATGGCAGACCGTGAGGTTATGCAGGTGTGGGCCTGGGCCTGGCCGTTCTGTTGAACCCAGGGCCTGGGTTTGGCCTGAGCCAGAGGACATCATTTTCCTTCCTGGTTCTTGGAAGATAATCGATCTTGTCCAGTTTCCAGCACAGTGAGGTCTCTGGAGCCTCTCTTCACTCTCGCCTCTCAGGGCCCTGTGAGGCCTCTCCAGAAGGGGCAGTGGGGCCAGCTGCGACCCGGAAGCTTTAGGTTTCAGGCAGGACCCCCTTCCCCCATCTCACATACTAGGACTCGGGGAGGCCTCACAGCCCAGAGGAGAGCCTCTGCTAGTCTTGCTTTCAGGGCAGATTCCGAATGGGCCTACCTTCACCCAAAGTGCTGGGCCCCACTACCCTGTATCCCTCTCCCTGGTGTGCTCCTTGCTGGTGCTAGTTGTGGCCCAGCTCTTCTTCTGGGCACAGGTACCCAGAGAAATGACTGGGACAAGGAGGAAGGGAGCAGACAGGTGGAATTGGCAAGCCTGGGCTCCCTCAGGTGGGTGGGTGGGGTTTCTGTCCATCAGGACATTCCCACCTTCTGAGCCCTTTACCACCTCAGTGACCATACCCCTGGAGGCGGGCCTGGCTTGCCTGGGAGCCCAGGGAGCCCCCCTGCTCTGAGACCAGCCCTGCCCCTTCCCAGCTTGTCGTAGGGCCTGTCTCACCTCCTTGCTGGTGCCGGTTCAGCTTCCTCCCAGACCCAGCTCAGTCTGGGGCTCCTTAGCAGGAGGTGAGCTTGCTGAATAGCATCTGAGTCACTGGCCAGGGCAGGGGAGGGCAGCAAGTGTCCTCACTGGTGGAATTGAGGGGATGCTCAGGCAGGAAGGGAGCGCCTGTGCCCCAGACGCCTCCAGGATTTCAGGACCCTCGTCTCCTTACCAGCTGCTTCACTGACCTGTGAGAGGAGTTCCTCCCTTTACTTTTCTTTCTTGAAGAAATGTTTTTATTGGTTTCAGAGAGGAAGAGAGAGGGAGAGAAGAGACGTCAATGATGAGAGAGAATCATTGATTAGCTGCCTCCTGCACACCCACTACTGGGGATCGAGCCCGCAACCTGAGCATGTGCCCTTGACCAGAATTGAACCCGGGCCCCTTCAGTCCGCAGGCCGACGCTCCATCCACTGAGCCACACCAGCTGGGGCCCTCACAGGCATCTGGGATCAGAGGAGGGACTGCTGGGCCGGAGCAATGGGAGGCTTTGAGGAGGAGAGTTGAGCTAAAGGGTGAGCAGCAGTTTCTCAGGAGAAGGGACTCTGGAGTAGGACGAGGAAAGACATTCCAGGCAGAGGAAGTGGCTTACGCAGAGGCGGGAAGCATGGGAGGGCACGGCATGTTTAGGGAGTTGCAAATGCCAGGGCTGTGGGCCTGTGCGGGGGTGGGTGCGAGAGGAGGCTGGCGGGTGAGCTGGGCCAGAGCCTGGGTTTGTCCCTCCTGCTACTCAGACATGCAGTGGGCACCTGCCCAACTGGCTTCTGGGCCCTGAGGGCACCTCGGGATGCAGAAATGGTGCCAGTGAGTGTGCGGGCAGTTCTGGGCATGTTGTGTGGGCCACTGAGATGGCCTTGCATGCTGGGCTTGGGTTTCATCCTGGAGGGGAATGGGGAATCGTGAGCGTTCTAGCTAAGCGGGATTGTCACATGTTCTGGTGCCTTTGGGACCGAGGAGGATGCTGAAGTGATCCCAGGAAAGACCCTGGGTCCCAAACCCAGGCGGGCCAGGGGTGGTGAGAGATGAAGTGACCTCCTGTCCAAATGTCCATGTAACTTACATTGGATCTTTCTTTTGTCCCGCTAGGCTGCTAGGGTCAGGAATGGGAACGTGGGCTTTGCAGCAGGCACTGACCCTGCCGAATCTCCAGTCTTTCGGGCCTGCCTTATCTTAGGGTGTGAAGTGGGGCCGTGGCACCATCTAGAGACAAGAGTTGGAACTGCAGGGATCTCCGGCACCCTGCTTGGCGGGGTGGGAGGAGCCTCGGGCCCAGACTTGATGTGAGGAGGAGTTTACAGCAAAGTGCTGGCGTGGGGGCTGGCGTGGGGGGCGGGTGCCGCTGGGCCACCCAAGGCACCCTGAGGGGGCGTGTGGACCTGGAGGGGGTGGGGGTGGGGTACATGTTCAGAGGTTGGGGTGGATGGGCATTCTAGGCCAAGGGTCACTTGGCCTGTGTCCTAGCTGCTAATACCGACAGCAGTTATGGCGCATCTGCTGAGTGCTGGCCCAGCCCAGGGCCTCATGCAAAGTGTTTAATACAGAGGTCCTCAAACTTTTTAAACGGGGCCATCACTGTCCCTCAGACATTCCACACCTGCGCAGTGAGGGCCGGGACGCGTCGGCTGCTAAGCAGGACGGGCAGTGGCAGCAGAAACACCCGGCGAGCCGAATAAATGTTTTTGGCCAGCTGCATGTGGCCCACGGGCCGCAGTTTGAGGACCCCTGGGTGAATAGGACAGTTCTGTGCGTAGAGATCAGGGGAGTGGGTTCCAGGAAACCAAGGAACTTGTCTGGAATCACACGACGCAGGACTCACGCCCAGGCCTGCCTCTCTCCAGAGCTGTGGTCCTGACCCCTGTACCATGTTTCCTGCCACTAAAGCCCTGAGCCAGGCCTAATGCCCTGGGATTCAAGGGGCAGCAAGGGACCAGCGCCACGGGGAGCTGGACTGACCCCCAGGGACTGCATAGAGGTGAGAGCCTGGAGTCGGTGCCCAAGTGCCAGGCAAAGTGAGCCGCCAGGGCAGGCTGGGTGGCCAGAGCAGAAAGGCAGAGCAGAGCTGAGGGACCCCAGGGGCTTGTTGACAGGGCTTGGAAAGGCCAGAGGAGGGCAGAGACGAGAACAGGTGACAGGGACTTCACGGTGCTGAGGAGGTGGGCTGGGGAGAGGGGCAAGTGGAGGTGGAATTTAAATTTAGGGGTCAGTGGGCCCTGTGCATCCGGGGACCAAGGAAAACCCGGATTGAGAGCACGCAGTCTGTGGTTAGTCTCTTTGATTCAGAAACGTATATACCTCTGGGGGCTCGGCCCGAGGGCTGGTACAGACAGGTGGCAGGAGGAGAAGCCAGTGCTGGGCCTTGCAGGCCTGGGAAGTGTCAGGGACTCACACAGGTACCCACCTGGCTGGGGTTGGTGGGAGGCAGGAGGGGAGCAGAGTGGAATGGTGGTCCTGGGGGCCCAGAGAAACTTGGAGGGGGACCAGCCACCTCTGGCCTGGCCAGGAAGGGGCAGGGCCTTGGATGGGGCGTGGGCTGAGAGGAGGCCTGGAGGCCTGAGGGCATGGGCTCTCCCACAGTCTCATCAGCAACCCATAGTTCCACACGCTCTTGCCGCCTGCCGCCCCCTGCAGCCAGCACGGGGCCTGGCGTGCTTCTGGAGGAATGACCGAAGGGGGGGTCAGTGACTGAAGCGGATGCCACAGGCCGGGGCCATGAACCGGTCCCAGCAGAAAAGCAGTGCTTTGTCCTGGTGCCGGGGGCTGCATGGTCTTGGAGCTGGTGGTTCCGCCAGGCCTGAGCTGGCACAGAACCCAGGTCTGAGGACCTCCTTCCTTTGCTCAACACAGACACCCCTGCTCTCCCTCCCCAGGTGCCCCCCGAGAAGTGCCGCTGTGCAGTGGGCAGCATTCTGAGTGAAGGCGAGGAGTCACCCTCCTCCGAGCTCATCCAGCTCTACCAGAAATTTGGCTTCAAGGTGTTCTCCTTCCCGGCACCCAGCCATGTGGTGACAGCCACCTTCCCCTACACCACCACCCTGTCCATCTGGCTGGCTACCCGCCGCGTCCATCCTGCTCTGGATGCCTACATCAAGGTGAGACAGGCCTGGAGTGTGTGTGTCGGGGGTGGTGGGTGCAGCCAGGGAGGACTTGGCAGCTGAGAGGAAAAGGAGTGCTGGGAGGGCAGCACCCTGGGGTCCTGTGAGGCAGGTGCCTGTGGAACGGGAAGATGGACAGAGGCTGCTGCATCTCTTCTCGATGCCCAAGACCTTGTGGGAATGGGGCCTGGTCGCCGGGCCAAGGGGGCAGTCTGGTAATGGAGCCTGGTCGACCAGCCATGGCCTTGGTGGTCAAGAAAGGAGCAGCAGGAGGGCTGTGTGGCAGGAGGCAGCACACAGGTTTCCTTTGGGAGCTGGGCTGGCAGCCGAGAGGCTGGGGAGGATGGGCTTGCCTGGTGGAGTGGGCTGGAGGTTGAAGGTCAGGGTGAGGCAGGAGCCGGGGGCCTGGCTGGTGGGGAGGGCAGGAAGGGAGACATCAGTGCCCAAGGCCCTAGCACAGTCATGGCGAACCTATGACACGCGAACTCATTTTTTTGGTTGATTTTTCTTTGTTAAATGGCATTTAAATATATAAAATAAATATCAAAAATATAAGTCTTTGTTTTACTATGGTTGCAAATATCAAAAATTTCTATATGTGACACGGCACCAGAGTGAAGCTAGGGTTTTTCAAAATGCTGACATCTGAGCTCAAAAGGTTCGCCATCACTGCCCTAGCATGTCTCCTGGGTGGGGCCTCACCAGGCCTCCAGTTCTGTCTGTGTCATCCTCCACCTCAAGGGCCAGTCTGCAGCCCACCTCTGGGAAGAGGCTTTCTGGGTCCAGAGCTCATAACAGGCTGCGTGGCATGTGGCGTGGTGGCGAGCAATTCTGCCACCAAAGCCTTTTCCTGGTTTGGGGTTTATTTTTAGACGCCTTTGTCCAAATTTCCCGGCCCCTGACAGCTTCACAGGTTGCCTGGTTTTGACGTCACCTCTTTGATGAAAGCTCTTCCTCCTCCCTCCTCCGATGCCGCCCCCTCTTCCCCCTGTGGGAGCCTGTCAGCTGTGCTCTGGGTTTGGTTCTCCTGGAGTGGGGCTGGAGCAGCGGGGCGGGCAGTACCATCCTCTTTCCTGCCTGGGACGGGGAGGCCTGGGGAGAGGGGGAGCAGGAGGCTTCTCCAGTGATGTCTGAGGCATCTGGGTCTGGCTGCCAGCTGGGAGAGATGCCAGGCTGCCCACAGGGAGGTGTGGCCCAGGTACTGTGCTGGGTTCTGGAGGCCTGGCCTGGTGTCTTGGGGACACAGCCAGGTGACAGGTGAGGAAGGGGCTGTCTCTGCTTTTGGTCTCAGCCCTCAGTGGACGGGGTGGTCCTGTGTCTCTCCGCCCCGGAGACAGAAGAGAATAGAAGGCTCCCTCCCATGCCTGCCCGCATCCCGCTGCTCTGGGACCAGGGAAAGGAGGCTGCTAATGAGACTCTGGCTCTTCTGACTCTCAACCCTGACAGCTGGCTGCCTTTAAGCGTGTGCGCACGAGTGTGTGTGTGGGGACCGCCTCTCTGACTTCTCTCTGGATCTAAGGCTGGGTCATGGAGGTGCTGCACGTGGAATGGCAGGAGCTTCTGTTTCAGGAGGAGGCAGGGTGGCGGGGAAGGTTCCAGAAGCCCTGGCTGTCCCAGGGGGGCAAGCCTGGGGCAGGACTGGTCCCATGGGCCAGCGAGGGCCCTGGGGGTCACTGTGAGGAGCCCAGAGAGAATCATTCGTCAGGTCTCGGGGGTTCTGGGAGGATGGCTGGATCGCAGCTTTGTGGTCCGTGTGGCAGCCCTGGCTCTCTAGCCGCCTTCCCCAACCTGGCAGCCCGGCAGGCTAAGCTTTCCTCATGGAAACCACTGGGGCCTCGTGAGCGCTGTGGGCAGCGTGACTGCCAGCCTGTGGAAGATGCCCAGCTTTGTCAGGCTGCTCATCCACTGAAGGCTGGGGAGGTGCCCTCCAGGGCCGGGAGAGCACTCCCTGACCGTGGGAGGGGATCTGTTAGCTGTAAGAGGGCCTGGGCCTCCTTGAAATGGCAAGGCCACAGAGGAAATGCAGCCCAGGTGTCAGCCCAGACACTGGAAAAGGCCCGCAGGTTCACCGCAGGGTGGAACCGTCTTCGCGAGAAGGTCAGGCGCACGGAGCAGACTGGACGAGTGGCCTGGGCCCATGTGGGAGAGGTCCCTGACCTCTGGGCCTGGCTCAGGGCCTTGTCCGTGGGGAGGCTGGTTGGCCGGGGAAGTCGGCAGGCCCTGGAGGTCAGACACTGGCTCTTTCTCTGTAGAACTGGAGAGGAACTGGAGAGTGCAGGAAGCCGGCCAACAGACCTCATTTGCATATTAGGTTTTCAGTTGAGCAATAAGCCACTTACCCAACACCTCCAACGTGCGACCAGCTTTGCTCAGCTCTCTATATGCCTCGTCCTAGTTTAGCATGCACCCAGCAAGATGCTCAGTAACTGCTGTTAAAAGAGTAACAAAAGAGGGACAGCTGGGTCGATGGGCTGTCCTGCCACGGCTTGAAAGTGTTGGGACCCCAGACCACAGTTCCCAGCCTGCTCTGGGGAGCCTAGAGGCTGTGCTGAGGTGCCCCTCGGCTGGACCCAGGAGGAGGGAGGAGCTCTGCCCCTGGGTATTCAGGCCAGATGACCTTGGAAACTTCTGTTTGGAGGGTAAGTGATTGCACTGGGGTGTCAAGAGGGCTTCCCTTATTCAAAATAAAACGTGGAGCCCTTCCACATTAGCTCAGCAAAGGTGGCAGACGTGGAGAGAGGTGACCCCAAAGCTTAATCCTGTTGGGGCTTCCTCACCTGGATGCCCACTGCCAGGGCCGTGCTGCTCCCCACGGGGTTCTGGCCCGTGGTCTGGGAGGCGGTGGGAGCCAGGAGCAAAGGGCAGGCACCACAAAGGGAGGCGTGGCAGCAGACACGGCCCAGAGCGGCTGCTGCAGGTGCCTTGTGGGCCTCGTGTCCCATCCCGGGGGAGGCGGAGGCAGCTCTGTTCCCAGGCTACCTCACTGCAGCTCCAGGGCCAGCTCCCCTGCCAGTGCTGCCACCTGCGAATCGGCCTGCCCAGCCCAGAGAGGAGGGCACTCGGCAGCGCCAGGACCTGGGGCCGAGTGACGAGCCCCAACTCTTTCTCCCCAGAGCCCCCAGCCACAGGCTTAGCACTGCCTCGCAGGAGTGGATGGGGAAGGGCAGGTGGCTTCCAGGGAACAGCAGAGCAGCCTTGGGGGTGGGGGTGGCATTGGGGCTGAGCCTTGAAGGACCGGTAGTGTTCTCCAGCTGGAAAGCAGGTCGGACAGAGGCGCTGACATGGGATGGCTTGTGTACCCGCTGTGGCTTGAGTCGGGAGGAGCAAGAGTCTGGGCCCAGGAGGTGAGGCTGGGTGGCGCCTGGGCGTCTGAGCAGATGAGCCTCAGGAACAGGACTTGACACGGGAAGGTGGGGAGGAGGAGCCAGAGGCCACAGCCGCGCTCTGAACGAGGGTAAGAAGTTAGCCGAGAGGAGCAGACTCTCTACTCCTAGACACCCCCACACCAGGGGGAGACCCCCTGCCCCGTCCCTGGATGTTAAGATGTGGGGGGACCCACAGGAGGCCAGGCCTCTCTGCTCTGTCAGCCTGGGCCTGGAGCTTGCTCCCCAGCCTCTCTGGCTTCCCCCTCTCCCCTCCCCTACCCCAGGACAGAAAGCACAAAGCCAGCCTTTGCTGGGGCGGGCGTGGGAGCTACCACTCTCAAAATACCAGCTCGGATGTGTGCGCTTGGCAGCCCTGCAGGACCCTGGGGGCTGAGGCGCGTCTGGGTGTGCTGTGGGCTGGGCAGTCCAATCCCAGGCAGCCTCTCCCGGCAGATGGCCTTAGGAAAAAGCCTGCTCGGCTCCAGAAGGCTCGGGATTCCGGGGGAGGCTGGGCTGGCCCTCGAGAGCCGAGCAGCTCTGCCCTTCAGAGAGCCCTCGGGTCAGGGGTCAGGAGAGCCCGCTGTCTGCTGAGGGTCAGGAGGGCCTCCCGGCGAGGGCTCCCGAGGGGCCAGGGGTCAGAGGTGCCACCTGAGATGAGACTTCAGGGTTGCCTCCTCCCCACTGCCAGTCCTCCCCCTCCGCGCCTCCCCTCCTCTCCATCCCACTCACCCACCTGTCCTTGCTCTCTGGCACTTTCTGGCTCCTCTGGCTCCCAGGTGCTTGGCTTCACGGCTCCATCTGCCCATCTGCACTGAGCAGCCTTCCTGCTGCTGGGTAATCAGTCAGCAGCGTTCCGTGGGCTTGTCTGGGCGGGGCGGGCCCAGGTCCTTGACTGCACAGACCCGCCCCGAGCAGCTGTCAGCTGTCCTGGGGGGCTGTGGGCCTGCCCTGGCTCTCCTCGCACCTTTGGAAGGGAGACTGGTGGGGTCCCAGGACTGCGCCCCCAGCTCCCTATGGGGCTCTCCCCCCCATGTTCCCCGGCCCTCTGGTCCTCTTCCACACAGGCCCAGGGAAGCCAGAGCAGGGCTGAGATGCGGGGCCTGGGGATGGCTTCCCAGCCACCCAGGCTCTGGGGTGCTTAAGGGCTGGAGTCCCCTGCGCCTACTCAGCAAATCACCCACCCCTGCTCCTCGGTGCCCCAGCCCACCCTGGTCTCTATCGCCCCTGAGGCCCTCCTCGTGTCCCTGGGTGCAGGAATGTGAGCAGAAGTGTAAATTGCATGGCACACTGCAGGCTGTGAGGTGAAAATGAAAAGTCTCAGGCAGTGGCAGCAGTAGGCACAGCAAGTGCCCCACTCCCTCCCACTCCCCTTTCTCAGTCTTCCCAGGTTCTAGGTCACCGGGGCTAGCCTGTCCCAAGAGCCTTCAGCTCTTACTTCCATTATATTTTCCGTCTGGCTAACGCACAGGAAAGGCGCTGTGCTTTTGTTAATTTAGTGGCCTTGATGTTTGTGGTAGTGTCTCCATTGATTCTTCTGGGGTTTTTCAAGTATACAATTGCCTTATCTGTAAGTGATGGTATTTTATTCGTCTTTCCCAACTCCTCACTTCTTTTGAGATCCTCTGTTTCGATCTCTTTATCTTACAGTTGGGGGATTGATGCAGAGAGAAGCCACCCATCTGTCAGGAGCTAGGCCAAGGCTCAGGCTCCTGCTACCGTCTAGCCTCGACCCCTTCCTGCCCTCTCTGCCCTCCCTGGCAGCCGGTCGCACTCCTGTCTCCTTTGCTTGTCATTTTCAGAGCCTTGGGCCCTCCTGCTGCAGAGGGGAGGGAGCTCACCAGCGCTTCTCACGTTCTCCCTGCTGTCATGGCCGGCCCCACATAAAGGCTGAGGTTCTTGGCCAGAGGCTGCTGGGAGGCCCGGTGGGGAGGAGAGGGAGTCAGGGAGGGGGAAGCTGACAGAAGTTCCCCGGCAGAATAATAACAACGTGCCACATTCCAGCAGCAGCCCTGCTACGCCTCCCCCCTCGCTTTACATCACTTTGCATGTACGATACAGACCAGCTGCCTAAGGGGCCTCTAGGGCCGGAGCCCCCACTTGCAGGGACCGCAGCGTGCAGGCGGGTGCACGTCGGTGTCTGTGTAATTAGAAATGAGCATGCCTCACTTCACCCAGTGCGGAGATGCCACCACCTCAGGTGTGATGCAACAGCTGTGTGCTGGCTGTGTGGCTGCCCAGCCTGGTGTGGACGGACAGGTAGGACTGGGCAGCTCAGACTGAACAGGGAGGGCCAGGGCCCCTCACCCCGCTGAGGCAGGTGGTAAGGGGCTGTGATTGCCTGGAGCCGGAAGGAACTGACCTCATCCCCTCCTGGGTCTAGAGCTCATGTAGGAGATGTGTGACCCAGTCCTGGGCCTGCACCCAATGTCTCGTCCTTTGGGGGATTTGAGGTCACTTAGCTCTGAGCAGACTTAGCTTCTAGGTTGCCTGCGGGTGGCATCTACCCTCCCCTACTCCCACCCTAGCTGAAGTAGACCATCAGATGAGGGTAATTCAGGTAGTTCTCTCTCCCCTTCACCCTCCCTCCCCTAATTCAGTAAGAACTTCAGGGGAGGCACTCTGGGGCCTGTGGGAAACCTTGGCCAGCATGCCAGGTTAGCCCCTTTGCAGGAGCCCTACGCTGCGTGGGCTGAATGCTTGCCCCCAACTCGGCAGTGAGCACCTCCTGAGGCAAGGAAGTGTGGTATGTCCCCAAGGTAGCCGGGCAGTGGCACTGTGTGGCCTCGGTGCCCTGCTCCTTCCCTTGTCTGCCAGCGCTCCTGGTGAGGGAGCCGGTGTGAGTGCAGGGGTGGGGGGTGGGAAGAGGGAAGTCAGGAGGGAGGGAACCTTGGAGGTGAGTTTCCGGGACCAGAGCGCCTGCGCCTGCGCCGTGTCCAGGAGCTCCTGATTGGCTGCCTGTTCTCTGTCAGCTGGGGCGCACCCTGCCAGCCTGCATCTCTCCCACTGTGGCGGGCCCCGTGAGACTGTGTGTGGGAGTGGGTTGCCCTGGGTGGTGGCCTCATCAGATGTCCCAGTGACGCGTCCTCAAGCCTCTGGCTGTCTGGCTGTGGGCAGGGGTGCCCGGGCCGGGAGGACTTCAGGCCCCTTCCCCAGCAGTACCAGCCAACGTGGCCCTGACCTCGTGTCCTTGGCTCTTGGCAGTCTGCTCTCCCAGGGCTCCCAGGGGCTGGCTGAGGGGGAGGCAGCTGCCCTTCCTTCCTTCACTGATCTCTTATAGTCACCAGCTCGTGGACATGCTGCCTGGGCCACAGCTCCTGCTGAGCAGCGAGGACCTGAGAGCGGCCCCTCTTCCCTCAGAGGCCGGGAGGGAAAGGCCTGGTCCCCTGCCTGATCACTTAGGGATGGGGCCTGTGGCTAGTCCTGTCCTGCACCCTCCATCCCCAGCCACCACTGGACTCACTGCTGGTCAGTGGACAGAGAGGCTGCGGGGACATTGCTAAGCCCGACCCTTGCCTGTGGGCCTGGGCTGGAAGTTTGTGCCTTTGCCTTCCTCAGCCCCTGTGTCTGAATTTTGACAGGCCCAGCATGTGTTAAAATGACTTGGGGCTGAGCTGTCAATGAGGTTTCAGTGAGCTTCGCACCTCCTGCCAACAGGGAGTGCCAGGGGTCTCCAGGTGGTGGCTGGGCTTGGGTATGAGGCTGCCCCTCCAGAGGCCTGGGGCAGGCTTGGGCACTTGGTGCTTCCTGCACGGGGATGCTGTGAGGAGGGAGGGCTGGGCAGGGAAGGAGGGGCTGTGTAGCCAGGCCACAGTTTTCTCTCCCTCCTCTGTCTCCCTTGTTCGTCTTTTCTCCCCAATGGCTTTGAGATGAAGGCGACTGCAAGGATGGAGGATGCAGTTTCCATGGCAACAGGGCTGTCCACAGCCAGGCAACTTCAGAGCCCGGCTCTCTGGCGGAGGCAGATGCGCAGAGCAGCCACAGAGCTGCCTCCTGCCTGCCAATGAGGGGGCTGGCAGAGCAGGTGGCAAAGGTGGCTGCCTGGTGCTGCCCACCCTGGCGCCCAGCTTAGAAAGGAGGGTAGGAAGAGCACTCTTCCCTCTTAACATCCCCGTTACTTCCTGAAGGGACGCTAAGTAGGCTCGAGTGTAGGCAGGGGGAGGGCTCCACTGTCCTTGGAGTTTCTGGGTGAGCATAGGCTCTGGTTCCAGGGGCATCCCCAAAAGCCAGGGTCTACAGCCCCTTAGAGACGGGCCACCAGGTGACTGATGGCCACTAAGGCGTTTCCCTGTGGACCCGTTGAATGCCCAGAGCATGAGGCTGCTGGTGAAGGCCATGACCTGATTGGGTCCGGGGGCCCTTTTCCCTTTGCTTCCCTCTGGCTACCAGGAAGGGACCGGAACCTTCTTCAGGAGCCAGCCTGGCCTTGGTGGCAGCCCATTTCACCGAGAGGGGCTCAGGTTTGGCAGATGCCCCCCAAGTGCTGGTATTGGAAGGGTCCCAAAGCCTGGTCGCTCCTGCTGCCTGAAGTGCCCTTGCTCAACCTCCTCCTGGGGGGCCCAGGCAGTGAGTGTGTGGGCGGGTGGAGAAGTGAGGCAGCCATCCGTGTACTCAGAGATGGGAGGAGCTCAGGGCATGGCCCGTGAGATGGCCCAGAGAGCGCCCAGGTGGGCAGAAAAGATTGGCTCCAACTATTAAAAATAATGGCTTTCCTTCACTGACCCTGGAGGAGTCAGGGCTCGCTGTCCCACTCTGCGTCTGAGCAGGGGACGCAGGACACAGGCCTCCCGGCACTTTCAGCCTCACTCCCCCTCTCTCCCCTCTTCATGTGCTTTAATTGGAGGGGGCTCCTCAGCCTGGGCTCGGCCAGCAGGCGGACAAGTGGAGTCCTGGAGTGGCTCTGCCCGCCGGCCACCGGGTCTCTCATTACTGCTGAGTGGAAGGCTCATTTCAGAGCTCGTGGTGAGAGCCGGCAGGCGCTATAAATAGCCATGTTGTGAAGGCTGGTGGGGAGCAGTGGCAGGGCAGGAGCCTCCGGTCATCTCAGTGGTGACTGTGCTCCATCGCAGGGAGGGGCGGGCTCAGGAGCAGATGCACTTGGCCCTGTCCTGGTTTCCCGCCTCAGGGCACTCGGGCATCTGATGTGCCCCTTCCACCCACACCGAGGGACAGACAGACGGGGAGCCTAGAGCTTGGTTCCAGGCAGAGGGGAGGGGAGTGCCTGTCTCAGAACATGGGTCCCACTGGGGAGCTGGAGTAATGTCCGGTGTTAGAGCTACTTGTGCTGCCTGCCCCTCCAGCCTAGGGTCTGGCTCCTCCCCCTCGGGTAACACTGAGCCCGGGAGCAGGAAGGTCTGGGAGCCAACCACAGCTGACAGTCTCAGGCTGGCATGGACCTGGACTTGCAGGGCAACGGGACTGGAAGAGGGGCTTAGGCTCAGCTGGCCTGGAGCCCTGTCTGGGATTTGTCAGTAACATGTCTGTAAGGACAGGGCACTGGCCTCTCCTGGTCTCTGTGGGTCAGTCACTATGGTCCAGGGTGGGGAGGAGGTCAGGGCAGGGGGTCCTGGGAGAGACAGTCTGGCAAGTCAGGGCTTGGCTTGGCTTGGGTGCCGCAGGCAATGGTTCGTGGGCCCCTGTGTGGCAGTGTGAGGCGTGAGGCTGCGTGGCTGCGAGACCAGGGTTTCTGGTACGGCCTCTGGTTCCAGCCCTGCACTCAGGACTCACAGTGACAGGCTCCTGGGCTCTCTGAGCACTTGTCCAGGGTACTGTCCCAAGGACTCCTGTGTCCTTGGACCACTGCCCCCCGAGTGTGGGTTGGGAACTTGGGGGAGATTGGGTCCTGAGGCAGAGCAGCCACTCAGGGACAAGAGGCCGTGCCGGGCTCACTCCTCCTTCTGTCCCTCTCTGGCAGGAGCGGAAGCTGTGTGCCCACCCTCGGCTGGAGATCTACCAGCAAGACCAGATCTATTTCATGTGCCCTCTGGCCCGGCAGGGAGACTTCTATGTGCCTGAGGTGAAGGAGACAGAGCGGAAAGGCCGGGGGCCGGCGGAGGCCAGCGATGCCCAGTTGGATGGCACAGGTACGAGGGCAGGGGAGCGAGGTGGGCCTGCCTGGAGCCCTCCCTCTGGGCACGTGGGCTGCCTGTGGGTGTCCAGGTGAAGCTTGGCCGAGGTGGAGGAAGACCTGCCCACCCGGGACCCACAGGCAGAATTGGCGGTTCCCAGACACGTGGGGCCATGTAGGTGTAGAGTCATACATGTTACCCCTGGCAACACAGATACAAGGTTCTGCTTGATTCCCTTCTGGTGCGACAGGAGTGCCCTTGGAAACAGCTCACGGACAGCTGGATGCACGTGGGAGGGGCTGAGGGACTCAGGAAAGGCACCACTGGGGGCCTGGGGGGGCTCACCAGGAAAATGTTGGCACTGGATCTGGAAGGTGAGCGGACAGATGTTCTCCCGCCCCCAGTACCCGGCCCCGCCCAGAGCCGGCCGCTTGCTCCCTGCCCGGAGCAGCCAGAAAGCGTGCAGAGGGGCCACGGGCTCGGTACCCGGCCCCTCCCGCAGAGCCAGCCCTCAGCCCCAGGTGCAGGCCAGAGGATGTGTGCTGGTCCTCAGCCCACCCTCCTGCCATGACCTCTTACGACCGTGAACTGTCCCCAAGGGCGAGGAGACCTGCTGGGAACATCCCAAGTGGGCCCAGGGCTCTGACCCTTGGTCATGGATGTGGAGCCTCGTGTGGGTCTGGAGGTCCAGCCCCTGTGGGAGGGGTGCAGGCGGGAGGAGTGGCTGTCCCTCTTCGTACCCTTTAGGCACTCCCTCTGTCGGTCCCTCAGCATCCAAGGTCACCTGGGGAGGCCTGAGCTTTGGGGGGAAGGGTTGTGGGAGGCAGTCCACTCCCTAGGGGCTGCGTCCAGCACAGTTGGCTTCATCTGCCGCTTAATTACCTCCGTGGGGCACTCCCACCCTCCTGTAGTGCTGGCAGACGCTCCCTGCCCTTACTGTGGACACAGGATGTGGCCCAAGGTCAGCGGGCCCAGGCAGTCCCCAGGCAGGAAGGGGCAGTGCCTTGACCTTCCTTTGACCCCCCTCTGGTGCCTCTCCCCCTTTTTTGGGCCCACCTACCCAACCTCCCTCCCAAACACCACCTGCCAGGAACTGCTTGGCACCCACTACAGCTGGCTACAGCCAGCGCTCCCACGCCCCTAGCGCCTGGGCCTGTCCTCCCACCAGCCTGCCCGCCCACTCCCTGGTGTGGGGGCCCAGGGGTCTGCTCCCCTCTGACAGGGTCTGCCCTGACGCCAGGTGCAGGCCACTTGCATAGCCGTGCATGTTGGGAGCCTGGCCGCCCAAGGCTTGGCCTGTCCCGCCTGCCTCCCTGCTGGGCCCCTCTTGGGCTGGGAGGTGAGGGGTGATTAGCTGCCTGTGCCTGTGATTACATTGATGTATTATTCAGCTCCAGGGAGGCGATGCGTATTTGATCGCCTTGCGCTGGCTGTGGGCAGCGGGGGAGGGGGCCCTGGGGTGAAGGTGGCAGCTTCCTCTCTGCCCCAGCAGCCCTGGGGAGGGAGGTGGTGTTGACTCCTTGCCTTGTGCTCCTTTACCAGGAGTGTCCCCACATCCCAGGCTCCCCTGGGCTCCTTCCCTGACCACTCCCAGCCCAGGAGCAGGAGAGGTTTCCATGTCCTGGTCCCAAGAGAGCCAGTGCGTGGGAAGAACAGGAGAATTTAATGGGGCCTCCTCGTTAGCTCCTTTCAGGCCTGCAGCCCTGGGCGCTCATCATTATTTAAGGAGCGGTGAGGAGCTGGAGTCTTTACCCAGGTCACAGGGGACCACCCCTAAATCAGGGCGTGGCCTGGGCTCCCTCTTGAATGCCTGTACAGGAGAGGCATGACTGGGGCCCCGGCAAGAAGAAGGCGCTGGGCCAGCAGCCTGGTGCCTTCAGGGCTCACTGCACCTCTGCCCTGGGCGCAGAGGACATTTTCCTGGGGCCAAGGGGACAAGGAGGGCAGACCCCAAATTCCCATCCCACCCTGGGCTCCAGCTGAGGCTTAATCAGAGTTCCAGGCCAAGTCCAAATGCCAGGCAGTCCCAGCTGCGCCTGGCTCTGGGCTCCGTCACTATGGAGACAGGATCTGGGGACGCTGCCCCCCTCACCTTCTGTGATGTTGGACAGCCGCCCCTCCCTCTCTTGTAGGAGGAGGCCTGTCAGCTTCCTCTCGGTCCGGGTCCGCACACGGTGGGCCTGAGCCTTGCCCTCCTCGCCACCCCAGCTGTGGTCAGTGCCTCTGATCTGGGAGATGAATTGAGGGGGTGCTCTTAGGGCAGATGAAGGGCTGCTTGCCTGGAGTGCATGGGGGTGGAGGAGCAGGCTGGGGGGACGGGCTCCCAGCCCCGTGCAGCCAGCAGAATGCTCTTGCGGTCCCCTCCTGCTTTGTGGCTCAGGAACCCCCAGTGGTTGGGGTAGGTAAGGGCCTCCCTGGGGTGACCCGGGCATAGGAGAAGAGAGCCCCAAAGTGCTTCCTCCCAGGACCCTCCTTCAAACAGCCAGGAGAGGATTCCTCAGGACTCCATCGCTCTCGGGCCCACCGCTGCCTCCTCCTCCTCCGATCAGGCTCAGGGGCTAGAGGCAGGGGCTAGCTGACTTCCCGCATGTGGCTGCTCCTTGGGGGCCCTCCATGGGGGGAGGGGCACAGTCTCCCGTCCTCATGCCTTCTGGGTAACATTCAGTCCCTGGCCTTGGACATACCTCTCCCCAAGCCGGAAATGGGGGTGGAGGGAGGCATCAATTTGGTCTCTTTGTTCTACCCTCAGCTCCTCACCTTAGGGCCCAGTGATCCTTAATGGACTGTTGGGGTGGGGGCAGGCTTTGTGGGAATGCAGGGAGCTGAGGCTAATTCGGGGTAGGGGGAGGCGTGCGCAGCAGGCTGCCCTCCCCCCTTCCTCTTTGCTCCCTCTTCCCTGTCAGTGCAGCGGGTCAGGGCAGAGGGCAGAGGACAGAGGGCAGCTGGAATGAGCCTCCTGGGCCGGGCTGGCTTTATTATTCATGAACAGTGTGGGCTGAGTGGCTGGGCTGGTGGGCGAGCTCTGTGCTCTCTCTGGCTAACCTGCGCTCCCTCTTCCTGGCCCAGGAGCTGACACGCTGAGCGATGCGAGTTCTGTGAGCCTGGAGGTGGGTCCTGGCAGTCGGGAGACATCGGCGGCCACACTGTCCCCAGGGGTGAGCAGCCGCAGCTGGGACGACAGTGACACCCGCAGTGAGCACAGCTATAGCGAGTCGGGCGCCAGCGGCTCATCCTTTGAGGAGCTGGACCTGGAGGGCGAGGGACCCCTGGGGGAGCCCAGGCTGAGCCCTGAGGCTGAGCCCCTGGGTGCTCCCAAGTGGCCCAGGGAGCTCAGTACCCCTGAAAAAGGCGAGGAGTAGCCCGAGGCCCCCTCCTCTGTGCTGCAGTCACTAAGGAACGGACCGGACTCTTCAGCCTCCTCCTCCTCCACCTTCCGGGCCCAGGCGAGGGCCAGGGGTCTCAGGGGACCTGACTTCGACCCCGGCCTCTAGCTAAGCCCTGTCCTCACTGCCCTCTTGGCTCCCAGGGCAAAGGAGCGGGGACTGCTCCCTGCCCCCTGCCCGGGGCTGCTGCCTCTGTTACATCTTTTTTCAGATTCACATTGGAGCTTCCAGGAACCAGAATAAAGCAAAAGACTTTATTGTTTCACCTAAGATTGTGCTGTGCATTTGTGTGTGTGTGTTCTACCTTGGGGAGCCCTGTGCAGGTAGGTAGGGAGTGGGCAGGAGCACCCCCAGCCCAAGAAGAGGAAGGGGGGACAGCACCCTGGGGTGGGGGGCAGACAGGAGTTCGGGAGGCCTTCCACTCCCTGCTCTGTGGCCCCAGCGCAGCTGCCCCTCCCTTGCAGCAGTGCCAGAGGTTCCCCAGGCTGCTGGAGAGCAGGATGAGGGGTGTGGGAACTGGGCACAGGGTGCCCCCGGGCTCAGGAGTGAGGAGCTCACAGCCTGCCTTCTCCTGCCTGCAAGGGAAGCATTCGTGTCTGAGGCTCAAGTGTGCCTGTGTCCATGCTGGCATCTGCCCCGCAGGTGAGGTGTCCCTGCTGTGCCCGCCCGCGTCTGTGTGGCTGCCTGTGTGCGTGTGCATGCGTGCTCGTGCTTTTGATTCTGTGTGTGACCATGGGTGGGTCTGCTGGGAAGGCTGTGCCCAGTGGGCATGAGGGTGTGATGTGCTGGAGGTGGCTGTGTTCGTGTGGATGGCTGTGTGTGACCGGGTGTGAGGCTGGCTGCTGGGAGCATCACTGGGGGCTTTTTCCACACGCTACTTTCTGTGTGTGGCGGTGTCTGGACCGCTGCGTGTGTGGTTGTGTGTTGACATGTACAATTGTCTTTTTCTGTGTGTCTGGTGAATACAGCTGTGTGTGTCCACACAGGGCAGAGGGCAGCTTGAATGAGCCTCAGGGGGGGCTCTATTATTCATGACGTGCTGTATGACCATATGTTTGTGTCCATGCGTACAGCTGTATGTGTGTCCACATTTAAAGCTGTGTGTTATGGCCCAGCTGGCATGGCACTGTGGTTGAGCATCAACCTATGAACCAGGAGGTCACGGTTCAATTCAGGGTCAGGGCACAAACCCAGGTTGCAGGCTCGATCCCCAGCAGGGAGCCTGCAGGAGGCAGCCGATCAGTGATTCTCTCTCATCATTGATGTTTCTGTCTCTCCCTTCCTCTCTAAAATCAATAAGAATATATTAAAAATAAATAAATAAAGCTGTGTGTTATGGCTGTATCTGCATGTACAGCTCAGTGTTTGGGTTTACACGTATTGCTACATGTGACTGCATCCACATGTGCAGCTCCGTAGGGCTGGGTGTGAAACTGCGTGTCCGTGTGCTGCGTGGGGCCGTGCAGCCCATGCAGCCCATTGTCGGGGGCCCTGCCATGGGGCGGGCGCTGTGTTTAATGCCCGGCGTCTTCTGTGAGGCCGCCTGGTGAGCGAGCTGGGATTGCTGCGGGCTCCTCTCACCTCAGCGTCCTGCTCAGGCCTGGCCCATGGCTCACCCGCCCCAGGGAGCAGTCCCGGAGCCAGCCCGCAAGGTGAGGTGAGAGCAGCCGGCGCGGGAAGACAGCCTGTCTGACAGCTCTGAACCCGCACCCGCCGCCCCGTCACCTCCCGTCAGCCATGGAGTTTGTTGGTTGCGGTTTGATGTGTTTGTGCGTCTCACAGCTGTGTTCTTTCCAGAGCAGTGGGGCATCGGGTTTCTGTGTTGAGGCAAAAGCCTGTCCTTCTGTGCCAACATCTCCCCCGCCCCCAACTGCCACGCACACATAGATGCGTGTGCCTGAGGGCCTGGGCTTGGCGTGTGCTCGTTAGCATGTGTCTGAGCGAGCCTTGCCTCTGCTCACACCTGTGGAAGAAAGGGCAGCCCAGGGGAGCGGGTGGGGATGCCGTGCTCCTCGCACGTGTTAGTGCCTGTGCCCACCGGCCCCTCCCCAGGTCCCTCAGCACAGGCTGGCGCTGCAGCTTGTCCCCCGCACGGCCCTGGGCCGGTACCTGGGCCGCCTTCCCCTTTCTGCTGCCGGAGGAGGGTCCAGGGCTGTCCTCCCTCTGCTCAGGCGCCAGCCCGTTCCCTCCCACGTGGCCGCCTGTTTCAGAAGCCTCTTCCCCAGTCCTCTCCCTCCCAGGTGCCCCTGCCAGCCCCAGCGTGTCCCTCAGGGTGGACCTAGTCCCTGGCCTATAGTACCCCCTCCCTCTTTGCACATGAGGATGAGGATTGCTGTGGGGGTCAGGGCTGGGGGATGGGGGGAGGTAGCAGCTTAAAGGTCATCTGCAGGAAGGAAGAGGAGGCCCCATCCTCCTCTGACCGCCCCCCCCATCCCTTCCTCCGGGTGACTCAGGCCCCAGCTCCCACATGGGGCTGAAGACACATGCCCCCGCCCCAAGTGTGTGTGTGTCGGGAGGGGGATGTGAGGACAGGGACAGACCTGTCTAAGCCCTGACCCTTCTCCCACCTGCCCCTTCACCCCGCGACCCCAGGCCAGCCCCACTGCCCCACAGGTGGGAACCCTTAGCGCTTGCCGTCCTCCTGGGGCTCAGTGACCGTCCCAGCCCTGCGCCCCCTGCCCGCGGCTCC
>NW_006295816.1:2892078-2895812 GCF_000327345.1 Myotis davidii
CCCTCAAGTTCGGGGCGCCCCGTTCCTGCCGGGGCACCCAGAAGCGGGAAGACAGCCCAGGCGTCCCGCCTTCCTTCCCCAGGAAACGCTCGCCCTGCACGGCGCTCCCCCGACCCTCGCTTCTGTTCCCCTGCTCCTCCGTCCTTTGGTCCGTCTTTCTGTCTGTGCCTCTATCTTTGTCTCAGCCTCTCGGGCTGGATCGCTCCCTGTCCGGATTTTGGGGCCCAGGCCCTGGGGGCTGCCTGCTGGCAGTGTCTGTCTCCTCTGGGGGTTCGGTCCCTGGCGCCCCTGTAAAAGGCTCGTGGTCTTGACAGGTCTGGGCCTCAGCCCCCATCTGGGTCCCTGCTCCCTTCCCTCTCGGCCCCCACAGGACCCCAGTTCCCCACCCTGGCACCAGCAGCAGGTTAGCCCTGGGGATGTGAGGGGCAGAGGGCCGTGCTCAGCCTCCGTGGCCAGGACTTGGGTCCTGGAGCGAGTTGCTGCCCTTCTTCAGGCTCCGGTCCTCTCTCCCAGCTCCCCAGGCTGCATGGCTGCGTGAGCCGGTGGTGCGGGCAGGGGTCTGGGAGGGCAGCCGGCGCAGTGCCGGTTGCAGAGGGGAGAGGGCGGGCCGGGGAACAGGACCCTGACTGAGGGTGGGGAGGCTGGAGACATGACTTTCCCTGGGCTCTGAGCTGGAGAGGAAGCGGAGGCAAAGTCTCAGCTTCAGCGCCGAGCTCAGGTGGGAAAGCCTCGCCCTGAGCACGGCTGTGAGGTTCGGACCAGACCAGCCGTCCCCACCCGACGGACACAGGCCCCCTCACATCGACATCCCCTGCTGCCTTAGGACCGGGGGCCACTTGGGCGTCCCTCCCTGGGGCCTCCTGGCTGCCTAACTGCAGCGCCCGGGGTCTCTCTTACTCCCCCAGGGAGGGGGCTCGGGTGGCTTTTGAAGAACCAGAGGGCACGGTAGGACCCTTGGGGCTCACCTGGGCGCCAGCCGCCCTAGGAGCTGCAAACAAACACCCTTTTCCTGGCGGGCTCGCAGCCAGCAGGGCCCCATCAGGAAAGCCATGCCTCGGGGTGGCACTGGGTCCGTCTGTAAGTGGCATCTGGTCTCTGCTGTGAAGTTGTTGACCTTGGGGTCCTGGGAGGTTTGTGAGGGTCCGGGAGGCTCTTCGATTTGCGGTGGGATGGGTGTTGGCTGGGGTCTCCTGTGCCGTCTCCTGCCCTCTCTGCTGAGTCTGGAATAGACACAGGGCCCACCTCCAGCCCCAGCTCAGGGCAGGGCTGAGAGACAGGCCAGGGATGTCCCGGAGCTCCTAGCCTCGTCAGTGCCATCACCCCTCCCTGGCTCCTGAGTGCCTGGGGAAGCGATGTGGGGGAGAGCCCCATAGGGAGCTGGGGGCGCAGTCCTGGGACCCCACCAGTCTCCCTTCCAAAGGTAGGAGGAGAGCCAGGGCAGGCCCACAGCCCCCCAGGACAGCTGACAGCTGCTCGGGGCGGGTCTTAGCAGTCAAGCCGCTCTCAGATTCTGCTTCTCTCTGTCTGTCTGTCTGTCTGTCTCCCTCTGCAGGAGCCGGGCCCCTTCTCCTCTTGCTTCCTATCTGTCCGCTCCTGCTCCTCCTCTCCCCCTCAAAACCTGCCTTTGCTGCTTCTGCCCTCACCTGCTCTGGGGCCATGGGAGCACTGCTGGGACTCCTGGCGCTGCTGCTGTGGGGCACTGGGGCCGAGGGCCCAGCCAAGAAGGTGCTGACGCTGGAGGGGGACCTGGTGCTGGGCGGGCTGTTCCCCGTGCACCAGAAGGGCGGCCCGGCCGAGGAGTGCGGGCCCGTCAACGAGCACCGCGGCATCCAGCGCCTGGAGGCCATGCTGTTCGCGCTGGACCGCATCAACCGCGACCCGCGCCTGCTTCCGGGCGTGCGCCTGGGCGCGCACATACTGGACACCTGCTCCAAGGACACGTACGCCCTGGAGCAGGCCCTGGACTTCGTGCGCGCCTCGCTCAGCCGGGGCGCCGACGGCTCACGCCACGTCTGCCCCGACGGCTCCTATGCCACCAACGACGATGCTCCCACTGCCATCACCGGTGTCATCGGCGGCTCCTACAGTGACGTCTCCATCCAGGTACTGGGGGCGGGAGGTTCTCAAACTGAGGCTGGAGACAGATTCCCACTGAGCAGGCCTCGGGGCTGCCCTGCCCTGCCCTGGAGGAGGAACTAGAAGCTTCCTGGGAGTGGCTTTTTACGGGGGACTGAGAAAGTGCCCCGTCACATGGGGGGGGCCCAGTTTTAGAGATTGTGCAGGGAAAACATCACACTCCCATCACCCACCCACCCCACACACACACCTGAGGTGAAACAGCCCTGAGGAGGCAATGGCCAGGCCTCTGGAGTCAGAGCTCCAGGTTTGAATCCCGGCTCCCCCCACCCCCCACCCCACTCACTGCGTGACTCTGGGTACCACTTCACTGTCCTGTGCCTCAGTTTCCCCCTTATAAAGCGGGACTCACAGGGGATAGGGTTGTGGTGGGCATTTAATGAAGTAATACATGCCCAGCATGTATCAGGGGGCTGGCGGGTCAGAAGGGCACAGTCAGTACTGGCTGTTATGATTATTAATCCATTTCATAGGTGAGGAAACAGACTGAAGAGAGGCAGCCATACGCCAAGGCCCTCGCAACGTGGAGATGTCAACCTGGGGCTCTCAGCCAAGGGCCTGGGATCTGTTAGCTCATCTCTCCACAGATTGGAAAGGGGTGGGAGATAGAAGCCAGGAGCAGCCCCGAGGAGCGAAACGGGCGGGAGAGAAGCAGAATGTGTGGGGGTGGGGAGGGTCCCCTGGTCTCCTGGGCCTCCTCCTGCAGACCCTGAGCTTCTCCTGCTCTCACCTGCCCCCCCCCTCCCCAGGTCCTTGGCGAGACGGCACTGTCAGGACAGGTCCAAGCTGCCGGGGTGGGCGAGGAGCTGTGGGGCAGCCGGCGGTGCCCAGGGGAGACCCACCCGTGGGCTCTCAGGGCCATGGTGGCCCTCGGATCTGGGTCTTCCTTCCTGGGAAGCCTCTTCCTTCTTTCCCCATCATCCCACCCGGATTGACTCTGGGAAGGTTAACTGCCCAGACAGGTAGAGGGCGTCAGAGCCCTGAGCATCCCCGATACCATCTGGCGCCTTCCTCCTCCCTGTGCAGCCAAGCTCCAACCTCTCCCCGCCCACAGCTTGGGCCTTCCCTTGGCTCCCACTTTTGCGACTGCCATGTGTCTGAGGGGGGCAGCGGAGGAGCTCAGGGGTGGCTCGGGGCCCTGGGCTCGGCCTGGGTCTTCCCTCTCCCCGTCCCCGGTTGGGGGCGCCACGGCACCCAGGATCCGGGTCTTTGGGGAGAGGGTGACCTCACGGCTGACCACGTGAACACTTGGTCCCGAGGTCGGAGAGCTGCGGGAACACCCCTGCCTCTGACCTTTGCCCTCTCCGCCCCCCCCCCCCAGGTGGCCAACCTCCTGCGGCTGTTTCAGATCCCGCAGATCAGCTACGCGTCCACCAGTGCCAAGCTGAGCGACAAGTCCCGCTACGACTACTTTGCCCGCACGGTGCCCCCCGACTTCTTCCAGGCTAAGGCCATGGCCGAGATCCTTCGCTTCTTCAACTGGACCTACGTGTCCACCGTGGCGTCCGAGGGCGACTACGGCGAGACGGGCATCGAGGCCTTCGAGCTGGAGGCCCGCGCCCGCAACATCTGCGTGGCCACCTCGGAGAAGGTGGGCC
>NW_006295816.1:2895890-2897626 GCF_000327345.1 Myotis davidii
AACAACAGCCGCAACCCCTGGTTCCGCGAGTTCTGGGAGCAGAGGTTCCGCTGCAGCTTCCGGCGGCGGGACTGCGCGGCCCACTCCCTGCGGGCCGTGCCCTTCGAGCAGGAGTCCAAGATCATGTTCGTGGTCAACGCCGTGTACGCCATGGCCCACGCGCTGCACAACATGCACCGCGCCCTCTGCCCCAACACCACCCGCCTCTGCGACGCCATGCGGCCCGTCAGCGGGCGGCGCCTCTACAAGGACTTCGTGCTCAACGTCAAGTTCGATGGTAATGGTGCTGGCAGCTGACGGCGGAGGGCGAGGGGAGCAGGCCCATGGGTTGGGGTCCGTGGCTTGGCCATGAAAATAGCCAACAGCAAGTAAGGGACTCGCCGGGGGTCACGGCCGGGACAGGGATGGGAGGCAGGGAGGACCCGAGCAGGAGCCAGGACGAGCCTCCACTTGCTGAGCCCCCTGGAGAGGGCGTCTGGCTGGCCCTGCACTTGGAGGGTCTCTGGTTCCTGCTGGGGCGCCTCCCTCCCGCTCCCGCCTCTTTACGCACAAGGCGCAGGGACTGGAGCCCCCCAGCCTGTTTGTTCCCAGGCAGCGAACCGGCCGTGAGTCAGAATAGGGCGGCTTGAGAGTGAGCCCCGATGCCACTCCATTTTCCTGGGAAATTTCTCTTCCTAACCTTGACTTTCCACTCAAGCCAAAGGTTATGCGAATACAAGGTCCAGTTTTGAGGGACACGAATGCTTCGGGAAGGATTCCGGGGGACAGGGAGGGCTGCAGGGCTGGCAAAGCCTGGAGCCCCGTCTGGGGTCAGGACGAGTAGCTGTGCCAACAAGATTGGCGTTCGGAGTGATGGGCGAATCGGGTCTGGGCCGGCGGATGTGGGTGCGGGGCCGCAGAGGGGCGTGGTGGGACGGAGGGGGGCTCGCGCTGGTGTTCAGGACCCTGAGGCCGGAGGCAAGATTAGGGGTTGCAGGGACCTGATGGAATCCAGGCTGCACCCTTCCCCGCGGGGCCTCGAGCACATCAGCTGTTGCTTGAACCCTGATTTCTCACCGGGACCCAGGATGCCAGGGGTCTTTGGTGGCCTGCGGTCTCCCAGCCCAGCCCCTGGGCAGCGACGTTGAGGGGCAAGGCTGGTAATTAGAGGCCTGCAGAGGTGTGGCTGGGAGACTTGAGGTTCACAGGGTGTAGAGTGATTTGTGAGTAGCCTGCCAAGCACATTTGGGGGACCCTCAGTGGTTAAGGGGACCATTGAGGTTGGGGTTCAGCTCCCACTGTTAGGACTGGCGAAGCTGGGGCTGGGGCTGGGGTTGTCATTGGGGGGATTTAGTGGGACCAGGACTGGACCTTGGCCCGGGTTGGCTTTGGGGTCTCGGGGTTAAGTTAGGGGATAGGGGGGAGGGTGTTGGGGCCTGGCTTGGAGGTTAGGTCTGGGACTGGGTTTGAGGGAGTTGTGATTGGAGGTCACTGTGGACTTTAGGTTGTGGTAATGCCTGGGCTTTAAGATTGGGGTCTACTTGGGGCTTAGGGTTGGGGTTTGTTGTAGCCTCTCATTCAGCCAACCTGCGGGGGGCTGGGCCGGCTTTCGTGTGCGTGTGTGAGGGGGAGGGTCAGAAGGACGGGACCGGCCTCAGCTCTGGGGTTTGGGTTCCGCGCAGGATGACCCACCAATCCAGCCCTCTGCTCCTTCCCTCCCGCCCCCCAGCCCCCTTCCGCCCAGCCGGCACCCACAG
>NW_006295816.1:2898425-2900036 GCF_000327345.1 Myotis davidii
GCGCTGCAACCACCGCGACGCCAGCATGCTGGGCTCGCTGGCCTACAACGTGCTGCTCATCGCGCTCTGCACGCTGTACGCCTTCAAGACCCGCAAGTGCCCTGAGAACTTCAACGAGGCCAAGTTCATCGGCTTCACCATGTACACCACCTGCATCATCTGGCTGGCCTTCCTGCCCATCTTCTACGTCACCTCCAGCGACTACCGGGTGAGCTGCCCCTGCGGAGGCTGGGGTGGGGCCCCGGGCCTCCTGTTTCCTGGGTCTCAGGTCATCTTCCGACAACACAGAGGCTCCCACAGCTTAACCGCTCCCCGGCGGCCCACAGTTTGTGGTGGCCCAGCTGGGACTGGACCCAGAGGAAGGTGGGAAGGCTGAGGGGGGCCTGGGGAATCGGCCCGGGGGGCGGAGGAGTGAGAGGGACTAGAAAGCTTCGTGGAGGAGGAGTCCTTGAACTGGGCTCTGCAGGCAGGAAGGCAGCTTTGAACAGGGAGAGTGGAGCCACTGGGGGGGAGGGTGGAGACAGTGGCAGGGCGGCGGAGGGCGCTGATTAGAGCAGAGGGCGAGCACTGCCCCTGCGTCGAGGAGGGAGGCACGCACATATGGCCGGCAGGGAGGCAGAGGCGCAGGTGGAGACCTGGAGTGAGGAGGAGAGTCAGGGAGCACGCAGCTCCAGAGGGCACCATCTCCAATGCCCCCAGAGCCGTGCAGTGAAGCGTGGTGCCCCCTGGGCTGTGTCCCTCCGGGTTGAGAGATGAAACCAGGGGAGGCGGGGAAGGAGAAGCAAAGAGGGAGCCGGGGCCGGGGCACGGGCTGAGGGGGGCACAGCAGGTGGACCCCAGGTGGTGGCTTCCGCTTCGGCGGGGCTCAGGGAGGCCTGTCTGCAGAGGCCACAAGGAGCTGCTCTGAGTGGGAAAAGGTCGTCTCGGCGACTCCTCAGCTGGCGTGAACCTCGCGGCTCTCCCGTTCTACAGACGCAGACACGGACCTCAGGGAGGTTCAGGCCCTGCCTGAGGGCACTCAGCTTGCAAGTGTAGAGCAGGGTCTGAACTGACAACCTTAACAGTTAAAGGAGCAGGAAACCAAGGCCAGAGCCCCTGCAAAGGCCCTTCCCCCGGGACAGAGGTACGGTGGGCGGTGCTGGGGGCCAGGGTCTGCTGGGCTTGGCTGCTGTGCACCTGCTGGGCCGCCTGCCTGGGAGGTGGAGGCAGGGCCGGGCGGGAATGGCTCTCACTCAGCCTGCATTTGCATAGGATTTGCATGCTCATCACAGGTGGCTAAGGACTCACCTGAGACACAGAGTATTCACACATCCATCGGCATACAAACATGCATGTATTTCCACACTCACACACATGTGCACACCTCAGTACACCTGGCACACACCCCCCTCGTCCCACCTGCACACACTCCCCACCCCCTGCATACACATGCCCAACAGATACACATGCACTTACACACATGCCCTCCATACCTGCGTCCCTCCACACACATGAGCACACACAAGTGCACACACGCTCCATGTGTACATGCTCCCCTGCATGATCACCCCACAGCTGGTACCTCGGCTCCCTGGGGAGATGGCCCACCGGGGCCGACGCTGGCTGTGCCCT
>NW_006295816.1:2913882-2914362 GCF_000327345.1 Myotis davidii
AGGGGACGGGGATGTGAACTGTCCAATGAGCAGAGGCTCTGCCCTGCTCCACTGAGGTTGGCTGAAGAGCGGAGACCCTGGCTCTGTTCGGGGGAGTGGGGGAGGGTCCGGGGCTAGTGGGTGAGCAGGGGATTGATGACAGAGACAAGTCAGGAAGTGCTGCTGCCCGGGGTAGGTTGACAAAGGCCCCGGTGAAAATGCAGAGAGAGAGGGAGAGAGAAACATGGATGGTTACCTCCCATATGCGCCCGACCGGGGGCTGAACCCGCAACCTGGGTCTGAGCCCTGGATGGGAATGGAACCGCCACTTTGTGGTGTATGGGATGACGCTCCAACCGAGCCAACCGAGCCACGCTGCCCGGGCAGGAAAGCTTCGTGGAGGAGGAGTCCTTGAACTGGGCTCTGCAGGCAGGAAGGCAGCTTTGAACAGGGAGAGTGGAGCCACTGGGGGGGAGGGTGGAGACAGTGGCAGGGCGGCGG
>NW_006295816.1:2914774-2915178 GCF_000327345.1 Myotis davidii
CCCCCCCTCGTCCCACCTGCACACACTCCCCACCCCCTGCATACACATGCCCAACAGATACACATGCACTTACACACATGCCCTCCATACCTGCGTCCCTCCACACACGTGAGCACACACAAGTGCACACACGCTCCATGTGTACATGCTCCCCTGCATGATCACCCCACAGCTGGTACCTCGGCTCCCTGGGGAGATGGCCCACCGGGGCCGACGCTGGCTGTGCCCAGCCTTCCCAGAAACCCTCCGGGGCTTGGCGAACGGGCCCAGGCCCAGTGCTGGACGCTTACCCTCTCGCCCATTCCCTGCCCCGCAGCCTCGGCGGGTGGGGGCCCCAGGGCCAGGCCCGGGCCTCTGGGCCCGCTCCCCCACGGCCCTGCCCACCCAGGTGCAGACCACCACCA
>NW_006295816.1:2915561-2916614 GCF_000327345.1 Myotis davidii
CCCCGCCAGGCCCAGGAGGTGAGGGAGCAGCCAGGGGCCACGTGACCTTGGGGCCACGGCGGTGGCTGAAGACTGCAGGCCCCATCCCCGTCAGCAAAGGTGCTTCCGGCCCTGCTCCGACTCCTTCTGCCCTTCACGTCTTTTCTATGCGTTCTTCCGGGGTGGGCGGGGGTCGAGCTGGGCTGTCCCTCCCCCGCACGGTAGTTTGCCCCGTGGTTTATTTTGTATAACCTGTAAATAAAGTGTCTTTATTTTAAAACATCACTCTCGGCCCTTACCCGGGGAGGTCCTCACACCAGCCACAGGCTCCCAACCGTCACGCTGCCAGCGCCTGTGGACGCTGCTCTGTGCCCGGTGCTAGGACCTGGTGGGGAGGCAGACAGCGAATAAGCCAGCCCCTCTCTTTTTTTAAGCAAGATTTTATTGTAGTTTTTATGCACTCTCGCCCAAGTATATTTTCCCATGGATCTTTCTAGACAGTGGAAGGGCGGAGGAGAGAGAGAGACACTCCGGGATCCAGCCTGCAACCGAGGTCCATGCCCTTAACCGGAATCCAACCTCGGACCCTTCTGCCTGCGGGCCGATGCTCCATCCACTTAGCCACCCTGGCCAGGGCAAGCCACCCTCTCTTAAAAGCTGCCACCGCAGCCCCAGCTGGTTTGCTCAGTGGATAGAGCATCAGTCTGCAGACTGGAAGGTCCCCGGTTCGATTCCGGTCAAGGACACAAGCCCAGGTTGCGGGCTTGATCCCCAGTAGTGGGTGTGCAGGAGGCAGCTGATCCATGATTCTCTCTCATCATTGATGTTTCTATCTCTCTCCCTCTTCCTTCCTCTCTGAAATAAGTAAAAATATATTTTTAAAAAGGAAGCAAAACTATTTCTATTGACAATTAACGATCTTGTATATAGAAAATTCTAAAGATGCCACCAAAATATAGTAGAGTTAATAAACAAATTCAGCAAGGTTGCAGGATACAGGGTCAATATGCACCAACCAGTTATGTTTCTACACACTAACAATAAACAATCCAAACATGAAATTAAAAATCAGTT
>NW_006295816.1:2917485-2917714 GCF_000327345.1 Myotis davidii
GTCAGCCCCCATCTCCAGCTTCCTCTCCCTAGGGTCTGCCTCGCAGTTCGTCCCCACCGTCTGCAACGGTCGCGAGGTGGTGGACTCCACAACATCGTCGCTTTGAGGACCCCGCACCCCCGCCTCGCCCGGCACAGCTGCTCCCCGGATATGGACGGATATGGACGGTGCGGACGTGACCAGTGACCGGAGCCGGGAGGAAGTTGGCGGGAGCACTGCAATAAGCCAG
>NW_006295816.1:2918108-2922335 GCF_000327345.1 Myotis davidii
GCCACCGCAGCCCCAGCTGGTTTGCTCAGGGGATAGAGCATCAGTCTGCAGACTGGAAGGTCCCCGGTTCGATTCCGGTCAAGGACACAAGCCCAGGTTGCGGGCTTGATCCCCAGTAGTGGGTGTGCAGGAGGCAGCTGATCCATGATTCTCTCTCATCATTGATGTTTCTATCTCTCTCCCTCTTCCTTCCTCTCAGAAATCACTAAAAATATGTTTTTAAAAAAGGAGCCACTGCAGACTGGCCAAGGCAATGCAGGGCTTAGCAGCAGGTTCACATGGGCACACGCTCAGGGCACTCCAGTCGGGGACCTGGATGGCGAGGGCGATGGGGCAGGAGGGCGCTGGCTGTGCCCCGGGAACTGTGGGCTCGGCCACAGTGGGCCTGCCTGCCGCTTGTAGCCAGTCTGAGCGTTTGGTGTGAGGAAGGAAACAGGGAGGAGGGGTGGGTTCCCCTGGTGCGAACCAAGTCAGAACGAGCTCGCGAGGTGGGAGGAGATGAGCGGTGAGGGCAGAGGCTGGGCAGTGGGAGAGCCACCTGCTGTGGGCAGGGGAGAGGTGGGAGGAGAGGCTGGCGGGTCCTGGAGCCCCGTGCCCTGGGCCTAAAAAAAAGCACAGAGGCACAGGCTCCGCGCCCGCTGGGGGTGGGGGTGGGCTCAGCCAGGGGACCGCTGCCCCCTGTGGCCGAGGGGCAGTGGGCACCGAACCCGAACCCCAACAGCAGAGAAGCGGCAGCTCCCTGGATCCCCCGGACTGCGGTATCCGGTCCTGCATCGGGAGATGTGCAGGCCAGAGACAGCGTCATTTTTAAGCAGGTTCATCGTGTCAGAGGCCGGCCAGGCTGGGGAAGTTTGGCGTTTAAACAATGAAAACAAGACTGGAAAACCCCCCCTCAGGACGCCCAGTTATGTCCGAACGTCACACCAACAACGGCTGCTTCTCTAGTGGAAGTGCGTCCCCGTGCATGTGTGCGACATACGCAGACAAACTTTTTGTTGTTTACCTGACATTCAACTTTAACTGGGCGGGTGGTGTTTGTACTTGCTAATTTTTTTTTTAATATATACTTTTATTGATTTCAGAGAGGAAGGGAGAGAGAGAGAGAGAGAGAGAGAGAGGAACATCAATGATGAGAGAGAATCATTGCTTGGCTGCCTCTTGCACACCCCACACTGAAGCTCTGCAGCAGCGCAGCGTACCACAAGGAAATAAAAATATTGCCTCAAGCCTCCTCCTTCAAATATAACCGCCGGTGACATTTCGGGCGTAGCAGCCGCCTAGACAGATCCCTGCGTTTTCACAGAGAGAAACCCTGTCATTAAAGTGGGATCAGGCCATATGTCTGTTTTCCTTTTTGGTGAGGACGGTTTAATTTTACTCGGTTCTAAACTGAAGATGAATCTGACGTGAAGCTGAAGCCATTCCTGAACGCCACGTGGGTCTCCTCCCGCGGGCGGTACAGCCCCGCCCCAGGGAGCCCTGCCTGTCAGAAAGCAGCCAGCCTGACCTCAGACGTCACCACTCCTTCCCGCTGGGACTCAGCGGCACCCTTCTCGCCGCTAGGGAGCAGAAGGAGGCTGAGGGGGCCCTGGGCCTGGGGCCTGGTGACCCCTAACGCGTCATGATGCACCGGGCCGACCAGGGGAGCCGGGCACACGGCACAGGTGCCAGGCGGCTGCCCTGCGCGGGGCGGGCCGCCCGCAGGTGAGCGCGCCTCCCTCAGGGACCGCGTGCCCTGGGTCCCGGAGGGGCCTGGGCGCCCCGTCCTGGATCCTTTCTCCACGAGAAATAAATACACGTGAGGCCAGGACAGCCTCTGTCGTCCCCGCGGCCGAGTCTCAGAGTCTGCAGCTCCCTCTGGCGGCCTTCAGCGCGAGTGTTTCCATCAGCCACCCTGTCCCTGCGGCCATCCCCTGCTGAGGCGCTGAGGACATGAGTTACTCAGGCGGACACTGTCCGGTGTGGTCGCTCAGGTTCTGGGTGTGACAACAATCTGCTTCGTGGTTTAATGTTCCTTCTCCGGCTAATGTACCCGCAGGTCACCCCGATCCCCTTCCTCCCGTTCCCCATCCCTGAGTCTAAGCTTCCTGTGTGGCTGGCTCTGCGCCTAAGTGAAAAAGAGACGCACAACAAGGCCCCGCATTCAGGCAGAGTGCCATCCGTTGGCCCAGGTCAGCACCCTCATCACCAGGTAGAACCACAGGGGCCGAGGCCGGTGCAGAGCCTGGGCTGGGACAGCCTTCGCTCAGTGGTTCCCGACTGTGACTTTGGCCTCTCCCAGCCCAAAGGAAGCAGAATCTCTAGCCGGGCCCAGGACAGGCCCTCTCTGCGTCCCCTGGGAGGCCCATGTCCACTGTAGGCTGAGAGTCAGACAGCAAACCTCACCGGGCAGGCCCTGCAGAATCCCCCTCATGGTCAGCTCAGCATGCAGACCTCACTGGGTGCCTGCACTCGCTGCTGCGAGAGAGGGAGCAGGGAGCTGTGTCCGAAGCTCCTGAAGGGGGGCCCCTGGAAGAGCGAGGTGCCCAGCCGCATCACTGCCACGGCAGCTGCCTGAGGGGATGGGCATTGGAGCCTGAACCTGCCACACCTGTTCTGGAGACACCCTCCCCTGAACCCCAAACACACACACATGCACACAAGTCTATGTGCACCAAATATATGTGCACATACATGCACTGCACCTGCGTGCACATGTGCATGCATACACACACACACACACACACACACACACACACACAAGCCCCAGGAGGGAAAGCCTGGCTGGCCGGGAGGCCCGTGAGGACCTCTGGCATGTGCACCGCCCCACTCATCCCGCTCCCTTGAAAGGCCATCCATCTCGAAGCCCTGGGGAGGGCCCTGGACCTCTGGGATGCAGGTTCAGGGGTGAACCTCCAAGGGACACAGGCTGAGAGCGAGGGACCTTGGGCGAGGACGACGAAGCAGAGACTGAGAGATCAGATACAGAGATGGCTGAGCCACGGATGCCGAGAGGCAATAGGAGGCCCAGTGGAGCTGAGGCCACCAGCACCACCTCGCAGACCCGCAGGGGGTGTGGCCTCTGGGGACCGTTAGGGGACAGAAGCAATCTGGATGAGAGGCTGGGGCCGGGGGGTCAGCACAGCTGCCTCGAAGGAGGTGGCAGCATTAGGAGGCTGCACCCCAAAACGAATGACCTTCCCCCTGATCCCACCCTAGTTCTCCTCTGCTAGTTGCCCCCCTTCGCCCTCCATGCCTGGTTCTCCGGGCTGGGCCAGCAGCGAGGAGGGGGAGGGGGAGGTGAGTGGCAGGCACAGCTGCTGCCCCCAGCCCCTGTCCTGGCCCTCCGCAGGGCAGCTCTGGCTGGCTGCCCCCCAGCGAGGCGCAGCGCCTGTCCTGCTGTTACCCAGCTGGGGTGCCCCGTCCTCCTGGCTCTGGGCCAGGTGCTGTGCAGGGCGAGGGGGGACTCCTCCACCCCTACCCCCCGACCCCACCCCGTGCCCTACCAAACACAGGCCTGCAGGATCCAGGCCTCTTGGCTGCTTGGCTTTGGCCAGACTCAGTGTCCTTCCCTGAGAGGCGATGCCTGGGCAGGGGCTGCAGAGGAGCAAAGCTGGTGCCTCCCAGGCGGGGGCCAGGGGCCGGGTCGGACCGGCGAGGGGTCCGGGCCTGACCTGGGCCCTGGGGTCTCTTTCAGGCACTTGATTGCTCAGGTTTGCATGAGGAGCCAGGGCCTGGAGAGCCTTTTTGAGTGGAAGTAGGAAGGTCAGTGGCCAATCCCTCTTTCATGGGTCTAATTCCCAAAGGGCGAGACTGTGGTCAGGAAGCATCTCTTTTTAAAATAATTGTTTTTTAATTGATTTCAGAGAGGAAGGGAGAGGGAGAGAGAGAGGAACATCAATGAGGAGAGAGAATCATGGATCAGCTGCTTCCTGCAGGCCCCCTACTGGGGAGCCCGCCACCCGGGCATGTGCCCTTGACCGGGATCCGAACCGTGACCTCCTGGTTCATAGGTCGACGCTCAACCACGGAGCCTCCGGCCGGGCAGTAAGCATCTTTATTGGAAGAGAGATCCAGCCCCCTGGCTCTGCCGGCGGGCGCCCTAGGCCATGAGGATTTCGATGTCCAGCTCCAGGTGGCTGGCTTTGACCTCATAGCAGCCCTGGAGCAGGCCCCGGGTCTGGCTGGCGTGCCAGCGCCAGTGGGACTGGATGGTGCAGGCGGCCTGGCGGGCCTGGAGGAAGCGGG
>NW_006295816.1:2922388-2927088 GCF_000327345.1 Myotis davidii
AGCCCCAGGCGCCGCCTCTGCTTCCAGCGTCTGGCCTGCGCCGACCTCCACCAGCACTGGATGGCCCAGGCCCGGAGCGCTGCCTGCAGCAGCGCCTGGCGCACCCGGCCGCCGCGCCACCATGCCTGGATCCTCACGGCCGCCTTCTCTCGCTGACGGGCAGGGGAGAACACGGAGATGCCCGTGAGGTCCCGCTTAGTGCCGTCCGCCTCGGTGCAGTGAGGAAAGGGGGCCTGGCCTGGGGGGCCCCGACCTCTCCCGTCTGGGTCCCACCCGTCCGCTCCACCCTCCGCTCACCGGTAGACACTGCTTGTCACCCTCGGGGCAGGTCCCTCCTGCCCTGGCCTTGCTCACCTGTCCTGTGTCCATGGCCCTGGTCTTTAGAGCGCGCTCACCCAAGGTCAGGGGGTCACCCTAGTCCTCAGCCCCGCCCTCAACTGTTAGGCACCGCCTCCCGGGACTCCGCCCACCTGCCCCCTGGCCCCAGGCAGGTGCAGGCAGGTGTGGTCTGAGCACCTCTCAGCCGATCTCTCCTCTCCCCTGGAGTCTCACCCGGGGACCAGCTGCCTTATTGAGGGTTCCCAGCGTGTGGGGCCCTGCCCTCACCTCGTGCCTTCAGACGTAGCTGGTAACTTAAGTCTTGCTCTCCCCCGCCTGCCCCCCACCCCAGTCACTTCTTGCTGGTGCTGCTGGTGGCAGGGAAGAGGGATTCCGGCAGCTTCCCTCCCAGCTTTCACGTTGGGAATGGAGACTCCCCGCCCGTGTGGATTTCCGGGGCTGACGGGAGGGGCCTGTCTGTCCCAGGCGGGCGTGTGTCTGTGGAAAGTTCCTGAAAGCAAGGTGTCTGAGCTGCGAAAGGAGGGGCCTCCACGCCCCCCTCTGGCTCCTGCCACCTCCGTTGGGTGCGCAGGGGCTGCGGCGTCGTTGGGGGGTGCACTGAGCTTAGTTGGGGGTTAGATTCACGAGACTTACAGGCATCCCTGGGAATGGATACCTGCTCCCTGGCCATCCTGTCGGCACCAGGCCAAGGCCCGCCCGGGACCGCAGTGCTGCCGTGGCCACAGGGACGTGCCTCGCCGTGACGGCCCCTGCCGTGGACAGACGGACGGATGAGCAGGAGGAAAAGGTGAGGTTTGGAAGCGTGGAGACAGGCTGGTCGGTGAGTCCCTCCCCAGCAGACAGGTAACCCGCTGGGAAGGTTCTATCCCCCCACCCCACCCCAGTGCCCGCCTGACCTGGGACAGACAGACGTGAGGATGCAGCTCTGCCCGGCTTCGGCGGGAACGTTGTGAAACAGGTTGGTCACTCCTGCGGCTACGAGCGCCCCCAGCAGAGCATCCACCCGTGTGCGGGTGCGGGTGGGCCCGAGCCGCCCTCAGAAACAGGCTCCCACAGGAAGTGCTGTTTGCCAAACCACCTGTGAGGAGACAACGAAAGGCGATGCAGCTGAAATCCCGGGACACTGCCCGGGAGGTGGGGCGGGCCGCTAACGGCTATAACGCTGCTGTCTGAGCGCCGGCCGCCCCGGAGAAATGTGCCGTCTGTTGCACGCCCTTCCCCACCCTCCAGATCCACTCGCTGCCTTTGTGTCTGTCCTTTCGTGGCCATTTCATGTGAATCCTCACCTGAGAATATTTTCCCACTGATTTTTAGAGAGAGTAGAAGGAAGGGGGAGAGACCAAGAGAGAGAAACATGGGTGTGAGAGCGACACACCAACTAGGTACGTGCCCTTGACCAGAATGGAACCTGGGCCCTGCCTGCTGTGAGGGGCAGCGGCCGCCAGGCCTCCTGTGTCCAGTCCATCAGCCAGGTACCCAGTTCTCAGCTTCCGGGGAGAGGGAGGAGCCCTCAGGACCAGCCAGGGCCCCCGGCGCAGGCTCCAGAGGCTGCAAGCACGCTCTGTCTTCCTCTTCCTCTGAGGGCCGCAAGGTCACAGTCAGGAGATGGAGCCGCGTGTCCAGACCCCCAGTTAGGGCTGCGGCTGGGGGCGCAGGTGGTGCCGACCGGCCGGGGAGCCGCTGGGACACGCACAGCCACGCTAGCCCTGGCTCCAGCACGCGTGTCGTCGCCCGTTTGTCTGCCTGAGGCCTGCTGGGTGCCCAATGCCTGCAGGACCCACCTCTCCGTGGTGACCGCTCCCGTGCACTCCAGGTGCCTACAGTGAGGGCAGTGCCCGCCGGGCTCTTACATGAAGGCACTGCTCTC
Organism: Myotis davidii; assembly: GCF_000327345.1. NCBI lineage: Eukaryota > Metazoa > Chordata > Mammalia > Chiroptera > Vespertilionidae > Myotis > Myotis davidii. The sequence goes on from NW_006295816.1 coordinate 2,924,595, forward strand.
AACCATGTGACCTCTGCATTCTGTCACAGGTTTCCGGGGCGGACCCTGGTGCCTCCTTTCACGACTGTCTCTCTGGTGAGCAGCCACTTCCGGCAAAGGCCTCCGTCGCTGCATGAAACCGTCGGTCCTGGTGTCTGCCTCCACCCGCCAGCCCCACCTGCTGGATTCCGCAGGAGGGACCACTTAGGAAGGGGCTGTGGAGGGGGTCAGCGCTCTGGGCTCAGTCATCCAGGCCAGGTGTCCACAGTTACGGTCAAGACACCAGACCTGCCCGGCCCGTGTGGCTCAGCATTGACCTTCAGAGGTGAGAGCAGGCAGAGGGGGTCCCTGCTCCTGCAGTGGCTGCTGCTCACCTCCCAACTGTGACCTTGAGGCCCTGAGAGGAAGAGGAGGGAGAGGAAGAGGAAGACAGAAGCATGTTTGCAGCCACTGGAGCCTGAGCCGGGGGCCCTGGCTGGTCCTGGGGGCTCCTTGCTCTCCTGAGAAGTTGATAACTGGGTTTCCGGCTGATGGGCCAGGCCCAGGGGGTTCAACCAAAACATTTACTCTGCCCCCCTAATCCCACCACCACCCTCAAGGATGATTTTGGCTACAATGTTATAGTATATACACCCCTGACCCCTCCTTTTAAAGTGCCTTTTTTTTTTAAAGTGTTTTTATTTATTTTAGAGAGAGAAAGGGAGAGAGAGATAGAAACATCAATGATGAGAGAGAATCTTTGGTCATCTGCCTCCTGCACGCCCACTACTGGGGATTAAGCCCACAACCTCGGACATGTGCCCTGACTAGGAATTGAACTGTCTTCTCCTGGTTCATAGGTCAACACTCAACCACTGAGCCACACCAGCTGGGCTCAGTATATAAATTATATATATATAAAATTTTTTATCGCTTAAAGTATTACGAAGTCTCCTTTCTCCCCCGTTGACCTCTCCTTAGCCACTCCCACCCCCAGCACACGCCCTCGCCCACCCCACTGTCTGTGTCCATGGGTTATGCGTAAATGCCTGCTTACAAGCCTTTGGTTGGTCTCTTCGGGAAATATCCCTTATTGTAGCCATCCTGCAGTCCGTCTAGAGCTGAGTCAGGTGGCTCTGACCTTCCTTTTCCTCATGACTAATGAGCTTGGACAGTGTTCCGTGTGCTTCTGGCCACTTGTAAGTCTCCTTTGGTGAGGAAGGACTTGCTTAAGAATGTGGTTCCTGACTCGTTCTTTCTAATCGTTTGGTTCCATTGCTTCACGGAAGTCCATGTGTTTGAGTGCCTGACTGATAGAGTGTAAATTGTCTCAAGTTCAGATTTCCAATCAACCAGACGGAAAGAGGGAACTCTGTACACTTTTTAGACCAATGGACTAGTGTCCGGGAGCCTTGAGTAATTGGCCAAGGGTTAGGTATTTACGGGAAAAAGAGTGGAGAGGCGTTGCACATCTTTTTACCCAAAAGGCCTCAATTGTGGGGAGGCATCCTGGCCCCTGAGTCATAGGGGCCCTATGACATCACAGTGCTCCTATGACATCAGAGTGCTCTCCCACCTCCTCTCTTCCTTCCCGGGCCTCGGCTGGAGGAGTACAGAACTAGAGTGACGGGACCACCAAGCTCTTAACGATGGAGCATTTGGGGAGGGGATGAGACTTGAGAAATTAGAACCACCTATTTCCAAGTCATGGGTGTTCAATTTTGTGTAAGAACAGCCAGTCCCCTCGGTGCCCACAGGGGAAGGTAGATTTCCAGGGGCCCCAGGATGCCATCCTGCATCGAGGTCTCTGGGCCAGGCAGGAGGTGGGGTACATGGTGGTCAAGGCACACGGTAGTGCAGGAGCCACCTACCCACGCCTTTCTCCTCTGACTCTGATCACAGAAGGGAGGCCAACTTATAGAAATCATAATCGAAGATAATGAAGGTATCATCTTGCTGATGCCACGTGAGGAGGAAATTAAGAAAGCGCCTCCAGCCCCACCCATTATCCCACTGGTAGGTCTGTGGGGACCTCACCGTTGAGGGTGACACTGACCCCAGCCTGCACCCCCTCTCACCCACGTCACCCAGCCGTGAGGGGACGTCTTCTCTGAGGCCCACAGCATGGGATTCTCAGGGCACTTGCCATCCAACCAGGATGCATTTGTGAGGGGAAGACAAAGCTATGAGTGATGCCTCGGGAACAACCATCACAAAGCGAGAAGGCCCTGGAGCCCCCCAACATGCCCTCTCATTAAGTCTGAGGCTTGAACCTGTCCAAACACTGTAGCCACTCTCCACACCCCTGCCTTCTGAGGCAGGGGTTGTGGCTGATAAAGGACCAGGACCCCTTCCTGGCACCTCCTGGGGCTGAGGTGGGTGGGGAATGGGTCCTGAGTGTCCCTTTTCCTGGCTACCCCTCCCTACAGGTAAAGAAGCCCCCTGATAAAGAAAAGCAAGCCACGCAGATCCAGGCCTGGTGGCGGGGCACCCTGGTGCGCCGGGCGCTGCTGCACGCCGCGCTCTGCGCCGCCAC
>NW_006295816.1:2927103-2930192 GCF_000327345.1 Myotis davidii
CCTACACGCGGCAGAAGTGGGCGGTGGTCAGGCTGCAGTCCTGGTTCTGCATGTGGCATGTCCGCCTCCGCTACCTCCGCCTGCTGCAGGCCACCCGCATCATCCAGCTGTACTGGCGCTACCACAACTGCCACACCAACGGCTTCCTCCAGGGCAGGTATAAATTCACAGCAAACCAGCTGGGACTTGATCTTGAGATCTTTCTGGGGTCACAGATTTGTCGGATTACGGAATGCATCCCCTTCCCAATAAAGCACTGACAGGTCTGCTCCAACTCCGCGTCCCCGCGTCTCTGTCAGACCAGCTCCAGGAGGTCCTTGTCTCTGAGAAGGAGCAGAGAAACAGGTGGCGGGTCCAGGCATCTCCCAGGTCAGCCTGGAGGCAGCGGCAGGGACTGGCTGGGCCGGTAGGGGAGCAGTGAGGGGCCATCAGGCAGGCAGGCAGAGGTGGTTAGGGGCCAGCAGTCCCAGGTTGTGAGAGGCAGTCGGATATCCCCCCAGGGGTCCCGGATTGGAGAGGGTGCAGGCTGGGCTGAGGAACCGCCCCTTTGTGCACAAATTTAGTGCACTGGGCCTCTAGTTAAGTAATCCTAATATATAAAAAGCCAGGGGCCATCATGGGCAGTCAGGGGGATCAGGCAGGCAGTCAGGTGAGCAGTTAGGAGCCAGCGATCCAGGATTGTGAGCGGGATGTCTGACTGCCAGTTTAGGCCCAATCCCTAAACTGACTGACAGACATCCCCCGAGGGGTCCTGGATTGGAGAGGGTGCAGGCTGGGCTGAGAGGACCTCCCCGCACCCGTGCACGAATTTCGTGCACTGGGCCTCTAGTAAATAGATAACACAAGCATAAGCTGTTTTTGTGTGCTCGTAGTTGTAAATCTCCTATTTCCCACTCCTGTTTATATAAATATATGTATATTTTGACACTGACAGACATCCCCCGAGGGGTCCTGGATTGGAGAGGGTGCAGGCTGGGCTGAGAGGACCTCCCCGCACCCGTGCACGAATTTCGTGCACTGGGCCTCTAGTAAATAGATAACACAAGCATAAGCTGTTTTTGTGTGCTCGTAGTTGTAAATCTCCTATTTCCCACTCCTGTTTATATAAATATATGTATATTTTGACATTTGACATATATATTTTTTAAATCCTTACCTGGGGAATGAGGATATTTTTTGCCATTGATTTTAGAGAGAGTCGAAGGGAGTGGGGTGGGAGAGAGAGAGAGAGAGAAAGAAACATCAATGTGACAGACACATTGATTGGTTGCCTCCCACATGAGCCCCAACCTGGGGCCCGGGGATCAGACCTGCAACCCAGGTACACGCCCTTGACCGGGAATCGAACCCACGACCCTCCGGTGCCCAGCCTGATGCCCTAACCACTGAGCAGGGTGACATTTGACATCTTTTAAAAAAAAATAATCCCTTTCCGGCTTGGGAAAGACAGCTCCTCCCAGGACTAGCCAGTTCTGAGAGAGAGCAAAGGACTCAGCCCTGAGCGTGCCTTTGATCCCTTAGCTTAGCAAAATGTCTAAGGCAGCGCCTCCCTCCACTCCCCGGCCTGTGCACGCCAGGACGAAATCGCTTTTCTGCTCTCCTCACCCCAGGGCCAGCACCGATGTCCGGGGAACCACTCCCGCTAGCCGGTCCCACGCTGGGCAGGCCCTGCCTTGCCTTTCCCACTCCAGTGCAGGCCGCGCCAAAGCCCTTTCCTCCCTGCTGTCTCCTGCCACCTGCCCCAAGCCTGAGGCTCCTGCCCCGCCATGACATGGGGACCCCCGGGGAGATCTGAGCACCTGCGAGCATAACAAACGTTTCCTTGTGCCTCTCCTCCTCTCTCGTGCCTGGGAGGCCTGGAAAGCTGTCCGTTCTAATCCCTGCAGCTCTAATCCCTGACCGCACCGCTCACTCTCCACGCCCCCTCTCTACACCTGGCTCCAGTGTCCTCACTTATTAATGTATGTGCTCAGCCCCAGGCCACACATGAAGTCGTTTCAGAACCACCAATCTACATTTATTTCATTTTATTTTATTGATTGATTTCAGAGAGGAAGGAGGAGGGACAGAGAGGTAGAAACATCAATGATGAGAGAGAATCATGGATCGGCTGCCTCCTGCACGCCCCGTCCTGGGGATCGAGCCCGCAACCCAAGCATGTCCCCTTAACCGGAATCTAACCCGGGACCCTTCAGTCTGCAGGCCGGCACTCTATCCACTGAGCCACACCCGCCAGGGCACCAATCCACAGTTCTGTGAAAAGCAAAGCTCCTCACTAGAGGGTAATGTTTGCATGTGGGCTGGTTTGTGTTAATATTCGGAACGTGTAGTCACAGTGCCGCCGGCAGAGCTGGCCTCAGTGTGGCAACCCAGGGCCCCCCACCTTCCCCAGGCCTGGGCGTTTCCGAGAGCGTTTACACCCGGCAGGTGAGCTTACAACGTAAAATACTGAAAGCTCAGAGTTTGCAGATGGGAACCCGGAGGTGCTGAGCGGACCCGGGCGTCCTGGCCCGTCCCCTGCTGGGCGGCCGGTGTCCTGGAAGCCCTGGCACGTTTCCCAGAGAACGTGTGGCTCCTCCTGGGGAAGCTGCTGGCCGACGGGAGGTGCTGACTTGGTGGCGTTGAAAGCGGATGAGCCTCGACCTCGGGGCTTTGGGATCACCCTCTGGTGGGGTTGGCACAGAAGCAGACAGGCCGACCCAGGAGGGGCACTGGACCCTGGGTCCGAGTGCGGGGTGTTGGTGTACACGGTCGGAAGCAGCTGGAATGCAGAGGGAGCCGGCCGTCCTTGTATACTGTGCCCAACGGGTTGAATTTTACCTTGAAAATGGCCAGGAGCCCAGGGCACCGATCACGTGATCGCATTTCCACACGAGAAGGGCCCCTCTGGAGGGTGGCCGTGTGGCCGATGCCGGGATGGCGCTGGGCAAAGTGGGGAGGGGCCCTCAGGGGGAGCCGTGGGCTCGGCAGGCCTTGCTATGTGTTCAGGGCACGTGTCCAGGGCCACAGAGCAGGGGTATCCAAAGTAATAAATAATAAATAAACATCCAGGGCACGGAGCAGCATGGGACCCGGCACCTCTCCCAGGC
>NW_006295816.1:2930599-2933497 GCF_000327345.1 Myotis davidii
GGCGCTCGCGTCCCCAGCCAGCGGCATGCACCTCCGCACAGCAAGGTGACCGCGCCACACGCTGCCGTTCAGCGGAGATTAGGAAGCGGCTGACAGAGGTGAGGCCGCTGTGGAGACAATCTGTCTCATGACTCAGCACGCCGCCGGCTGCTGGGGGACACGGGAGGGGCCCCTCACAGCGCCGCCTGCCGTGGACGGTCACGGGGTGTCTGAGCCGTGAATGCATCCGCGGAGAAGAGAAGAGAAAAACAGCTCTGCCAGGTCACCAGGATACGGTCATGTTTTGTGCGTATTTCAACGTTTTCATCGTTTTTCCTCACATCAGCAGCTGCTGCGAAGTCGCACGGGGAGATGAGGGGACAGGCAGGAGCACTCCCGGCCACGGCCACGGCCACGGCCACGGGAGCGTAGACACGAAATCGCGTTGGGGCCTAAAGGGGAAGAAGCTACACTCTGGTCTCCCGGTGGGAAGAAGATGATGCCTGGGAAGGAGGCGGCCAGCCGACCCCTCCCGGGTGCTGTTTGTGGGTCCATCAGGAGGGGTGAGGGGCTGGGGAGCGGGGCTGGGCCGCAGGGCGCTGGCCTCAGAAGCAGCCTGAATAGGGTTCGGGCCTTTCAACCACGACTCCTGCCTCCTCCTCAGAGGCGTCTCCAGTGGGGGAACCCTGCCTCCCACGTCATGACTCACGTGTGGGAAAGCCCTCCAGACGCCTAGGTTTCAGATGCAGGATGGGAGGGCTTGTTTGTTTTGTTGTTAATCCTCCTCTGAGGATATTTGTTCCATTGATTGATTGATTGATTGATTGATTGATTGATGATGAGCGGAAGGGATGGGGGTAGAGAGAGAGAGGAATATTGTTGTGAGAGAGATACTTCGATGGGTTGCCTCCCACATGCACCCCGACCAGGGCCAGGGATGGAACCTGCAACTCAGGTACGTGCCCTTGGCCAGGAAGAGCCCTCCACCAGTGGTGCAAACCCCTTAAAAGGAGGGCATCCCCGCCCCCCGACTGAGGAAGGGCGCCGTGGCAGGGGTGGGGGCCGCGGACAGCCAAGCCCCTGCTCCTCCCTCGGCACGTGGGAGCTGCTCCAGTGGCTGCAGACACGCGGTCCTGTGGGCCAGGCCGGGCCAGAGACCCCCTCGGGGAAGGACAGGCTCTCGGGACTGTGGCTCCAGCAGAGACCTCGGCCCCTCCCGCAGGAGAAAGGTGGCCGCGCCTACTCTTACCTGACAACGTGGAGCCTGGAGAGGCAGGCCGGTCCTGGCGTCACAGGGGCCTTTGTGACATCACCGCTCCCCTCCTCTATCCCGTCCGGGCTTGGCCCGGCCCAATGGAGCAGCAACCTGAGGGGTGTTAACATCTGAGCCTCTGCCCTCCAGCCATGGGCAACCAGTGCTATGTAAGAGCCCGGGAACGGGGGGCGGGGGGTGCCGCTCCCTGGGGTGGGGAGCCACCGTGGTGGGGGCAGCACTGGGGGGGTGAGGAGCTGGGGACTCGGCGGGGACTGGCCCTCACTCGTGCTTTCCCCCTACGTTTTGCTTACAGAAGCATGACGACGACGAGGAAGAGGAGGAGGTGAGAAGACGGACACTGAAGAAGGAGAAGGTAGGCGGGGGAGGGGGGACCAGGGCGCAGGAGAGAATCACAAATCATGGCCCCTCGGAACCCAGGGTCCTCGCAAGTGGAGGGCCCGTCCCTGGTCCCATGCCGTCGGCTCAGGGTTGCTGTCCAGTCCCCACAAATCCCCCCGCCCCCCTGAGCGAGCATGCTAGGTAGGAAGAGACGACGATCAACGATCGGTGGATGTGAATCGGGGTGCAAACAGCCCACAGGGAAGGCTGGCACAGGGCAGGGGGCGCTGGAGAGGGGAGATGGGCCGGCCTAGTCCCAGAGGAGGTGGGTGACCGAGAGGTGGATGTGGAAGTCGGGAGAAGGGAGGCCGTGGCAGGGATGGGGCGTCCGACGGCCTCGCAGGTGACAATGCAGAGCTTCACCCTCGTGGGCACCCTTGGGCGCCGCACACCGGCCGGCCGGGTCTTCTGGTTGGAAAGTGATCCCCCTGGTCCCACGAAGCCGAGAAGACCACGGGGCAAGCAAGCATCCGTCTGACAGGCGAGGACACGGTGACGCAGAGCGCGAGCAGAGGCGGCCACGGCCACGGATGGGAAGCGGCATTTTCTGTTGGGGGGTGACCGCTGGGCTGGGCTAGTCCACGACTTGGGAATAAAACGATGCCAGCGGCTCTCCAGTAGAGAAGCTCAACAAGGCAAGTGTGTGTCCCCAATTTACCTAGACATTCAGATTCTAAGGATACTGGTCAGAAGAGTATGTGCTGCAAAAAAATTAAGATGAAAAATACCCAGATACAAAAAGAACATTAAATCGGCTCATTTCAGATCTGGAAGATCCATTTCTGCCTTGGCCGCAGCCTCCTTTCTACTACCCTATGTGATGGACAAGATTTGGCTGCTAGTTCAGCCCCTCCGTGTTAGCTCCACTAGTACTACATGAATGGCATAAATATTAATACAAACGACACTGTTATTGTTTAAACCCGTTAGCTGTGGTAGAGATGTGCATTAATGCAATTGGCGCTAGACTCGGGGCAGTCCACTGGTTTCTCAGTCGGGACCAACTGCGGGGAGGAGCCAGCCTCCCTGGAATCCCTCCTGCTTCCTTATGTAGCCAACGTGATCTGATTAAACGTAACCAGACGAGCAAAAGCCACTTGAAGACGATGAACTTGCCTGGGAGGGGCTGGGTTCTGTGGCCCTGAAGACCGGGCACCTCCTGTGAGTGTTGTCCCTGTTGTCCGCGGCCACGTCATCCTGCGCTGGGGCTCCCGGCTCGCACGCACCAGCTTTCTGTTCCGCCAGCCCCCAGACGGAAGGCAGGC
>NW_006295816.1:2933632-2937064 GCF_000327345.1 Myotis davidii
GTGCGCGGCCCCAGGCCCACAGGCCTCTCCTCTGGGCGGGGGCAGGTACCGGGCTGGGAAGCACGTCCGCTCCGCCTCCCCTCCCTCCTGAGGACCGGACTCTCGGGGCGCTGCCACTGCCGGCTCCCCCTCGCTTAGGCACGACCCCATCTTGGGGCGGACCCTGCTGGCGGCCCTGCCTCTGACCTCCAGCGAGCTTGACTGCGTCCTACCTCAGCCTCCACCCCTGTGGTCTCGCTGGGCACCGTTGCCTCTCGGGCTGTCTGTGGGGACAGACCATTTCCTTAAAATGTCCGACCCATCGTAGACCAATTCTTCCGTCAAACAACAAAAATGCATTATGAGACAAATAAATGGGCCCTGCCGGCGTTGCTCAGTGGGTTGGGCGTCTTCCAGGCACCAAAGGCCACCGGCTCGGTTCCCAGTCGCGGCCCAGGCCTGGGTTACAGGCTCCATCCCCGGTAGGGAGTGTGCAGGAGGCAGCCAATCGATGTTTGCCTCTCTCCCTTCCTCTCCCTCTCAAATCAATAAAAACATTTTTTTAAACTTATGTCATTACTTTTTTATTTATTTTTAAGTCTTTATTGATCTCTTCCCACCCACCCACCCTGACCCCCGCCTTCCCTCTGAGATTCGACAGTCAGTTCCACGCTTCCATGTCTCTGGATCTATTTTGTTCAACAGTTTATTTTGTTGATTAGATTCCACATGTGAGTGAGACCATGCGATACTTGTCTGTCTCTGACGGGCTTATGTCGCTTAGCATCACACTCTGCAGGTCCCTCCATGCTGACTCTATGGGTAAGAGATCCTTCGTTTTTACTGCTGCATAGCATTCCTTGGTGCAAACGTGAAAACACACCTTTTTAAACATAAACAAATGGAAAAGGTATATAAAACCTAAGGTGTATTTTTTTAAATATATTTCATTGATTTTTTACAGAGAGGAAGGGAGAGAGATAGTTAGAAACATCGATGAGAGAGAAACATCGATCAGCCGCCTCCTGCACATCTCCCACTGGGGATGTGCCCGCAACCCAGGTACATGCCCCTGACCGGAATCGAACCTGGGACCTTCCAGTCTGCAGGCCGACGCTCTATCCACTGAGCCAAACCGGTTTTGGCTAAGGTGTATTTTTAATTATAGATTAAGCAGACAGACCATTCCGAGTCCCATCGGCTGTGCAAGTTTCTGAACACGCCCTCTCGCTCCGTTCTCAGCGGTAACAAGTGCTCCCCACGCTCGGAGAGGGGGCGTGCCCTGGTCCTGTCAGACTCAGAGCTGACCCAGCAACACTGGGTTTCACCCTTCCTGGTCTCTGACTTTTGCCTTCTTTTAAATATATTTTATTGAGTTCAAAGAGGAAGGGAGGGAGAGAGAGAGAAACATCAATGATGAGAGGGAATCGTTGATTGACTGCCTCCTGCACGCCTCCTACTGGGGATCGAGCTCGCAACCCAAAGGCATGTGCCCTTGACCGGAATCGAACCTGGGACCCTTCAGTCCACAGGCCGACGCACTATCCACTGAGCCACACCAGCTAGGCCCTGAAGGGAAGCCACCATCGAAAACCACCTGCCACGTCGTCCATCGGCAAATACTGTTGGTATCACCTCTGCAGAAGCAACGTAGCAGATAGTGAGACCGAAGAAGCTTCTCGTCTCGCCCGTGGGGGTAGGAACGGAGCGTGGGGTGGAATGTAAAATGTGGAACACAGTTTGGTGACCTTTCAGGAAGCTCAGCATAGAACCACCAGATAACGCAGCCATTCTCTCCTAAGGATAAGCCTAGCCGTGGAAAACACATGTTCACACTAAAATGTGTATGAAGATGTCATAGTAGAAAACAGCCAAAGAGTGGCGACTGCCAAGCGGGTACAAATTATGGCACATCCACGCCCTGGAGGATGACTCAGTGATAAAAGGGAACGAACCACGGAACCATGCAGCCACGTGGACGGATCCCACGGAGGCGCACACACCTGAGCGCGGTGGGGCCACCAAGCGCCTGATGATGGACAATTTGGGGGATGAGAGACCTGAGGGATTGGAACCACCGATTTCCACGTCATGGGCATTCGATGTTGCGTCAAAGGGGGTGTTCTGAAAGGGCCAGTCCCCTCGGTGCCCGCAGGGGAAGGTGGGTTTCCAGGGGCCCCAGGATGCCATCCTGCATTGAGGTCCCTTGGCCAGGCAGGAGGTGGGGTACGTGGTGGTCAAGACACACGGTTGTGCAGGAGCCACCTACCCACACATTTCTTCTCTGACTCTAGTTCAAGGGAGAAAAGATGGACGCAGAGGTACAGAAGTACCTTGAAAAATACCAGCAAAGGAGTAAAAAAAATAAAGAGATGAAGGAAAAAGACCCTCTGTCCCCACCCAGTGCACGACAGGTGGGTCTGTGGGGACCTCACCGTTGAGGGTGACACTGACCCCAGCCTGCACCCCCTCTCACCCACGTCACCCAGCCGTGAGGGGACGTCTTCTCTGAGGCCCACAGCATGGGGTGCTCAGGGCACTTGCCATCCAACCAGGATGCATTTGTGAGGGGAAGACAAAGCTATGAGTGATGCCTCGGGAACAACCATCACAAAGCGAGAAGGCCCCGGAGCCCCCCAGATGTCGGGGTTGCCCTGCCCAGAGCTGGAGTGGACAGGGAGGGACTCGTCCCTGGCTCCACCCTTCTCCTGGCGCCTCTGCCTCCGGGGCTGAGAAAGGTGGGGTGAGACCTGGAGAGTCGCTTGTAGGGAGGAGAAACCCTGGCCATGAGTGGGTGGTGAGGGCTGTGTTAGGGGAAGGCATTGCCAAGTAAAGGGGGACCCAAGTCCCAAATCGTGTGGGAGTGTGGGCAGGCGCATGCGCCCATGTGTGCTCGCTTAAGGTGTGAGAACCAAAAGAATGCGCATGAGCAAGAAGCCAGGGAGACTCCCAACTGTGTGGAGCAGGGAGACCCCTGGGACTTGACGGAGGGAGACAGGAGGTTGGGGAGGGAGCTGGAACCGGGCATGGGAGGCCAGCCAAGGGCGCCACGTCTGCAGCCCGTGGCTGGGCCCTGAAGGGAAGCCACCTGCACTCAGGTAGGGGGTCAAGCCTAGGTGGAACACGCTGGCCCTTTGACCCAGAGACCATGGTGCTCTCTTTCCACGCACCCGGTGACGACTAGGGCAGGTGAGCCCCATGGACAGGTGGGGACCGGTGCCCCTGACCTTCTGAGGCAGGGGCTGTTGCTGATAAAGGACCAGGACCCCTTCCTGGCACCTCCTGGGGCTGAGGTGGGTGGGGACCGGGTCCTGAGTGTCCCTTCCTTTTCCTGGCTACCCCTCCCTACAGGTAAAGAAGCCCCCTGATAAAGAAAAGCAAGCCACGCAGATCCAGGCCTGGTGGCGGGGCACCCTGGTGCGCCGGGCGCTGCTGCACGCCGCACTCTGTGCT
>NW_006295816.1:2937074-2941105 GCF_000327345.1 Myotis davidii
GCGGCGGCGGGCGGCGCTGGAGGCCTGCAGGCGGCAGAAGTGGGCGGCGGTCAGGCTGCAGTCCTGGTTCCGCATGTGGCACGTCCGCCTCCGCTACCTCCGCCTGCTGCAGGCCACCCGCATCATCCAGCTGTACTGGCGCTACCACAACTGCCACACCAACGGCTTCTTCCAGGGCAGGTACGAGCTCACAGCAAACCAGCTGGAACTGGAACTTGAGATCTTTCTGGGGTCACAGATTTGTCGGATTACAGAATGCATCCCCTTCCCAATAAAGCACTGACGGGTCTGCTCCAACTCCGTGTCCCCGTGTCTCTGTCTCACCCTTGGCGACTGCATGGATGGACTTGGGAAGTGTGGCACCAGCGAAATAAGCCAGTCAGAGAAAGACCCATATCACACAATCTCACTACATGCGGAATGCAATGAACACAATAAACCGATGAGCAAAACAGGTCCAGAGGCCTGGATGCAGGGAGCAGACGGACAGATCTCAGGGGGTGGGGGAAGAGGGGGTGTAGGAGACGGGACGAGATTAACCGAAGATCACATATGTACACATGCACGACCCGTGGACACGGAAAATAGTTTGGGGACGGCCTGGCGTGGGGCAGGGGTTGAGTGGAGGGGAACAGAAACGGGGGGATGGGGGACATTGGTAATACTAACAACAAATAGCGGTGATAATTGCCCAACTTTGTAAATATGCTAAAAATTACTGAATTGCACACGTTTAAAGGGTAAGTTTTGTTAACGTCAAAACATCCAAACCTGTAAAGAATTTGTGAGTTTATTTGAGCCAAACTGTTGACAATTGCCAGGAAGCAGAACCGCAACGGAGGTTGGGCTAGTGCTCCAGAGAATGGCGGTTTTTCGCCCATTTTTATGCATTAGAATCAAAGGAGGAGCCATAGGCGGGTTACATGAGCTCCACTGGTGATAGGTTAGGGAGGCGGGAGAAAGCAAAGTGAGTTGGGGGTGGGGGGACTGCTGGGATTGGATAAAAAGTAAAATGATAGACTCACACGTCTTTTACTCAGGTGGGTGCAGGATAGGTAACCGTCAACAATTAACACGATGCCAATAACAGTGAAGGACTTTGTGGTCTCTGACCTGGCGCCCAGAGCATTTGGTTGTGCCCTGAGGGGTCCAGAAAAAAAAAGGGAAGTTACAAGTTACCCAGACATTTCAAGGGTGTGTTACCGTAGATGCAAAAAGACAGACAGGCTCAGTTACGGTAAAGATTGACCTTGTGAGGGAAGATACCGGCCAAGGACATGACTACCCACCATCACTACTTTCGGTTAAAGTTTAATTTCAGACCATCCTTTGTGGTGACTTCAGTTCTGAGAGTTTGCAAGACCGCCATGCAGGCCTCCCCTGAGCTGGTCAGGTCAGCGTGTGGCCCCTTCCGTCCACGGTTTTATGTGTCGATGAAAAGTGTTATGTGCATAGTCCATGTTCTTAGAAGGGACTCGGCATCAGGACGGCTGCCTTTCGCCACAAGATCAAGGCACTTAGTCAAGATCCTGGCGAGACGCACTGACACGGTGGAAGCCTTGACGGAAATGTCCATCTTTAAAATTTTTTTTATTGATTTCAGAAAGAGAGAGAGAGAAACATCAAGGAGAGAGAGAACCATTGGTCCACTGCCTCCTGCACGCCCCCTACTGGGGAATGAAGCCCATAACCCAGGCATGTACCCTGACCAGGAACCAACCCTGACCTCCTAGTTCACAGGTTGATGTTCAACCACTGAGCCACATCGGACGGGCAGAAATGTCTATTTCTATATATAAAAGCCTAATATGCTAAGTGTCCAATCATTCAACAGGTTGACTGGTCACTATGATGCCCACTGACCACCAGGGGGCAGACAACTCTGACTGGTAGGTTAGCTTGCTGCTGGGGTCCAGCCGATTGGGACTGGGTGAAACAGCCGGACATGCCCTGGAGCCCTCCTGCAGTCCCTCCCCAGCTGGCCAACCTCCCTCGGACACACCCAGGCCAAGGGACCCCACCGGTGCACGAATCCATGCACTGGGCCTCTAGGCTTTAATAATAGCGTTGAATAGTTTGTCACATTGGAAATATCTATATGGGTAAGTTTTTAACCCTTTGTATAGGAATCTACCTGGGTGTGGTGCCTTATTCTGGGTGGAATTTCAATAGCCTTCTTTGGTTTCCTGCTTTCTAGATTCGTCTGGTCTCTGCTTCCTATGGGGTATTGGGGTGCTGGAACCCAAATCAGGGGCAGACAGAACGTGCTAAGTCTGAGAAGACACTAGAACTGTCTGGAGATAACTGCCGTGGTCCCTCCCACTCCCCTGGGGGCTGTGATACCGTTGTCATCAGCCTGGTGATGAACGACAGGAAAGGAGCCCAGGGAAGGCCACTGCCACCAGCATGTCATGTGGGCAGCTTTCCACTCCCCGGGGAGGCACCGGTCTATTCCCGAAGATCCCAGATCCCTGGGGGAGGGCTGGACAGGGAGGAGACGAGCCCCATGCCCAATAAAGTTGGGGTGATGTGGGGAAGGTACTTGGCTGTCAGTCACACCTGGGAACAGGTCACTGGCCAGAGTGGGTGTGGCCATTGGGAGCGCCCGGGAACTCGGGACACTTGACAAAGAAACCACGCTCTTGGCTTCGCTTGTGTTCTGGGCCCCCTTGTGTGTGGCGCTGGACCCCTGGCTCGCCGGGCTCCCTCGCTCCTGCTTCCTGGCCTTGGGCCACATGGACCCCACACACTGGGCCCATGGGCTGTACCTGGCCTGGTGCTGAACTGGACCCGACACTAGACACTGGCTTTGCGTCCGGCTCTACTGAAACCCCGGCTGCACTTCCGCGATGAACGGGGCTTCCGAGGCCCAGAGGTGTGATTCCGCACAAATGAAAACATCACTCCTCCTCTCCAGGCAGCGTAAGGACCCAGTGGGAAGCGGGTACCGCCCCTGTCCCTGCCAGCAGTCAGTCACGAGAAGGACATGCACGGGCCTGCCTGGAGGGAAGCCCCGGTGTGGGGGGCACTCGAGTGTGTCACCTGCCCGCGGAGCCCTGGGACAGCTCTGTCGCGAGGGCAGCAGGCAGGGCCTGCTTCTGAGGAAGACACGACAGGAGGGCAGGTGTCCTCATCCTCGTGTCATAATGCAGTTGTGAGCTCATCGCTCTCTCCCTCGTAGGACTCCCACCAGGCTAGGGGGGCAGAGAAGTCAAGGCCAGCGGACCATCTAAAGACCGCGATGTCGGTGCATTTCTGTGTAAGAGACACAGCCAGGCCTCCTCGGCTGGCCGGGGGTGGGCGGGAGCCGCCCTGGACTTCAGAGATCTTGGGAAAAGAGGGGATGTTGAGGCAGCGGGAGGCCCTAGAGAGAAGCCGCATCTAACTCATCCATGCATGTCTCCCGTTTAATTTCGAGGTCAGAAACACGGCCATCTGATTTTAATTAAGGTTAAGAACAAGGAAGAGATTCATTATGTGATGTTACAAGGAGAGGAGCCCCCGCCCCCACCCCCGGTGCGTAAATCTCCTGTGATTCAGAAAAGCCCGGGGCACTCGCCTCTGATCTCAGGCGCTGGCTCCTCCCCTCCATGCCCTGCTCAGCCTGGGCTGTGGGTCTGACTGTGACAAGCGTGAACGGCCAGCCCGGCCGGCGGGGCTCAGGGGTTGAGCATCGGCCTGTGACCCAGGAGGTCCTGGTTCAATTCCCGATCAGGGCACATGGCCGGTTGCAGGCTCGATCCCATGTGGGGCGTATAGAAGGCAGCCGATCAATGATTCTCTCTCATCATTGATGTTTCTATCTCTTTCTCTTCTGTCCCCACTCCCCCCACTTTTCCTAACACTCTCAAAGCTAAAAATATGAGAGAGAGAGAGAGAGAGAGAGAGACCCTTGCAGCAAGTCCCGGGAGTTGGTGGCAGGGCTTCCTGAGGTGTCTCTGGTCTCTGCCTAGCGAGGAAGAACGAGAGCGGCCAGGAGGATCCAGGCGTGGTGGCGGGGCCTGCTGGTGCGCCGGGCGCTGCTGCACGCG
>NW_006295816.1:2941262-2945471 GCF_000327345.1 Myotis davidii
GGGTCATCCAGGGCAGGGGGCGGCAGATGCTGCAGCAGCGGCTGCACAGGAGGCGGCGGGAGGCGCTGGTGAGCTACGCCATCCGGGAGAGGGCGGTGGTCAAGCTCCAGTCTTTGGTCCGCATGTGGCGCGTCCACTGGCGATACTGCCAGGTGCTCAACGCCATCTACGTCATCCGTGGCCACTGGCAGAGCCACCACTGCCAGACCTGCGCGCTCCTCCGGGGACACTGCGTGGTCACAGCCACCCACCTGCAGTTCCACATCGAGATCACCAACCCCTGAGGCCGCGGGGCAGGGACACGGGGCCTCTGTCCCCAGTAAAGGTCTGACCTGATGTGCTGTCGCGTGGTCACCCCCAGGGAATAGAAAGGTTAGGACGCGGGCCTGCCGCCGCCTCTCCTTCCCGGGAAAACAGCTCCTGTGAGGTCCCCGCTGCCTCCCTTGAGGCCCCGGTTCTGAACCAACGATGAACGGATGCTGCTGACTCGGTTATCAGACAGAAACTGTGGTCCAGGTCTACGCCGACACATGACAGAGCCAGGCCCCAGCCCCCGCCCCCCCAGGATGTGAGGGACACCCCTCCTGTTGCCTGTGGGGTCCTCTGCCCAGGAGAATGGGCTCCGGGCCCCCCTGTCAGCCTGGCGCCAGGACACGCCGACAAGGTCTCTCTGGCCAGAACCGGGGAAAACGCCAACACCTGGCTGACTCCTGGGCGCAGGTGACAGCCGCAGGGAAGGGCAGGCGCCGGCCTCTGTGGGGCGGGGCACTGGGCATGCTGACGGGCAGGTGGGAACCCGGGCACTGGTAGGAAACGAGTTCGAGGCCCTTCATCTGCACCCACAATCCTCACCTGGACCCCTCTCCCCGCGGCCGAGCAGCGGGCGGATTCCTCTGTATTCCCCACACCCCTGCCTTGTCTCCATTCCCGCTGATCTCACCCTCAGCCAAGGTGTCCCCCCGTGTCCCCCAACTCCTATGTCTGACGACCCTTTGGATGCTCCCCGGCCACCCGCCGCTGGTCACCGTCAACAGGCTGCTCCGTAGAGCGCTGTGATGTCGGCCTCTGTGCTGTCCTAGCTGCAGCCGCTAGTCGCGCGTGGCTGTGGAGGACTGTAAATGCGCCTGCTGCTGCCCGAGCCGGTGTGGCTCAGTGGACGGAGCGTCAGCCTGCGGACTGAAGGGTCCCAGGCTCGATTCCCGGTCAAGGGCACCTATCTCGGTTGCAGGCTCCACCCCAGCCCCGGTCAGGGCATGTGCAGGAGGCAGCCAGTCAATGTGTGTCTCTCACAGGATGTGTCTCTCTCTCTGTCTCTCCTCCTCCCTTCCACTCTCTCTAAAAAAAATCAATGGGAAAATATTCTTGGGTGAGGATTAACAGCAGCAACATGTGCCTAGTAGTGCAGCTAAAGGACTGAATTTTTTAAGTTTTGTTTCATTTAAATTAAGTTTCAATAGCTACTAACCATGCCATCGGGCGGCGCAGCGCTAGACCCTCCGTTACCCGCCCTTCCCTCTTGCCCCGATGGCTTTTCCTAGAGTTGCATTCTCGGATTCCTTTCGTTTCTCTTTCCTGTTTACCTTTCAAATACTCCCAACAGGATGGAAAATGGTACAGATGCCACGGAAATTGGCAGAGCAGTTCCTCAAAAAATTAAAAGTAGGATTATACGGCCCCGGCCGGCATGGCTCCGTGGTTGAGCATATTAACCTGTGCACCAGGAGGTCACAGTTCAACTCCTGGTCAGGGCACATGCCCGGGTTGTGAGCTTGGTTTCCCAGTAGGGGGCGTACAGGAGGCAGCCGATCCATGACTCTCACTGATGTTTCTATCTCCCTCTTCTCCCATCCTCTCTGAAATCAATAAAAATACATTGTGAAAGAAATTGAATTATCTGGCCCAGCCATTCCACTTGTGGGTACGTACCCACAAAGATCTAACGCGGGGCGGACAGAGTGTGGGCTCTGCCCCGAGCGGAGAGGAGCCAGCCGAGGAAGGAAGGGATGCGGACACAGACCAGGCAGGGTGAGCCGCGAAGACACTGTGCCAAGGGAAAGCAGTCGGTCACAGGACACACACTGAGGGTTCCACTCGTGTGAGGCATTTGATCACTGAATTTCACAGGTAGGAAAGGCAGCATAGCAGATCCCAGGGGCTGGGAGCGGCGAGGGTGGAGAATGCTTCCTAGAGTTTCAGTTCTGCAAGACGCATAACATCCTGGATACGGATGGCTGACCATTTCAATAACAAAGTGAATATAACCAATGCCAGTGAGCTGTCTACTGAAAATGGTAAATGTTGCCCTAACCGGTTTGGCTCAGTGGATGGAGCGTCGGCCTGCGGACTGAAGGGTCCCGGGTTCGATTCCGGTCGGGGGCATGTACCTGGGTTGCGGGCACATCCCCAGTAGGAGATGTGCAAGAGGCAGCTGATTGATGTTTCTCTCTCATCGATGTTTCTAACTCTCTATCCCTCTCCCTTCCTCTCTGTAAAAAATCAATAAAATATATTTTTTTAAAAAATGGTAAATGTTGCGTGGCTCAGGGGTTGAGCGTCAACGTAGGAGCCAGGAGGTCACGGTTCCATTCCGGGTCAGGCCACATGCCTGGGTTGCAGGCTCGATCCCCAGTTTGGGGAGCATGCAGGAGGCAGCCGATTAGTGATTCTCATCATTGATGTTTCTATCTCTCTCTTCCTCTCCCTTCCTCTCACTCTAAAAATCAACTTAAAAAAATTTTTTTTAAATGGTAAATGTTATGTATATTTTACCACAATTTTAAAAGAGTATATTTTAAAAGATGATACAGGTTGTAAAATGACTGACCATGCCATTTATACAGACCCCATGGGGAAGGGGTGTCCCTGGTTGGCCAACTTGGTGCAGCCCCAACACTCCTGCCCAGGGCAGACATTGCTAATCCATCCCTGGCCCTGCTCCTCCAGCCCCAGGGGCTCACCCTCCTCCACACAGGACCCTGCCCCCCAGAACCCCGGCCGCTGCCTGGGAGCTGATATAGGAGACGCCCGTATTTGCCGCCATTAGCTCGACGACCCCCTTGAAATGGATCTGACAGAGCCGGGGACACGGGAATTATAGATCTGACCTGTCCTTTATTGGGAGAGGGATGGACTGACGTATTTTGTAAACCTGCGAACCCAAAGAGATTTCGAGGTGCAGGTTCAGCTGCTTTTCTTTCATGTCGTAATTGCCCCGAATGCAGCCCCTGGTGTGGCAGCTGTGCCAGCGCCAGTACAGCTGGATGATGCGGGCGGCGTGCAGGACGCGGCAGTAGCGGAGGCGGACGCGCCACATGCGGACCCAGGACTGCAGCCTGACGGCCGCCCACTCCCTCCGCGAGTACTCCTGGAGGGCTGCCCAGCGCCCCTCCTCGTGCCGACCGGCCAGCACCCGCCTCCACCAGCGCTGGATGGTGCAGGCGGTGAGCGCGGCGTGCAGCAGCACCCGGCGCACCAGGGAGCCCCGCCACCAGGCCTGGATGGACACGGCCGCCGCCTGAGCTGCCGCCTCCTCGGGGGTCTCTGCCTGAGGCGTCGGCATGATCTTCCGCCTCCCGGTTGGTTCTGAGGAAGCTTGTCAGGAGGAAAAACAGGGACACTTAGGAAACTCGCGTTTCCGCCCTCAGGTGCGCCAGGAAGGCGCCCCCATCCTCTAGCAACAGACACCCCTGCCCCGGCTGGTGTGGCTCAGTGGATAGAGCATCAGCCTGTGGACTGGAGGGTCTCAAGTTCGATTCTGGTCAAGGGCACAGGTCCCGGTTAGGGGCTCAATCCCCAGTGGGGGGTGTGCAGGAGGCAGCCGATCAATGATTCTCTCTCTCCCTCTCCCTTCCTATCTGAAATAAAAATATTTTTTTAAAAGAGCTTAAACCCTAGTAAAGACATCAGTACAAAGTTCCACGTGCACACAGTGCACACATCACACATATCACACGTGCACACATCACACATGCACACATCACACACGTCACGCATGCACACACAGTGCACACATATCACATGCACACATGTGCACACGTCACACACATCACACATGCACACACGTGCACATATGCGCACACATACGCTCCAGCCCCAGTCTTCCTGCACATTGGCCTTTGCATTCCCCACACACAGTCCCCGCCTTGTAGCTCCCAACCCCATGGGCTCTGGGTTCACACGCTTTGGCCCCCTCCCCAGCACAAGCACACA
>NW_006295816.1:2945545-2946116 GCF_000327345.1 Myotis davidii
TGGGCGCAGGGACCATGCACCCACCGGCCTGGCACACCCTGGGTTTATGCCTCCCGTCCTGGTGTCATGTTGAGAAGTGCCTCTTGCACTCACTGGTGTCTCTCGACAACATGACATAGGCATCCACCTTTGGGTCACTCCACCGGGCCGCGAGGGCCAGAGATGTCCCAAGTCGAAGCTCTCCCCAACCCAGTCGGGTCTGAGCCCCACGGAAGGAGGAGGAGTCCCTTCTCCTAGCTCTTGCCCCTTCTAGCTGTTCGAGCAATGTGATCTCAGCATGATCTCCGATGGGAGGTCATGATGAAATGCGGAAGGTTCGCTAACTTTCTGTAACCAGCGTCTAGAGCAGTGGTTCTCAACCTTCCTAATATCGCGACCCTTTAATACAGTTCCTCATGTTGTGGTGACCCCCAATTTCATTGTTACAAATTGAACATAATGAAAGCATAGTGATAAATCACAAAAACAATATGTAATTATATATGTGTTTCCCGATGGTCGTAGGTGACCCCTGTGAAAGAGTCGTTTGACCCCCAAAGGGGTCGCGACCCACAGGTTGAGAACCGCTGGT
>NW_006295816.1:2946229-2946877 GCF_000327345.1 Myotis davidii
CGCCCCCCCCCCCACCGGGGGAACTCTGGGCAGTGCACGCCCTCGGAGAAAGCTTGGGTGGATCTGAACGCAACTCACAAAACCTTAAACGCTGGCTCGGGACGTGGGCTGGATGGTCAGATGGCCTCAGATCTGCACTGAATGGCAATGGGGCTAGATGCGCATGGTCAGGGGCTAGATGTTCCCATCCCTCCCGGGTCCGTGCTTCTCTAGCCCAGCTCTGGGGGCAGGAGAGATAAGGGGGGAGAGCGATGACGTCACAAGGGCGCCTGTGACTCAGCACCAGGACCTTGCCCAGCAGCAGAGCGGCCAGAGGGAAACCTAGGATACCTGTCCTTTCTCTCCTGGCACAGTGGCCGGACATCAGTGGCCAGGGACACAAAAGTACATCATGATACGCACTAAAGCCTGGCTGGTGTCCACTCAATGAATTTAATTCATTTAAGCGACGATATCCTATATAATAAAACACTAATATGCAAATCTACCGAACTACGGAACAACCGGTCACTATGACACACACTGACCACCGGGGGCAGGCACTCAATGCAGGAGGTTTGTTTGAAGAGGAGGGGGAAAGGGAACTTATCCCTGGGATGTAAACCAGCAGGGAGGAGGGTATGTATGTAAGAATGCAGCCTTGATAGT
>NW_006295816.1:2967067-2972120 GCF_000327345.1 Myotis davidii
TACCGAACTACGGAACAACCGGTCACTATGACACACACTGACCACCGGGGGCAGGCACTCAATGCAGGAGGTTTGTTTGAAGAGGAGGGGGAAAGGGAACTTATCCCTGGGATGTAAACCAGCAGGGAGGAGGGTATGTATGTAAGAATGCAGCCTTGAGAGTAGTTTATGTTGTCCTTCAGTTTGAACAGAGGGGCTGTTTGAACCAAAGGAGCTAACAATCAGGTTTAATTGCCAGGTGCTTCTCATATATTGCGAAAGGCCACAGTAAAAAAAAAAAGAAGAAGAAGAAAAAGGCCTTATTTCCACTCTAAGAAGACCCACCTCAGTCACCCAGAGTCTAGGCCAGTGATGGCGAACCTTCTGAGCTCGGCGTGTCAGCATTTTGAAATACCCTAACTGAACTCTGGTGCCGTGTCACATAGAGACATATTTTTGATATTTGCAACCACAGTAAAACAAAGACTTATATTTTTCATATTTATTTTATATATTTAAATGCCATTTAACAAAGAAAAATCAACCCAAAAAATGAGTTCGCGTGTCACCTCTGACACACGTGTCATAGGTTCGCCATCACTGGTCTAGTCCAGCCATGGGCAAACTACAGCCCGCGGGCCGGATCCGGCCTGTTTGAAACGAATAAAACTAAAAAAAAAAAAAAAAAAAAGACCGTACCCTTTTATGTAATGATGTTTACTTTGAATTTATATTAGTTCACACAAACACTCCATCCATGCTTTTGTTCCAGCCCTCCGGTCCAGTTTAAGAACCCACTGTGGCCCTTGAGTCAAAAAGTTTGCCCACCCCTGGTCTAGTCCCTAGTTCTAATGTCCTCGGCAAGATCAAGGGAGTAAGGACATCCCTGCACTTCACAGGTGAGGAAAATGAAGTGCAGAGACCTTACCTGGCTCACCCTGGTCTCCCAGCCACGGAGCCGACACTTGGTCCCAGCGCTGCCTCACTCAGAGACTCAGCTCTGAACACGGACCCCAGCATCGACATGCTTTTCCCATCTTCCGAGTCTCATTGTTTCTAGAAGAAGAAGAAAAATCCAAGAAACCTCCATCCTGCATCTTTAAAAATCAGCTAAGCAAACGCTGCCAGACTGCAGAAAGGACACCTGGCACCGTGGGACTGGATGATGCATCTGTAAGCCAGGGAGCTCCAAAGACGCCAAAGCCCCGCCGGGAGCCGGGAGGAAGCAAAGATCCACCCCCTCGGGTTTCAGAGGGAGCACGGCCCTGCCAGTGCATCCATTCTGGGCTCTTGGGCTC
The DNA here is from genome assembly GCF_000327345.1 of Myotis davidii. NCBI lineage: Eukaryota > Metazoa > Chordata > Mammalia > Chiroptera > Vespertilionidae > Myotis > Myotis davidii. Next base: position 2,968,345 of record NW_006295816.1, read on the forward strand.
CCGAGAGGTGAGACAACCAATGCCTGCTGCTCTGAGCCACACATGGGTGGCACTTGGTTACGGCAACCCCGGCAAAGGCGTGCAGGAGAAGACGAAGGCCAGGCCGCCCCCCACCCCCGCCCCGGGCCTGAACTGAGAATGATTCTGAACGAGCCATCGCAGCTGCCACGGGTTCTATAGGATTGGCTGGGGTCAGTGTGCAGGTGTTACAGGTCAGCTTCGTTCCTCGCCCACTATTGTACTCCTCACTGTACTGGGGCGACCCAGGGAGACGACCACCAGGGACTCAGATCAAGATTTAGGAGCCTTTATTGAGCTGGCCAGTGACTACAGTTACAGCACCTGCCGAAGCAAGGGCTGAACTGCAGTGCCGACTACTGGAGTTACATTTTATTATTAAATTCTGTCCAGGCCCAGAGAAAAATGTGTCTTTCAAATTCTGGGCCCCCAGTATGGAGGAAACTCTCTTTAGTTATACTTTTTCCAGTCCTTTGTCTCCCAAATTTGGAATGAGACTTCCGGGTCTTCTGAGAAAGAAGGCCCGCGTGCTGGGAAGGGGCCATGACACCATATCTGAAGGCCTGGCCTGGTGCCAGCACTGACAACTCCGTCTGGGGCATGGTTTACGGCCTCTCTGGAATGGGAGTAGTCTTATTTTCCTTATCATTTAAGACAGAAGCCATACTATCAGGGTTAAAATTTCCAACAGCAGTTTTTATATAAGATGGTTACTTCACTTCCTTACGAGAGCACAGGCCAACTCCCATCTCAGAGCGGGTCTTAGGGATCCCGGCACAAGACGCGTTGGCCCATCGAACGCCCAGTCTGCCATCGGTTGCACACAGCAAAGCACCCAGTGTTTGGCGGGCCACACTCACTGCTAGGCTGTGACTTACTCTCCGTGGCCAGGGCCTACCCATCCTGTCAAAACTAGAAACGGGGGGGACGTGGGCCTTGCACGTCGCACTGAAGACAAAGTGTGGCGCAGGCACTCGCTGCGCTAACAATACGGAGTCAGACCTCTCTCTACCCACCGGGTCCTCGCTCCCAAGAGAGCGCTGAGCGTGACACGTGGCCGCGCTCCGCGCTGACTCTCATCCCAGTGACTGTCTTCCCGAAAATAAAACACGGGCGAGTCTGCCAGCAGCTTCCCAACTGCTCGTTCGTTCGCCGGGCGAGAGGAGATGTTGACGAGTGGCGAGTTAATTAAATCATGTTTAATTGTAGCCACTGGAAGAGAAAAAACCTGTGTCCGGAGAAAATAAACTTAACACCATTAGCCTTCCCGTGAGCGAGCAGTGCCAAGAGTTGAAGACACTGGGAATAAAATCAATAGTCAATTAAAGGCGAGCCAGATGGTTTCGAGTGGGTTTCCTTGGCTCTTAACGAGCCGGCAGATGTCGCCAATACCGCTCAGCTGTTGCTCGTCCAAGGGGGCGGCTGCCAACTTGGAAGTGACTGGAGGACCCGGGCTCTGTGAGGCGTCTGCATGAAACCAAGGCAAGCATTTGTGGGAGACGCTGAGAAAACACCAACTCACTACACCCTGAAGTGGAATCTGCTAAGATGTGAAAAAACTGATGATGAAAAGATGTGTGGAGCTTAAAAAAAAAAAAGGCTGAGTTGGACAAACTTTATGAAAATATGAAGTACTTAAAGCTTATGAGGCCTGGCCGGCATGGCTCAGTGCCTGAGCGTCGGCCTGTGAACCAGGAGGTCACGGTTTGATTCTCATTCAGGGCACAGGCCCGGGTTTGCAGGCTCCATCCCCAGTGGGGGGCGTGCAGGAGGCAGCCGATCCATGATTCTCTCATTATTGATGTTTCTCTCTCTCTCTCCCTCTCCCTTCCTCTCTGAAATCAATAAACATAATTTTTTAATACAAAGCTTATGGGTACTCATTGTATCAGCCACCAGTGTGTCCAGGAAGCTGACCCGTAGCCATTCGCCACTGCTACAAGGTCCCCTTCAAGGACCCCAGGCACACCTCCTCCCGCACAAGAGGGCGCAACCAGAAGCCGCCCTGGAGAGGCCCTCCCCTCACCCTGCCTCTCGGGCCTCCCTGGAGGGCGGCTCCACTCAGCTGCTGCCTGCTGGGGTGGCACGCCCATCCTAAGCTTAACAACCCACACATCGGGCCCCGGCGTGTGCCTCTGTCTGCTGCTGCCCAGGGGCCCCGTAAGCCCACGGTCTGAGCCGAGACGGGGTGGTGGGAACAGCTGGGTCACCGGAGAGTGTCCTGTAGTTGCCTCTGTCGCTTGTGTCGTTGGTTTCCCACGGTCTGTGTGCGTGGCCACCGGTGAGCTCAGGGAGGCCTGCCATGCTTCTTCAGACTCAAAAGGTCCAGGGGGGCCCTGAATGCAAGTTTTGGGGGGCCATCAACCCAGGGGATCCCAGCCCACGTGTCAGACTTCCGTTCTTTCTCCTGCCCGGATCTGGGCCCAGCATCCTACCTTGGCGGAGAGTTGAACCTTCGCAAGAGGTTGGCCACGTGTCTGCACCCTAGCCCGGTGTGCACCCTAGCCCATGTGTCTGCACCCTAGCCCACGTGTCTGCACCCTAGCCCGGTGTGCACCCTAGCCCACGTGTCTGCACCCTAGCCCGGTGTGCACCCTAGCCCATGTGTCTGCACCCTAGCCCACGTGTCTGCACCCTAGCCCGGTGTGCACCCTAGCCCACGTGGCTGGGCCAGAGCGTTGTCCTGTGCACCAAAGAGTTGTGGGTTCAATTCCTGATCAGGGCACATGCCCAGGGTGTGGTGCCATCCTGTCAGCGTGCGTACCAGAGGCAACTGATAGATGTTTCTCCCTCCCCTCTCCTCTCCTCTCCTCTCCTCTCCTTTCCTTTCCTTTCTTTCTGGAACACCCCATATCCAAACCTGCTCCCTGCCTCTGCTTCTCAGCCTCCCTGGCAGCCCTGACTGCTGAAGAGTTGCATCCAGATCGATTCTCTCCGCTCCTCTTCCTCTCTCTCTCAAATAGACAAAAACATCCTTGGCACTGGCCGGCAGACTCAGTGGTTAGAGCCTTCACACCTGAGGGTCTCGGGTTCGATTCCTAGTCAAGGGCACATACCTGGGTTTCACATGTGGGAGGACACCAACTGATGTGTCTCTCTCACATCCGAGTTTCTCTCTCTCTCCTCTCTCTTCCCCCTCCCTTCCACTCTCTAAAAATCAATGGAAAAATATATCCTCACTCCTTGGGTGAGGATTAACAACAGCAAAAACTAACTAAACACATGTCCTTGGGAAGGATTTTTAAAAAGAAATACACATCTTTGAATAGAAATCTCCTGTCTGTAGGAATTTCAGACAGGCACCTGTCCTCTGCGCTTCTGTCAGTGACCGTGCGCCGGCTCATTCTCCGGACGCGTTTTCTGTCACAGTTCACCTCCCAGAAGCACTTGGGAGAAGCTTGATGGAAACTGAACTCACAAAGACGCCGTCCTCGCCGCACCCGGGGTGGCAGTTGAGGTGGCGCAGCGCTCAGCGCTTCAGTGCCTTTTCCCTCCGGGCGTGGAGCCGTCCCCGCCCCCAACGCGGCGCTGAGAAGGCGGCGGTGCTTGGTGAACTGCCCCCCCTTAGACACTGAATCGCATCAGTCGTGGGGCCCCCGCGGCGACCTGCTCGCAGCCCCATCTGGCTCACCTTGGGGGGCAGCCTGTGCACGCTCAGAAGGCCCGCCCCCCTTCTCCGCTCGGCTCTCCCTTCCCGGGAACCGCACTCGACCGTGACGGGAACTTCTGTGCTCCGTTCTTTTATTTACTTAAAAAAT
>NW_006295816.1:2972220-2974556 GCF_000327345.1 Myotis davidii
GGATCAAGCCTGCGACTGGGCACGTGCCCTGACCGGGATGGAGCGGCGCCCTGTGGGGCACGGGGTGATGCCACCCGGCCCAGGGCTTTATCTACTATTTGAAACCTTTTACTTCCTCTGCCCTTTCGCGCTGCCCCCCAGGAGGGCTCCTCGTGCCGCACTTCCCACTCGCGAGCCTGCACGTGGCTACCTCCATCCTGTCCATCCTGCCCATTGACCACGACCACGACCACGACCACGACCACGGTGAGTTTAGCACGGCTCCTCTCCGAGCCAGAGATGGCTTTGTTAATGGAGTTTGCTCGGCGCCACCAAGACACCTCCCCGCACCAAGACCAATTTCACTTCTGTAAAGGGCTGTCCGGGGAACTCATGGCTGCCGTGTTTCTTGTGTTGAATTGAGGGGCTCTTTCATGCCGCTGGTTTCCTCCAAAGCTTGTGATCAGTAGTTGGGTGCTCACCTTCATATATATATATATATATACATACACACATATATATACATATATATAAATTTTTTATTGATTTCAGAGAGGAAGGGAGAGGGGGAGATAGAAACATCAATGATGAGAATCATTGATCAGCTGCCTCCTGCACGCCTCCTACTGGGGATCGAGCCTGCAACCTGGGCATGTGCCCTTGATGGAATTGAACCCAGGACCCTCAGTCCACAGGTGACGCTCTATCCACTGAGCCACACTGCCTAGGGCTTGTTGCTGTGTTTTTTTTTTAATTGAAATCTCAGTGTCCACACATCCGTTCCTTCATTTTCCTCTCTCTCCTTCCTGAACAACTCCATCTGGCAGGCATTGGGCTGGACAGGGTGTCCTAGGTGTACCTGGGGGTGGGTTAGGAGCCACCATGGCCCGGAGCAGGTGTGGATGCCAAGGGGGTGAGGAAGGTGTTGACATCGAGATGTGCCCCACATGGAGCCCTGGCAGAGAGGAGTCCACACAGGGGCCTGTGGGCACCGAGGGTCAGAACCAGGCTGGTGAGGGTTCACGGTCGCCGTGGTAACTGGTATTGCACAGGGGCGGGGCGGGGCGGAGGGACCCTCAGTGGTAAAGTCAGGACTTGAGCCCAGCAAGGGTTTCCCGGAGGCCACCTGGCCATTCCCATCAGCCATGTCGGTGAGCGGAGCCTTCACACGGGACAGCGGCCACAGGAGGGGGGGATGGCCTGGCCAGGGGGCTCAGGCAGGGAGGGGCAGGCCCGCACAGGACAGAGGCAGCCGTGGGAGGCGGGGACAGACAGGGGAGATCAAACCCGAAGATGGATTCGGGGGAGTGGGAGGCAATGTTACGGACAAGTTCTGTGCCGGACATGGGAGTAGCAATGTGAGAGGAGACTTGGTGACGCCTGGGTTTTAGACGGGGCTGGAGGCACAGGTGATGACGGATAGGAAGGTGGGCGGACCTGGGCCCGTCTGTTCCCGGAGGGCCGGGGCAGGCAGCGCCCTCACCATGATGCACCGGGGGTGCTCGTTATGCAGCGGCCCGCACCCAGGAACGCAGTCTGTCCCCGGCTGCCAGTGTTCAAGGTTTGTGGTGCGACCGTCCTTGTTCTGATGCTGACGTAGATTAGGTGGTACCCGGCCCGTTCCCACGGGGAGCTGCTTTCAAGGGCGCAGCCTGGAGGTGGTAGCGCGGCGCTGAGACCCCTGGACGGCGCGTGCGACGGGCCCGGTAAGACCTCTGCTCACTCTTCAGGTCCCGGTGGGCGGGGGCAGAGATCGCCCCTCTTGGTCCCCAGGACCAGCCTCCTGTGTGAGCTCCCTGCTGGCTGACCTCTTCCTTCGGGGTCTCCCCACCTGTGAGTACCGGGGCCCTTTACGAGCCGCAGGAGCCTGGGTCCCAGAGTTTGGGGTGGGTGGACTCCTGTCAATCGTGGAGGTGGGAGACCAAGCAGACCTGGGTGGGCAAATCCCTGGCAAACGTGCTGCCATTGCCGTTACCACCCTCCACCCTCGAGGCTTCCGTGACCCACGGACTTGGGCGTCGCTCTCTGCAGACCCAACACGATGCTCCGAGTCGGCCGGCGTGGCAGACCAGTGCCCCCACCTCGCCCCCCAATCCCAGCCTCTGCTCAGTCCGGCAGGGGCTCCAAGTCCTCCTCCGAGCGGGGGGAGACGCCGAGTGCCCGCCGTCTGCCCCGCCCTCCGGAGCTGGCCCGACACACAGGCGGACGGACGTCACTGCTTTACTGGGAGGGGGATACACTCCGACACGATGCAGGGCTCCGAGCCCAGCACGATCTCCAGCTCCAGGTGCAGCTGGTTGGCCGAGACGCGGTAGTGGCCCTTAATGAAGCCCCGCGAGCCGCAGGGCCGGCACCGC
>NW_006295816.1:2974696-2976265 GCF_000327345.1 Myotis davidii
ATCCGCTTCCACCAGCGCTGGATGGTCAGCGCCCCGAGGGCGGCGAACAGCAGCGACCGGCGCACCAGGACGCCCCGCCACCAGGCCTGGATCTTCACCACTTCCGGGTCGCGAGGGGGGGGCCTGCTTTTGTGTTTTAAGATCTTGCAAGGAAAAAAGAAGAGGCCGTTCAGAGCGTGCCCCCCCCTTCAGAGCTGGGGGTTTGCCACGAAGGGACCCGGACTCCCCCTCAGTAATCACCCCTCCTCCCGGCCTCAGAAACACTGGGCAGGGCCCGGACTGGACCCAGAGGCCACGCCGGTGTCCCGTCTCTGTCCCTCCCTGGCTGACGGACATGGACACACTGACCGCTGAGCCTCCCCATCCATAAAATGGGATCACAGCGGCCCTGGCGGCCAGTTTCATGTGACTCTAGGAGGCCAGCCAGGGGCAAGAGCACCATGAGCTGCCAGTCAAAGGGTGACCGTGTTTACCTGCCCAGGATCCATGACCCCCTCCCCCAGGCCCCACCCACTTTCTGGAGAAGGGGCATCTTTTGCTAATTCTGCCCTTTCATCTTTCACCCCAACTCCAGTTCACAGCATGCTCTTCCCCTGCATGCCACAGTATTGTTTCCTCCGGCCCTGGCTGGTGGCCCTCAGTGGTTAGAGCGTTGGCTTCTGCACCAAAGGGTCACAGGTTCGATTCCCGGTCAAGGGCACATACCTGGGTTGGGGATTTGCTCCCTACCCCGTTCAGGGCAGGTGCTAGAAGCAAACAATGATATCTATCTCTCTCTCTCTTCCTCCCCCCTCCCCCCTCCTGTCCTCCCTTGCACACTCTCCGAAAAGCAATGGGAAAAGTATCCTCAGCTGAAGATTAACCAAATGAAAGTTTCCTCCACACCAGGCGACAGCCGCGAGTTTGACATGCTTGCAGCTCCACCGCCCATCTCTCCCCCATCCTCACGTCCCCACTTCAATCTTAACGAACAGGCAAACATACATGCACAAGCTCGCAGCCCTTCCCGAGGCCCCTTCTCCTGTGCGGGCCACTCCATTCCGCAGACCTAGCCCCGCCCCCCAGCTGTGTCTGGGGGTCATACTTTTCTGGGTCCTTCATTAGCATTATCCACTTTCTTTGCCTCAACTGTATTCGCATTGCTCGCCTGGAAAAGAAATGGGGGAGTTGGTTCCTGTCCTTAGCTCTGGGCTGCGCAGAAGACACCAGCCACCGGCCCTAGGAGACAGGCCGGACCGGTCAGGGCCCCTACCTCCGCCTTCGCCTCTAGGGCCCGCGGAGCTGGGGGCGAGCCCGTTGGCTCCCCCTGCGGCTGAGGCTCCTCTTCGGGGCGCTCGTCAGTGTTCTCAGGCTGGTCCATCTCCTGCTAGCAGCAGTTGGGGGGAAGGAGAGATTCTCCCTTCAGTATCCCACAATCCTCAGCTTCCGGGGCTCCCAGTGTATTCAGGTGTCAGGGCGCCCCCTCATCCTGTGGGGACACCCCTAAAAAGCCTGCATCTGTCTCTTACCATTGGTCCCACATGGGGTGTAGATGGTTCAAATCCCCTCAGGTCTGTTACTCTAGCCACG
>NW_006295816.1:2976344-2985078 GCF_000327345.1 Myotis davidii
ATGATGTCATAAGGGCAGCTATGACTCAGGAACCAGGATGGCTCCCAATCACTGAGCCGCTCCGAGGAAAAGACAAAGGTCTCTCCATTCTTTTCTGCTGGAAGTGGCCACAGCCCAGACACCAGAAGTTCTGGCCCACTGACGTCAAGGTGTGAAAGATGACCCTCCCCAACTGGTAAACTGGGGATTGATCTAACAGTTTACAGTCCATCCACACTCTAGAATACTATGTAGCTGTTAGAAAACAATGAATTTGATCTATTTGTCCTGATGTGGAAGGATATCCAAGATGCATTTTTATAAAACATATATTTTTATTGATTTCACAGAGGAGGGAGAGGGAGAAACATTAATTATGAGAATCATTGATCGGCTGCCTCCTGCACACCCCCTACTGAGGATGTAGCCCACAACTCGGGCATGTGCCCTGACCAGGAATCGAACCGTGACCTCCTGGTTCATAGGTCAATGCTCAAGCATTGAGCCACAGCCGGGCTCAAGATGCATTTCTAAGTGAAAAAAGTTGAAGATCAGTATGACCCCATTTAAGTAAATAAAACCATCAAGATACATAATTACCATGAACCAGGAGGTCACAGTTCAATTCCAGGTCAGGCACATGCCGGGGTTGTGGGCTCGATCCCCAGCAGGGGGGTGTGCAGGAGGCAGCTGATTGATGATTCTCTCTCATCATTGATATTTCTCTCTCTCTCCCCCTCTCTTTTGCTCTCTCTGAAATCAGTAAAAAGTCTTTTTTTTAAGTTGCATTACATTTAGGGGAAGAAAATTAACATGACAGATAAAATAAAAAGCACCCCCAAAATTGAAAGACACAGGGCAATAAACAAAAATCTATTTCTACACATCAACAAACAGTTGGCAAATTCTTGGCATAGAAGTGCAAGGTTAAAGATTCACATCATCTGATTTCAAGACCATGGTTTACTGTCCTGAAAAACTATCAAGTTACAGTAATCAAGACAACGTGGTTTTAGTGTGTAAGGAGAGACAAACAGGTCAATGAAACAATGGAGAAGCCAGAAACAGACTCACTCACATTTACAGCCTATTGATTTTTTTAATGTACCCAGATAATTCCATGCAGAAAGGAAACGCATTTTTCAATGGGGAAAAAAAAAAATGACCCTTATCTAATATCACAGACCAAAAAAAAATTAATTCAAGATCTACCACAGGCCTCAGCAAACACTGAAGCTCAAACTACAAAGCTCACAGAAGAAAAGCCGTGGGAATCCCTTTGTGACCCTGAAGTCAACCAAGACAGGATAGAGCACAAGCTCTAAAATACCGACGGGCTGGCTTTGTCCAGATTAAAGCTGCTCATCAAGCCAAAACCGGTGTGGCTCAGTGAATAGAGCGTCAGCCTTCGGACTGAGGGGTCCCGGGTTCGGTTCCGGTCAAGGGCATGTACCTGGGTTGCAGGCACATCCCCAGTGGGAGATGTGCGGGAGGCAGCTGATCGATGTTTCTCTCTCATCAATGTTTCTAACTCTCTGTCTCTCTCCCTTCCTCTCTGTAAGAAAGATGTATTTTTTTTTTAAAAAAAACTGCTCATCCAGACGGCACTCTTCCAAAGCCACAAGCTTAGGACTTCAGCACACAGATCTGACAAAGGACTCATAACCAGAATACAAGATTTCTACAACACAGTAAAGACACGCAATCCAATAAAAATGGTCAAAAGGCTTAAACCCACACTTCATAAAAGATTTTCAAATGGCCACGAAACACATGAAAAGTTGCTCAACACCCTTACTTATTAGGGAAAGGCAACACTGAGACCACGGCAGGTTAACGCAAGGTACCCAGTAACGATGGCAAAACATAAAGGAAACACATGGGAACCGACTGCTGACAAGAAACCACCAGTCTGGAAGTCAGAGTGGCTGTTTCTGATAACAGGAAGCGCGTACCCTCGCCCACTGAGTGACTCGGCCCCTCACTCCCAGGTACGGTTCACTCGGGAGATTTACTCGGGAGACTGCGCGTGTGTGTTCCAAGGCCTGTACAGGAGCATTAGAACGCCCGTCGCATTATAATCATAAAAGCCAAATACTGGGGACGAGTCGAATGTCTACAGAGTGGGTTTTCAGTATACTCATAAGATGACGTATTAACAATAAAAAGCAAAGAACTAGTTAATGACACCGGCATTGACATGGATACAGCTTTTTTTTTCCAACTCGTTTACATTCAATATTATTTTGTATTAGTTTCAGGTGCGCCCTGGGTGTATCTTACAGTCGTCATGTTGAGCAAAGAAAGCCAAACCAAAACACAAAGCACCGTTTGATGCCATTTATACGAAGTTTTAAAGCATGCAAATCGGATACATAGTGATGGAAACCGAGCAGTGCCGGCCTCTGAGAGCTGAGGTTCATTAGAAAGAGGCACGGAGGAGCTTTCTGGGAGGATGGAAATGTTCTGTATGCTGACGAGGTGGAGATTATGGGATACATCCATTTGCAGAACTCATTTAACTGCCCACTTAAAAAGTTTTCATTCGACTATACATAAATTATACCTTGATTTTTTTTTAGATGAAGTTGAAATAATAACATTAAAAAAATTAAGAACCCAGCCAGTATGGCTCAGTGGTTGAGAGTCAACCCATGAACCAGGAGGTCACATCTATTCCCAGTCAGGGCACATGACGGGGCTGCAGGCTTGATCCCCAGCATTGGGCATGCAGGAGGCCGCCGATCAATGATTCTCTCTCATCACTGATGTTTCTTTCTCTCCCTTCTCTGAAATCAATAAAAATATATTTAAAGAAAAAAGAAAAGTATGAGCCCAACTCCAGCAAGGCAGCCTCAGCTGACCACAGCGGAGGATGGAGGCCGCAGGAGAAATGATACCATTTCAACGCCAAGGGCACGCACTTCCCAGCTTTCATCACTCCCTGGGGGTGTGCCAATGGGAAATGCTTCACATGTTAGGGGCATCTCAGTGTTGCCGGCATCACTCAGGAGGTACGTTTGTCATCAGTGAGCTCATTCTGAGGCAGGACATGGGGAGTGAATCCCATCAGCATCCCCTAAACCCCACCCCACCCTGGGTTAAGGGATTCCTAACACTCCTTCTCGTCCCCCCCAAAGGGAGGAGGGGACATCAGTGCTCCTCCAGCTGCCTGCCCACCCCACCCCACGCAGGAGCGCATCATCCAGCGGGTGCAATCAGGGGCCTGCGCCAACATTCCTGACACACCCACCGCAGGGTCACGGCCGGCCGGCTCCTGGAGGGGAGGGCACCCAGCCTCACTGCCCCGTCCCAGGCAGCACATGCAGTCGCCCTCCCCAGGGCGGTCTGGCCTGAGGGGCAGGTCAGCCTGACTTCACTTCACTCAGACCCCCGCCTGCCCCTGAGGTCACTGAGGGTGCCGGGTCCGGGACCAGGAGCGCGGAGGGCTCCGTCCACAAGTTCCTGGCGGAGGGCAGGCAGCCCCCCAGCCGGCAGAGCAGACAGACTGCGGAGCGTGGCCCTCCCCAGGCCCTGCCACTCCTGCCCCCCAGGCAAGAGGCACAGGAGACAAGGCCCAAAAGAGATGACTTTTAATACAAGAGGGCAGGGCGGGCGGGAAGGACTTAAATAGGGGACGGGCGTCAGGAGCCTGCGGCCGTGGGCCTGGGGGCCCTCCGCAAGGGGATGATGCACACGGAGTTCCGAGCCTCTTTGATCCGCCACCATCGGCCCAGCCTGCGGGGTGAGGGAGAAGCTGAGGCCAGTGCAGCCCCCAGTCCCACCCCAGGTCCCACCCAGCCACCAGCCAGTGCTTTCCCCACCACCCCTTCCAGGGCGCCTCCTACCTGTGCTCCTGCCCCACCCCGGCCACCAGGAAGTCCCCGGCACTGGAGAACTTGAGGCTATTGATGAAGCCCACCTGGGAAAGGGGGTGATGGCAGAGGGATGAGTGCACCCCCACCGCCGCGGCCCGCACATCAGGGTCCAGGCTTGGCCTTAGCTGACCTGCCTTCCACCCCTGCTCCGCCTCCTCCCGTCTCCTCCCGCCCCCCGAACCAGCCGGTCACCCCTGGCCCGGGGCCTCAGCCTCCACACGAGCTTTGTGAGGACTAAGGAGACAGTGTATGCCAAGCACGTCAGTGTCCCCCAGGGCCAGGCCCCTGGCTGTGGGGCCTGGAGACCCCCATCGCCATCACCCTTGACCCAAGCTCTGCACTTCACCAGATGTCACTGACAGACCTGCCACTCTTCCCGCGGTCACCCAAGTGAGCGCCCCAGCTCAGCATCAACCTGGCACTGCCACACAGAGCCCATCACAGGGAGCCCATCACACCTGTGCCCGTGGGCTCCCTGCCTCGTACCCAGCACCCAGGGGGGAGGGAGAGGAAGGAGCAGGGAGGGTTCTGCCGGGCCCCGGACTAGGAGAGGAGGCTCCCTCCTGCTAGAAAGACAGTCCAGGGACCTTGGGGTGCGGCCAAGATGGCCGGGCACTCAGGCCCACTCACCAGGGGGATGTCGCAGAGAGGGTCGAGCTGCCGGAAGCCCTCCCCGCACCGCCAGAGCCGCACGCAGGCGCTGTGGGAGCCTGGGGGGAGGGCGACAGTGAGCACCGCACCAGCCGGGGCCCCCTCTGCCACAGAACACTCACCACCCAGGATGCTCACCGGTGGCCACGAGGTCTGTGTTGAGCAGGGCAGCCACTGACGACACCCAGAAGGGCTGCTCCAGGCCTGGCTCGCCCCGCAGCCCGTGGGCCTCTCGCTGCAGGGCAAGCGGCCGTTTCTTGGAGAGGCCCCACAAGGCCAGAGAGCTGGGGACAGGGAGCACAGTGAGAGCCAGGCAGGCAGGCAGGGCACACCGGCCGGGACGCAGCAGGTCACTTGGGCTCTCCCCCCTCAGCGTCTGCATCTGTACAACCTGTTACAACTGCTGCCAGGCAGGGGCCAGGGGCTGGGCCGTGGGGGAGGCACCTCTTACCCGTCGTCGGCGCCCGACACCATGTGCTCCTCGTTGATGAGCTGAATGTTGTCAATGGAGCCCCTAAGAAAGAAGCAGTGAGGGGTGCCCCCATGGGCGCACCTGCCCCCATGCCAGGCTGTCCCCGCAGCCTTACTGGTGGCCGTAGAAGACGAGTTGGGACTCCTCGGGGATCTTCCACACGCGCACGGTGCCGTCCCGGCCGCCCGCCGTCACGCAGCACTCCCTGCTCAGAGCGTCCAGCGCAGCCACCGCGTCCTGGTGCCCGAAGCTGGAGGGGCACAGAGCCTGTGTCACCCACGATCGCGCACACGCACACGCGCACCCTCCCCACGCGCACTCACAGCGTCTCCACGTAGGAGTTCTCTGCCACGTTCCACACCTTCACAGAGCGGTCGTGGGACGTGCTGTAGAGCTGGTGGGTGCCTCGACGGAACGCCAGCCCCTGGGGAGGCGCAGAGAGAGGGCAGAGGCTGGGCTGCAGGGGGCAGAGGGCACAGAGAGCCAGCTCCCCGGGAGCTGTGCCACCCTATCTGCAGGCGGCAGCCGCTCACCTGCCCTGGCAGCGGCAGTCTTCCCAGAGGCCCCCCTGCTCCCTGGGCAGCTCCACCCAGCTCCCCAGCTCTCTCCCGTCATGACTGACGACGCCACTCACTGCACCAACGTGCAGGCTCCCAGCTCCCTGAGCCTCAGCCACCCCATCCCCAGGCCCGGCTGCCCGGCGCTCCCTGAAGGTCCCGCACCGAGGCCCACTCCTCACCGACACGGCGTCCCGGTGCCCCGTGAAGGTGTACAGGTGCCTGCAGCTCGGGGCCTCCCAGATGAGGATGAGCTTGCTGCGGTCGCCCGAGGCCTGTGGGGAGGAGGACAGTGGCCACAGGCGCCCGTGTGCCCAGACCTCTCACCGCCCCAGGGCCCACCGGCCTTACCAGGTACTTGCCGTCGGAGGAGATGGCCATGCAGAGCACGTGGCTGCTGTGGCCGGGGGGCTGCCCTTCCGCGCCCTTCTTGGCGCGTGGGATCACGTGAAGCTTCCGTCCACTCTCCACGCTCCCTGCGCAGGGGAGAGAGACGGCGGGGATAAGCGAGAGGCCTGGTGCCACCTCCTCCAGGGCAGCGTAGGGCCCTGGACAAGCCCTGGCCTCAGGTCAGATCTGGCTCAGCCACTGAGAGAGAGGTCACCTCAGTTTCCTCATCTGTGAAGTGGGGACAATAACCCTAAAGGGCAGCCATGCAGCCCCGGAGGAGGGAGGGAAGTGCTTTGGGACAGACGGTTCTCCTGCTCCTGTGGGCGGAGGAGGCCGGACCCAGGAGGCCGAGGACAGGGCCCTCTGGTCCAGGCCCAGCAGCACGGACCCCCGACTCCTCCCGCTGCTCCCCATCTCCATGACCGTGACGGGGTGCTCAGGAGCCCCTCCTGGGCAGAAGCTGCCAGTCACCCAGAGACTTCTGGGGACAAACCTGCTTCCAGAAGCTTCCCCATCAGTCCTTAGGTCGTCCCGATTCCTCCTTCCTCCCAGACCAGCCCCCGCAGATGGTCCCTGGGGCTGCACCCGCCAGGCGCTCACTCACACTTAATGATGGTGCAGTCTTTGGCGGCGGAGAAGATGGCCATGTCGTCGGGGGTGATGACCAAGCATGTGATGGAGAGCTGGTGGCCCCGTAATACTCGAATGTCGGCCGGGGCTGGGGCCTGGATCTGGGCAGGCAGGACTGGGTCATTGCGACTGGGGGAGGGAAGCTCCCCCACCTACACACTCCCATCTACACGCACACACACGCGCACACGCACACACGCACGCAGGTACGCACACACACAAACACACCACCCTTCCCCATCTCCCGCCCAGAAGGAAACCAGACCCAGGGCTGCAAGCCCACCATGTCCCTGAGCAAAGACCCCGCAGCCTGAGTCCCCAGTTGGGTCATCTGCCCACCAACCCAGGTGGGACCCCCAACTCCCTCCCATCTTACACCCCAGTGCCCCGCCCTCTCACCTCCTTCGCCACCGACTTCTGCAGCCTGCCCCTCTGCTCGAGCTGCAGGGAGAGGACTGGGTGAGGCCCCCGAGCCAGACCAGCCCACGCCTTCCTCCCACCAGTGGACCTCCACACGCACCACATCCTCCTTCAGGCGCCCCGCCACCTGGTCCTCCTCAAACTCGCGGGCCTCGGCCTTCTCGTCCTCTGTGCCGGGCAGAACAGACCAGTAAACCAGGGCCAGACCCACTTGGCTTTCCCTTCCGATCCCCACCCACCACCTCAGTCCCGGGCCCCAACATGGGGGCCCAGTCCCCCGGGAAGTCCAGGCTGCCTCGGGCACAGGGGAGGCAGGGCCAGTGTCTCCTCCTGCCCACCCCCGCCTTTACTTACCAGATCTGTCTACCCCTCCCCCCCAGGTCACCCAAGAGACCACCCTCCCTCAGGGCAGCCCACGGGGCACTGTGTCAGTCACGCATCGGGTAGGAGCTGCAGAGGCCCCGCCCCTCACCTGCCCGCTCTGGGCTCACCTTGCTGCCGGAGCTGCTCAAGGTAGACCTTGGCCAGGCGCAACTTCTTCTCCTGCGCGGTCTCCTCCAGCTCCTCCTGCTCCTCCTCCTCTTTCCTCCTGGGAGCGAGGCTGAGGGTGGGGGCTGGGTTAGAAGGGGCTCACCCCACTCAGCTGGCACTAGGACCGCCTGCTCCCCCTGCCCGTCACCGCTCCCATCCCCTGCCAGCGCATGGGCAGTGCTTACACCAGCAGAAAACAAGGTGACTTAGCAAGGGCCCACCCAGCACCTGACAGCGTGAAAACAGGCCGCAGCCCAGAGGCCATGGTGGCTCCCTCATCCCTGCAGGGAACAGGAAGGTTCCACAGGCCCCTGAGAAAAGCAGGTCACGAATGAAGGGTCAGGAGCCAAAATGGCTTCAGACGTCCCGACAGCAACCCTGACAGCAGGCAGACACGTTCCGCACACAAAATCCTGCAGAAAAATGCTAAGCCCTGGAATTCCACACGTTACACCATCGATGACAAGTGACGACAATGTCCCATGTCCAAAGCGCCACAGAATTGGTCCTTTCTCCTTCTTTTAAGGATGGGGACCCAACCCGGCGAGCAGGCAGCTCAGAGCAACCGCCAACCACCCCAGCCGTGGGGAGCAGCCAGCCCGACCCGCGGCCAGGCCCTGAGGCAGACAGGTGGGGCCTGTCATCACCTCCCTGCCACAGCGTCCACCTGAGGACCCGATGGCACTGAAGCTTCGTAGTCTTGGCTCGCCCTCATGCTGCTGCAGCTCCGCTCCCCCTCATGCCCGCCCCTGACTTCAAGCAAGACAAGCCCTCCTGACTCGCTCCTGGGAGCTGGACGAAGGTCATGGGACTCAAGCAGAAAACCCGAGACAGCCCCTCCCCCTGATCACACGCTGGCACATATCCAGTCCCTGGCGGGTCCCCCAGCTGGCTCCCGGGACTCATTCATGACCTTGCCCATGACTTTCCCAGGAAGGAACTTGGAAACCTTCAAGGCCAGACCATGCTCCTTAGTGCACAGCCAGGGTCAGAACTTCCACTCAGTTTACCCAAACTCATCAATCTATGCTCACACGGGGCAGACAGGACGCAAACGAAAATGAAGAGAAGCACACACGCTGAAACCGGTTTGGCTCAGTGGATAGAGCGACGGCCTGCGGACTGAGAGGTCCCAGGTTCGATTCCGGTCAAGGGCATGTACCTGGGTTGCAGGCCCAGCCCCAGTGGGAGATGTGCAGGAGGCAGCTGATCGATGTTTCTCTCTC
>NW_006295816.1:2989175-2990047 GCF_000327345.1 Myotis davidii
CAAGGGTTCCAAGTCAGCCTCGTCTCCAAGACCCTAAAGGTCAGACAGGCCACATCTCATCAGACCTGGGAAGCTGCTGTCGGCTCTTGTTTAAATTTATTTTTAATGTGTTTTTACTGAGTTTGGAGAGGAAGGGAGAGGGAGGGAAATAGAAACATCAATGATGAGAATCATGGATCGGCTGCCTCCTGCATGCACCACACTGGGGATCGAGCCCACAACCTGGGCATGTGCCCTGACCGGGAATTGAAGCCTGACCTACTAGTTGATAGGTCCACACTCAATCACTGAGCCATGCCTGACGGCCAGGCTCCTGCCTGCTCTTTAGACCACAGAGCAGGCCTGGGCTTCTTAGGCCACCCCCTACCACACTTAAAGCCGGGCTCACCTGTGTCCCCTCAGACAGCCCACAGGGGAGGGCTGTGTCCCCTGAGATCCTCCCAGGCCAGAGCCTGTCTCCCTCAGTCCCTGCCCCAGAGCACAGCTGCATCCTGTCCTCCCAGAACCTTCCCCACTGCCGGAGGTGAGCCATGTCCCCTCGGACTCCAGGGGGCAGAACTATGACCCCCTCAAGCCTCCCCAGCCAGGGCCTCCTCTGCCGCGGGGTGCAGTCAGACCCCTGTGAGGTGCGGCCGCCCATGCCAGCCTGCCCTGCCCTGCCCCCTGGCCCAGGTGCACGAGGACTACGACTGCACCCTGAACCAGACCAACATCGGGAACAACAACAACAAGTTCTACATCATCCAGCTACTGGAGGTCAGCGGGGGCTTCGCCTGCTGGAACCGCTGGGGCCGTGTGGTGAGTGCCCGCCAGCTCCAGCCTCCCCCGCCTTCCCCACCTCCCCTGCCTCCTCCACCTTCCCCACCTCTCCC
>NW_006295816.1:2991195-2992467 GCF_000327345.1 Myotis davidii
TGCCCAGGGACCCACCCCATACTCAGGGCCCAGGCCACAGAAGCTGACCTCCCAGGCGCCCAGCACAGGGCCTGGCACCACAGGCCAGCAAGCGCTATGGAGGCAGCGCGGTGGGCACACCCCTGAAGTCTGTCAATTGCAGGGAGAGGTGGGCCAGTCCAAGCTCGGCGACATCAAGCCCCTGGAGGATGCAAAGAAGGACTTCGAGAAGAAATTTAAGGACAAGACCAAGAACAGCTGGGCGGAGCGGGAGCACTTCGTGGCCCAGCCCGGCAAGTACACCCTCATCAAGGAGGACGTGGTGAAGGTGAAGTGGCCGCGTGGGAGTGGGGGTGCCCTGGGCTGAGGGAGGGGACTCAGGACCCAGCATCCTGGGCTCTGCTGCTGTCCGCTGTGCAAGCTCAGGCCAGACCTGCTTCTCACCTCGGCCTGGCCCTGCCCAGGTGGAGTCCCTCTGTGCCCAGGTGGAAGGAGGCCCCGTGAGGACCGTGGTTCAGCGGGTGCAGCCCTGCTCCCTGGACGCACCCACACAGAGGCTCATCACCAACATCTTCAGCAAGGAAATGCTCATGAACCTGGGTGAGGACCCCGGGGCCAGGCCGGGGGGGTGGGGTGGGGCAGGGCCCGGGGGTGGCAGCGGGCTGAGCCTCCCCACTCCCCCCACCCCCAGATGTGAAGAAGATGTCCCTGGGGAAGTTGAGCAAGCAGCAGCTGTTAAAGGGCCTGGATGCCCTGGGGGCCCTGGAGGCGGCCCTGAAAGGCCAGGAGGACCGGGCTGGTGGCCGCAGCCTGGAGGACCTGTCCTCCGACTTCTACACCCTCATTCCCCACAACTTCGGCCGCAGCCGGCCCCCACCCATCAACTCCCTGGAGCTCCTGCGGGCCAAGGAGGATATCCTGCTGGTGAGGCCTGGGGGGGGGAAAGGGGGCAGGTACTGGACATGAGGTGGGGCAGGTGGTCCAGCAGGCAGCCATGGACTGGGATGGGCAGGCCAGCTGACAGAGGGCTGGGTGGGAGAGCAGGTGGAGAGATGTGCGGGATGGCCACGGTCCCAGTCATGTGGGAGGAGGGGGCGGGGAGCAGGAGGACGCGTGGATGAGCCGCTGGTGCCGTCACCGTAGGTGCTGGCGGACATCGAGCTGGCCCAGACCCGTCAGACCTGCCTCTCATCTTGGCCTGGCCCTGCCCAGGTGCAGTCCCTCTGCGCCCAGGTGGATGGAGGCCCCGCAAGGACCGCATTTCAGCGCGTGCGGCCCTGCTCCCTGGACGCA
>NW_006295816.1:2992765-2995002 GCF_000327345.1 Myotis davidii
GATATTTTTTTAAAAAAGGAGGAGGAAAGAAGGAAGAAACCAAATAAATTCCTAGCTCCAGTCAGGAATGGTAGCTGGGACTTCTAAGTTTCTGCAAATGGTCTCGCTGTTAACCTGAGTGGTGGGTGCACAGAGGTGCACCGTGTCCTCGTCACTGTCTGTAGCATTGCATTGCATTAACGCTTCTGTGTCTAACACGTTCCACATTTTTATTGTTGTTAGTCCTCACCCGAGGATACTTTTTCCTTTGATTTTCAGACAGAGTGGGAGGGAGCGAGAGAGAGTGAGACAACATCATCCATTGGTTGCCACCCACACGCACCCGGACCAGGGCCTGGGATCCAACCTGCAACCCATGTACTTGCCCCTGACCAGGAATCGAACCTGCGACCCTCCCATCCACAGGCCAACGCTCCAATCACTGAGCAAAACCAGCCAGGGCCCACGACACACTTTAAAGGCATTTCAAAGTGTCTGGGAACGGGCTTGGTACACACAGCCATGTAACCTTAGGACTAAGAAAAGTATGTTAAGTCTGTGAGCAGGTGAAGGACAACAAAATGCAATTTTAGAAGCAGAATTTCCAAAGCCAACTTTCTTTTTCAATCCTCACCCAAGGATATTTTTTCATTGATTTCGAGAGAGAATGGGAGAAAGGCAGGGAGGGAGGAAGAGAAGAGAGAAACATTAACATGAGAGACATATCAAATGCCTGCCTCTGCATGCGCCCCTACAGGGGGCTGGGCACGTGCAAGGTGGACTGGGAATCAAACCCTCGACCCCACCGTGCACAGGCCAACACTCCGGGCAGCACAAAAACCAACTCTTCAGGCACCACCCCCGGGCCTTCCACCCTCTTCCAGTCCGGCACTTACACCCGGACTTGGCTGATCCCCGCATGCCTTCCCTGCCTCTCCCCGAGGGACCTCTCCCCAGGCCCAATTTCAGGGTCCCCTCCTCTGTTCCCTGAACCCAATGTAATTCTAGTCCCGTTCCCACACCTTCAGTCCCCCATGCCTGCTCCTCTCTGCTGAGCGCCAGGAGAGAGACCACTGACTGGGAACAAGGCCAGACCATGCTCCTTAGTGCACAGCCAGGGTCAGAACTTCCACTCAGTTTACCCAAACTCATCAATCTATGCTCACACATAGCAGACAGGACGCAAACGAAAATGAAGAGAAGCACACACGCTGAAACCGGTTTGGCTCAGTGGATAGAGATTCCAGAAAAGGCAAGACTCCAGGGGCAGTGGCTGGGGCGGGAGGAGAACTGACTCGGGAGCTGGGGGATTCTGGCGCGAGAGGAAACCCTGCCGTATCTTCACAACTCACAGAACTACACACGAAGCAAGGTGAACGGCACTGCCCGCAAATCATACCCGAGCGAAAAGACAAAAAAGAAGAAAAAGGAGCCCAACCAGCGTGGCTCTGGGGCTGAGCATCCACCTATGAACCAGGAGGTCACGCGGAGGTAGAAAATAAAATAGAAAATAGGAGATACAACATAAGGTAGAAATCTCCTAGGTTTTGTTTAAGCCACTGTAAAGCAAAAGATGGCTGTGGTTGATGTTGTTTGAGGAAGTAATTTTGATTTCTGACCTAGATTGTAAGCTCTTGTTGGGCACACCCCTGAAGGCTGTCAATTGCAGGGAGAGGTGGGCCAGTCCAAGCTCAGCTACTTCCCGTCCCTGGAGGATGCAAAGAAGGACTTCGAGAAGAAATTTAAGGACAAGACCAAGAACAGCTGGGCGGAGCGGGAGCACTTCGTGGCCCACCCCGGCAAGTACACCCTCATCGAAGTGCAAGGCGAGATGGAGGCCCAGGAGGCTGTGGTGAAGGTGAAGTGGCCACGGGGGGAGTGGGCGGGCCCTGGGCTGAGGGAGGGGACACGCGACCCAGCCCCCTGGGCTCTGCCACTGCAATTTTTTTTAAAAAGGAGGAGGAGGAAAGAAGGAAGAAACCAAATAAATTCCTAGCTCCAGTCAGGAATGGCAGCTGGGACTTCTAAGTTTCTGCAAATGGTCTCGCTGTTAACCTGAGTGGTGGGTGCACAGAGGTGCACCGTGTCCTCGTCACTGTCTGTAGCATTGCATTGCATTAACGCTTCTGTGTCTAACACGTTCCACATTTTTATTGTTGTTAGTCCTCACCCGAGGATACTTTTTCCTTTGATTTTCAGACAGAGTGGGAGGGAGCGAGAGAGAGTGAGACAACATCATCCATTGGTTGCCACCCACC
>NW_006295816.1:2995183-2996469 GCF_000327345.1 Myotis davidii
TCGGCCGCAGCCGGCCCCCGCCCATCGACTCCCTGGAGGTCCTGCGGGCCAAGAAGGACATGCTGCTGGTGAGGCCGGGAGGGGCGGGGGGACCAGACAGGAGGGGGGGCAGGTGGCCCAGCAGGCAGCCATGGACTGGGATGGGCAGGCCGAGAGAGAATGGGAGAAAGGGAGGGAGGGAGGAAGAGAAGAGAGAAACATCAACATGAGAGACATATCAAATGCCTGCCTCTGCATGCGACCCTACAGGGGGCTGGGCACCTGCAAGGTGGACTGGGAATCAAACCCTCGACCCCACCGTGCACAGGCCAACACTCCGGGCAGCACAAAAACCAACTCTTCAGGCACCACCCCCAGGCCTTCCACCCTCTTCCAGTCCGGCACTTACACCCGGACTTGGCTGATCCCCACATGCCTTCCCTGCCTCTCCCCGAGGGACCTCTCCCCAGGCCCAATTTCAGGGTCCCCTCCTCTGTTCCCTGAACCCAATGTAATTCTAGTCCCGTTCCCACACCTTCAGTCCCCCATGCCTGCTCCTCTCTGCTGAGCGCCAGGAGAGAGACCACTGACTGGGAAACCGTGGGGACGGGAATGAAGAAGAGCCGGCATTGCTTGTACCCCTCTCCCCGTCCAGGTCGGTGCACCTGTGCTCAGCTCCCTGCCCTGAGCCAGCGAAGTCTCGAGGTCTCCCATTGGGACTTGGGGGGCTGGAGGGGGGCCTCCCCACACAGAGACCCTGCAGGGAAGGAGGTGAGACTTCTCGGGATCAGAAACCGGATTTAGAGCCAAAATCTGAGCCAAAGACCCGAGATCTGGGTTCTAGGCCCGCACCCGACCGCCTCACGGAGACTTCCACAAAGCGCGGGCCTCGGGGGTCGCT
The DNA here is from genome assembly GCF_000327345.1 of Myotis davidii. Taxonomy (NCBI): domain Eukaryota; kingdom Metazoa; phylum Chordata; class Mammalia; order Chiroptera; family Vespertilionidae; genus Myotis; species Myotis davidii. Next base: position 2,996,064 of record NW_006295816.1, read on the forward strand.
TCCACTGCGTGGAAAGAAGGGCTCACCTCTCGCTCTCGGAGTCGCTGGAGATCTCCTCGTTCATCCTGCCGCCACCCTTGGACTTGCCCCGGTCCCGGGCGGAGTCGGCCTGGGAATTATACGATCCTTCCTGTGGTCAGGGGTCCCGGCCACTCCGGCCCTGACCCAGGACCCCTTCCGGTCTCCCGAGGGCTCTGGGGCTGGGCAAGGCCTCCCAGGATTCGGCCGGCGGACAGGGACGCAGCTGACTCCAGCTTTAGTCCCGGGAGAAGGGCCGGGCAGGGCACGGAGGGGCTGGTAGGGGATGGAGGCGGGATGGCGGCGGTCCCAACTGCGGGTCGGACCCCGGGCCGCAGGAACGCCATGCTCACCTTTCGCCGCCGCTTGCCGGCCCCCGCACCGGCTC
>NW_006295816.1:3000307-3002273 GCF_000327345.1 Myotis davidii
GTGAGGCCGGAAGGGGCGGGGGGACCAGACAGGAGGGGGGGCAGGTGGCCCAGCAGGCAGCCATGGACTGGGATGGGCAGGCCAGAGGACAGAGGGCTGGGTGGGTGAGCAGGTGGACAGACGCGCGGCATGGCCACAGTCCCAGTCGTGTGGGAGGAGGGGGCGGGGGGCAGGAGGACGCATGGATGAGCCACTGGTGCCGTCACCATAGGTGCTGGCGGACATCGAGCTGGCCCAGACCCTGCAGGCAGCCCCTGAGGAGGGGGAGGAGGTGGAGGAGGTGACGCACCCCCTGGACCGAGACTACCAGCTCCTCAGGTGCCAGCTCCAGCTGCTGGACCCAGAGGCGCCTGAGTACAAGGTGGGCTGGACCTCGCCGAGCAGCCGGGCTAACCGTGGCACCGTCCCTCTGCCCACTGGCCACGGTCCCTTGCCCTTGGCCCTCCTCCCCGTGTCTCTAGAGCTTGAGCTCTGAGAGCCCCACCACTGGGGACCAGTCGGGGTTCACCCGTGTCCTCTGGCCCTTGGCACCCCGCTCCCGCTCTCCCCCAGGTGATCCACACCTACATGAAGCAGACCAGCGGCAGCCCCAGGGGCCCGGTGCTACGGCACGCTTGGAAAGTGAACCGGGACGGGGAGGTGAGGGAGCCCCAAAGCCCTCCCCAGCCCTGCCCTGACCGGGGAGATGGTGTCCTGGCTTAGGTGTCCCCGACTGAATCATCTTAGCCACTGTGACCTGTCTCCACCGGGCCTGGGCTTGTGGGTGTGTGCATGAGGGTGTGAGCCCAGGGGACCCAGGCCTCAGTCGGCCCCCCGAGCTGGTGGGCACGGCTCTCCTGTTCCGCACCCCCCACCCCAGGAAGACAGGTTCCAGACCCACTCCACGCTGGGCAACCGCAGGCTGCTGTGGTACAGCAATACCGTGGCCGTGACCGTGGCCGCCATCCTCACCAGAGGGCTGCGCATCATGCCGCACTCCGGCGGCCGCGTGGGCAAGGGCATCTACTTCGCCTCGGAGAACAGCAAGTCGGCCAGCTACGGTGAGGCGCCCTCGGCCCAGCCCTGGCGGGCATAGGGACTGAGAGGGTGGACCCCGGTTTATGGAGGAGCCGGGAAGGGGACCCTTGAACTATGACTGACCAGAGCACTCAGTGGGGCCTCCTGGGGTTCAGGGGCACCTGGGGACGCTTCCTAGAGAAGGCCCTTTGGATGGGGGAGTGTGCCAACCGGACGTGGGCCAAGCAGCCGGGCTGGGGCTGCGGCAGGCGGGGCCCGGCCGAGTGTGGCCTGATAGCAAAGGTCAGAGCAAAGGCCTGTGTGGGCAGGGCCTGGGGGGCCTGGAGGATCATGGGGCTTTTCCAAGAGGAATGGGGCCCCTTGGGACTCGGATGTGGCAGGACCTCAGTGGCAGTAGGGGCTAATGGGGAGATGACAGAGGCCCGAGGCTGCAGGCGGGCGGTGCCCTCACCAGGCCATGGGGATGGGCACCCAGGCCAGGGCGGTGGAGTGGGGAGAGAGAGTCCGTGAGGGACACGCAGGAGGGGGTAGCAGCTGTGGGAAAGGGCCCAGGGGTCTCTAGTGACCCGCAAGTTTATATCCAGAGGTGTCTTCACGGGGGGGACCTCAGCCAGGTTACCCCAGCATTGGAACCACCCACCACCCAGCACCCACCCGACAGCCAGGCCCAGGACAGATGGGGAGAAGTTCTGGGAGGTGTGAGGTGGCCAAGGCCAGGGCCAAGGGGTCGGGCAGGGGGCAGAAGAGTCTAAGGAGGAGTCGGGGTGGCCGCAGGGGCAGTGCCGCGGTCCCAGGCAGGGGTGAAGGGTGCGAGTGGCAGAGCGTCCAGGGAGAAAAGCCCCCCCACCCCGTGTCTGTCCCTGGGAGGCCATGGCCAACCTTGGGGAGGGCAGCCGGGGGGCAAGGCCTGGCCCCGGGGCCCAGGAGTGGGGGGGATGGGAGGGAGGGT
>NW_006295816.1:3003830-3005690 GCF_000327345.1 Myotis davidii
TGTCCAGGTCTGGCAGAGGGCCATGTGCCGTAATGCCGACAATTGTGAAAATAAGAAAGTCATTAGGAGATACAAAATAAGGTAGAAATCTCCTAGGTTTTGTTTAAGCCACTGTAAAGCAAAAGATGGCTGTGGTTGATGTTGTTTGAGGAAGTAATTTTGATTTCTGACCTAGATTGTAAGCTCTTGCGGCAGTTGCATTGTTTCTGGGCTTTGGTTATTTTTGCTTGTGCGACCTGATAGCTCCCTGGGACTTTGGGTCTGTGTGAGACGCCAGACTCTGAGTTGGAAGTCTCCAGCTCTGCAGGACCGAGGGCTGCTCATTTCCACGCAGCAGCGGCTAAAGAAAGACGCTGAGAAGGGACCAGACTTCCACCGGCGTGGACGGGGCTGATTTGACTGGGACTGGTGCTGGCTCAGTCCCAGGGCCAACCATCCAAACAGCCTGATCCAGGGGACTAGTTTTGCATCTACGACATCTTCACATTGGCGGCATTTTACTACGCAAGTGACCAGAGGTATCAACATGGAGTCAGCTGAAGAAGATGGCAACTGAGGCCAAGCAGATGTTAGAAAAGCAAGAAGTGGAAGCTGTGCTAACATCAGGGAACTGCCAGTTTTCTGAAAAATCTTGCGGAGCTAAATCTAAGGACTCAAAGTAAGACATCCTGAAAATGTTAACATGTCTGAAGTTTGGTTTTGCATTGGCATCGCTTTGTTATTTTATTAACTAGTAGCCTGGTGCACGAAATTCATGCACGAAATTCATGCACGGGGGTGGGGGGGGTGAAAGGGGGCCCCTCAGACTGGCCTGCACCCTGTCCAATCCGGGACCCCTTCGAATGTCCGACTGCCAGTTTGTGACCGCACTTTTAACAGATGACAGCTCCGTTGTTGTTTCTTTTCATGATTCAAACCATTGGAATTAGGTATTCAAAGTGTGTATACATTTTGGGGGGACAGTCCCCCTGTATATCTCTAGTCAGCGGTGAAAGGGACCAACAGTGGGTTTGGAACCCCCAGACAGGGAACCTCGCTCACTCCCCGCATGTCTCCCCACTCCACTTTCCACCTTCGCGGGCAGCGGGAGAATCAATGTTTTCTCTCATTAACTTGGAAAAGCTCGTCCTGTCACCCGCTGCCCTGCAGGAGTGTGCTAGGACCCACATGAGTGAGGCTCAGTCAGGGCGGCCTTTGCTCATGGGTGCCGGCACCCCAAGTGCACATTCCTCCTCTGCAGTCGCCCCGACTCTCCCACCATTTCACTGAGAGGACAGAACTCGCCTCCTCTGGGTTCCTTATCTTTAACGCTGACCGAAGGCACCTCAGGGAAGGCCGCCCGCACCCACCAGGTGTGTCTTCTGCACCTACTCCCACCTCAGCATCTGCATTAGCCCCACGGAGGTGATCTCGTCACTGCACTGGCATCACCACTCCGCCCTCTTACTGTCATCCCACAGGCGCCCACCCTCAGCACCCAGAACACTCAGAAAATTTCCAAAGGGCGTGTTGGAGGGGACGTGTGCACATCCTGTGAGGGACTGAGGCATGCTGGGATTGATGGAAGTGCGGCAGAGGAAGCCGCCATGTCCCCAGTTACCACCATGAAATGTGAGGGCCACCGCATCGCCTACATGTTCCTGGCGGAGGTGGCCTTGGGCAGAGAGCACCACATCACTGCTGATGACGACAACTTGAAGCAGGCACCCCCTGGCTTCGACAGCGTCATCGCCCGAGGCCGCACGGAGCCTGGTGAGTCCCAGGCCTCAGAGGCTGCGCAGGCCTGGGAAGGGGAGGGGGCGCTGAGGCCAGGGCCCAGCATGCTTTCAGGAGGAGGCAGCAGAGAAGGCTGGGGAGGAG